>NC_064835.1:60326060-60629090 GCF_024166365.1 Elephas maximus indicus
TCAATAGGTGAATAGCTGACTACTGAGTGGGAATTTAATATGGTGCAATTGCTTCAAAGGTAATAGAAGAGTTAAAGGGCAAATAGGATGGTGGGAAGACTAAGAAAAAAGCAACAACAGTCAGCTAATACAACCTTTAGGGCTAGAGGGACAAAGGAAATTAAAGTGTTATTATGGTCCAAGAGCTGGGGTTTCCAAATGGGACTGGAACTGCATAAGAGATGCAGCCAGAGACACAACCCAAAGCAGGAGAGAATGGGAAGCCTTTCCTCTTTATCTCCTACCCTTGCCCACCCCTGACTAAACCTAACTGAAGCTAGCCAACAAAGGAGCCTGAATTGGCAGTGGTCATCTCAAGAAGAGCAAGGGGAGGCCAGAGAATACAACCAAGAGAAAAATGACCACTGTTCAGCCTCACTGAGCCCAATCCCAAAGCTTACAGATCAAAAATTCACTAGCTATGAGGCGAGCAAAAGATCTCCACTTATCAGAGGCAGTGATAAAGACATGGAGCCTTCCCTCCACGCAGAACTCTGCTCCTAAAAAATGTGGCTTTTCCAACTGTCCTAGGCTGAGTTCTCTAGAGAAGCAGAACCAGTAAAGTGTATGAATATATAGAGAGAGAGACTGATAGAAAAGGAAATGGCTCACATGGTTGTAGAGGCTGGAAAGTTTCAAGTTCATGGGTCAGGCTAGAGGATTCTCCTGATTCACTTAGCTACAGGGGTTGGTAAACCAAAGATCAGCAAGTTAGACAGCAGGGCTCTAGCTCACAGGCTGCAAAGACCAATGAATCCCAAGATCAGCAGGCAAGACAGCAAGTAAGCTGCTACCTCAAATCCTAAGAACAGGAGGTCAGACAAACAGGAGCCAGTTGCAGGATCCAGAGTGAGCAGAAGCCTGCGAGCCTTGCCAGAAAATTCACCTGTATTGGATGTAGGCCACACCCCCAAGGAAACTCCCCTTTAACTGCTCCCATCATGGAGGTGATCACATTATATCAAATCTCATCATGGAAGTAATCACATCATCACATGACTGTCAAACTACATCATAACTGCCAATCCACTGAGAATCATGGCCTAGTCAAGTTGACCTTAATGATCACACCACACTTATGATATTTCTATGGGTGGTATTTACTAGCCCCAGTAAATGAAACCGCACCTCAGCCAAGAGCACACTCCCCCCACTACATGCCCCCTGTGCAAGCGCTTTGTCCCCCTCTTGGAGTTTGCCTGTGACAAGTCCAGGTGCATTCACAGTTTAGAGCCCCCATCAGACTGCCCTAGTGGTCAATAAAATCTAACTACTACCAGATCTGGCCAGCAGTACTTGGCTATAAAGCAGCCATTTCAATGGCTATTTGAGGATAAGGGGCTTGCTGTGTTCCACTGGCAAACTTGCCTTCAAAATGCAGTCCGTTAACTGATAAAACTATACCAGATGTAAGACCCGATACCGGTAGTTCAAAAAGCATATTTCTATCTATTTAGACATCTCACAGAGGACTCTCCAGGTAAGCAGGTGGTTGATTACACTAGGTTTCAAACACTAAAGTAAAACTCTAGGGAGAAATCCCTGTTCTTACCTTAAGCCCACACCTAAATCTTGAAGTTTACCTCAAATGCAGAGGAATGACAAGAACTTCAGTGCCAAAAAAAGAGAGAGCACTTAAGCCATTCCCCTTATGCCAAGAGCCACCCACTCCAGCAGTGCCTGTGTCAAGTTGGAGAAGGCAAGGTAGAAATCGGCCTTCTCCTGTCCAGACCAACCCAGTCTTAGGTGTAGAAGAGAAAGAATGGCCACCCTTATATGCTGCCCCACTGAAAACCCTCCACCTTATGTACCCTTCCCCATAGCGTAACCTAGGGCTTTTGAATCCAAGGCATACCCATTCTCCTTGAGGATGAAATATCTTGCTCTTGATCTTGAGTCAGTCTCTAGGTCATTATAAGAACAACAACTCTGAAACCAGACTAACTTAAATTCAAATTCCAGCACCACTGCTTCCAAGTGCATGATATTGGGCCAGTTATCCTTTGTGCCTCAATTTTCTCTTCTGTAAAATGGGATAATGATGATCTCCTTTACAGGGTTGTTATGAGATTTAAGTTGGTTAATACATGCTACTGTTAAAATAGTGCCTGGCAAAGAGTATGCCTTATTTCAGTGCTTACTAAATTCTCCCTGGGGAGAAGTGATAAGATGGATGAAGGAAGCAACAGAAAGAAGCCTGTATTCATCCTAGAGGCTAACACTAGGGTGTTCTTGGCAGCAGTTTATATATTAATATGTTGTTGTTGTCATTAGTTGCCATTGAGTTGGCTGTGACTTTATGTATCATAGAATGAAATGTTGCCTGATCCTGTATCATCTTCACAACCATTGCTGTGTTTGAGCCCATTGTTGCAGGTATTGTGTCACCGCATCACATGCAGAGTTCCCCTCATTATTGCTGGCCCTCAACTTGCCAAAAGATGTCCTTTTCTAGTGGTTGGCTTCCTGATGACATAGCCAAAGTAAGTAAGATTACATCTCGTCATCCTTGCTTCTAAGGAGCAGTTTCGTACTTCCTCCAAGACGGATTATATTAATATAGCACCTGATATATATTTCTGGGATCCTAGAAACAGGACAAATGTGATTTGAAAGTCACTGAGTATTGCTGGTATATAAAAGAACTATTGATTTATTTTCTCATTAACCTTTTTAATAATTTGTCTTTTTGCATTGCTGCAAGGTTCAGGCCCTGCAAGTCAGAGCATCCTGGCCCTAAATCCTAGTTCTGCTAATTCAAAAGTTATTTATTTATCTGAGAATGTATTTATTTTGCCTTTATTTTTTGAAGGATAGCTTTTCTGGATATAGAATTCCTAATTGGCAGCTTTTGTTTTTTCTTTCAGTACTTTGAATATGTCATTCTACTGCTTTCTGGCTTCTATTGTTTTAGAAGAAAAATCAGTTGTTATTCATATTGATGCTCCTCTGCACATGCGTCATTTTTCTCTTGCTACTTTCAAGATTTTTTCTTTGTCTTTCAACAGTTTGGTCACAATGTGTCTAGTTGTGAATTTCTTTTTTGTTTATCCTAATCAGGGTTAAGTGAGCCTCTTCAATGTATATATTAATGTTTGTCATCAAAACGGAGAAGTTTTAGCTATTATTTCTTCAAATATTTTTTTCTGCCCCTTGTTAACTCTCTCTCCTCTTCTGGGAATCGCATCACATCTATGTTCATAGACTTGATGATGCTCTACCAACCTCTGACTTTCTGTTCTGTTGTTGGCAATCTTTTTTCCCTCTGTTTTTAAGATTGTATATTTCTGTTTTATATTCCTATTAATCTAGCTATTCAGTTCATAATTTTTTTCTTATGCTATCTCAGATCTGTTCTTGAACCTCCCTCATAATTTTTTTCATTTGAGTTATTGTATTTTTCAACTCAGGCTTTATTTTGTTCTTTTTCTTTTAGTAATTTATATATCCTTATTTAGATATTCTAATTGTTAAATTAATTCATTGTTGTCCTGCTTTTAATTTTTAAAATATGGTTTCCTTTACTTATTTGTACATATTTTTAATACCTGCTTTGAGATCTTTATCTACTACATCAATATCTGGGGACACTCAGAGACAGTTTCTATTGATTTTTTTTAACCCTTGAATATGTGTCATACTTTCCTTTTTTCTTCATATATCTCAAAACATTTTGTTAAAAACAAGACATTTAGATATATTTACAACAATGACCAAAAAAAGTAAAAGATAAAGAAGAAGAAAAAAAAGAAGCTGGTAGGGCTGCTTATGTACAGTCAAATACCTCATGGTATTTGGTTGCTTGGTTTGGAGTTTTAGGGTTATGGTTTCATGGGAAATCCCAGTTAACTGGCCTAATAACATGCTTAGTGCTTCTATTCTACCTCCTAGTTCATTGCATATTGTTCTGGAGTCTTAAAAGCTTGCAAGTGGCCATCAAAGACACAGCAATTGGTCTTTATTCACCTGAAGCAACAGAGGAAGAAGGAGAGACAGGAGTAGTAGGAGGAAATGGAATGTGTGGCTAATTACCTCCATGAACAATTGCCTCCTCTGCCACGAGACAAGAAAAAGTGAATAGTGCCTGGCTACCTTTTTTTTTTTTTTTTTCATTGCTAATCATTTTGATCAAAGAGTATATGGAAGAATCCATATCAAAAGGGGGAAAAAGTAGAGCAGAATTTCAAATTCTCATGAAATCCAGATTTTTCTGGAGCCATGGAGGCTGGATGAACCCCTGAAACTATTGCCCTGAGATAAACTTTAAACCTTAAATGAAAAATATCTCCTAAAGTCTTCTTAAAACCAAATAATTATTTAGCTTAACTAGTAAAGAATGTCTGCCTTGACCATTGTGCTCTTTCAAGATCTATCTATAAGGAATCAAATTGATAAGAACAGCTGTAAAGATTAGAAAGGAAATTTAGGGGACAGTGAGATTATGTTAATGGGGGAGGAACAACTAGGAAAAGGAGGGTGAGAACAGTTGCACAACTAGAAGAATATAATCAATGTCACTAAATTGTACATGTAGAAAGTAGAAACTGTTGAATCGGTGTATATTCTGCTGTGTATATCAACAACAACAAGAAAATAAAATATTAAAAAAAGAAAGAAAAAATAGACATTTTAGATGATATACTGCAGTAGTTTTATCTACTGATATTTGTTTTTGTCGCTTTGTTTCTTTGCTGTGTTTAGTAACTTGCCTGAGCTAAATTTGTGAAATTAATCTCCACCATGACTGATATAGGGAAACCCTGGTGGCTTAGTGGTTAAGTTCTATGGCTGCTAACCAAAGGGTCAGCAGTTTGAACCTGCCAGGCGCTCCTTGGAAACTCTATGGGGCAGTTCTACTCTGTCCTGTAGGGTCGCTATGAATCGGAATCAACTCGACGGCACTGGGTTTGGTTTGGTTTTTGGTTTTATGACTGATATGCCTATGCTCCTTTTTTTAATTCTTGTTTTTATTTTTAAACTGACTTGTTAGGGGTCACTCCTCTTTCTGAGTAACTTAGTGGTCAGCCAGTGATTGGACAGAGCCTGTGCTCAAACACTCGAGCCAGTAAGGCTTCTGTTCTCTGCTGATTAATCTCTGTGTCAGGAGGGGGCCCCATTCAAAGTTTAGACTGTTTTCAGTTCTTCTCCAGCTTTTATTTTCCACTGGGCCCTTTTGCATCTCTTCTGTGCACACACAGCCTCTGGTGTTGACCAAGAGTATGTGGAGGGCTTGGTTCCTCTCTGATCTTTATTGTGGATATGAGAATATGCTTGACCGAATCACAACCTCAAGTTAGTAGAGTCTTTGGCCCTTTTCACAGGTCTACTGCTAAGATTGTAACTCCCACTGACAACACTGCATGGGCATGACCCACCTCCCCCATTCAAGTGTGCTCAGTATGACCACACAGCAAAACTGCTGGTTGGCACAGCCTGTCTTGCTTTGGCAGAATATCCATGGCAACCATGCTGGGAGAGGGGGATGGGAGTAGGCCCAGACAAGAACACCACAGGCTCCCACTCCTCTTGAAAATTCCACAATTTTTCAAGCCTAACCAAAACCAAAAACCAAACCCACTGCCGTCGAGTCGATTCTGACTCATAGCGACCCTATAGGACAGAGTAGAACTGCCCCATAGAGTTTTCAAGGAGCTCCTGGCAGATTCAAACTGCAAACTTCTTGGTTAACAGCCGTAGCACTTAACCACTACACCACCAGGGTTTCCTTTCAAGCCTAAATGCTTCTTAAATTGTTGTATGCCTTTGGTTGGTTTCCAGAAAACAGAAATAGTTGTTTTTGTCCATCTTTATAGTTGCTTTTGGGGGAGAGGATTTGCAGACTTCCTTACTCAGCCATGCCCTGAAGTTCTGCTTCATTCATCCAATAAGTACCTGTTAACTATTTTCTTATACAAAACCATTATACAAAGCATTTTGCTCAGCACTAATAAATAACACAAATCTGTTCCTGTCTTTATGGATCTTATGTTTTAGCAGGGGAGATAATAAGTGATTATTGATGTATTATTTCATTATAAATGCAATGATTGTTACAAAGGAAAGACACACTTTTGTTTTTGTTTCATGTTTTATTAAATTAGCCATAACGTCTAGAAACATAATATAATTTTTACTAGTAACTTCTTAGTAACGGTGATGTTATATGTAATTTTCTTGTTTCTGATTTTGATAGATGCTTTTCTAATGTGTAGCCACTAAAATCTCTCTTTTAGAAATTATGCTGAAAAATTATATTTTTATAGTTTTCTAACAGGTGCTTTTTCCTTAGAAATGTGTGTTGAAGTTATTAGATCCTTTTTCAGCATCTCTAGAGATTTTCACATAATTTTTCATATTAGACCCATTTGAGTTATAATTTATGATTCTAAATATTTTAAAATATCCAAAGCACCTTGCATAATTGGAATAAAACGTACTAGGTGGAAGTGGGCAATAATTCAAATTTACTTGAATTTCATTTGCTGATACTTTACTTGGTATTTTATTGAAAGGTAAGGTTGGGCTATTTGAACCTACTTTTTTCTATTTTTAATAGTTTTTATATTTTTGTATGCTCTGCAATTGTTTGTGCAAGATTTTTTTGACAGTCTGGGGAAACTTAAAATGGAAGAATAGGAAGAAATTATGCAGTTTTCACAGGCTATTAGTTACACTGCAGGAACAGCACGTAGACCCCAGACTCACAAAACCAAAGCATTTTTATTAATATATGCTGGAAAGGACTTTAAAGGGAGACCCTAGGTGGTGGAACTGGCTAATGTACTTGGCTGCTATCTGAAAGGTTGGAGGTTTGAGTCCACCCAGAGGCATCTCAGAAGAAAGGCTCTGGAAATCTGTATCTGAAAAATCAGCCATTGAAAACCCTATGGGGCACAGTTGTACTTTGATACACACGGGGTCACCACAAGGCAGAGTCAACTAGACGGCAAGTGGTTTTAATTGAAAACATAGTCTTTTACCCCTTAAAAAAACTCTGTTTTCTTTGAAAGTAATCTGGCTGGCTTTTGGTCAGTAACTTTGAGTACAGTTCTAAGTCATATAATAACAACTCCTGAGAATGAGAAAGGTAGAGAGGGAGAAAGCTGTGATTCCCATGGCACCAGTAAACATATCTTCATTACAACACTTACCCATGGTATTACAATTATTTATTTACAAGTAGATAATCCCCACAAGCATGCAGGAACCTTAAGAGCAATGACAATTATTTCATCAGTCCCCTGTCCCACATCCTGGTGCATCTCCAAGCACATATAGTACTCTGTAAGTTTTTACTGTATAAAGGAATAAATGGGGCTGTAGCAGGCACCTCACAATCTAAAAGCCAATTCTCACTGTTCCAATGTCCCAATAAAAGACCTAAATAAGAGATTTTATGGGGATATAGAGATGGTTTATAGATAAGGGTAAGAGTTAAGGGCATGTAGATATCAGGGACTGTCACTGGATAGGTGGACATTTGTTAAAATGTTCCCAATGTTTCTGCTAAGACTTTTTACCAAAGTGAAAGGCAGCCTGTGTTCATGGAGACACCATTGAACTCACAGAGACCTGTAAAAACTATGTGTTCTGGGAGGAGAGGGTCCACATCTAGCTACATGAATTCAGGCGAGTCAGTTTTTCTGGGTCTGCATCTTCTTAGATGAATCATATGGGAGTGATTAGATATTTTTGAGAATTTCCCCTATACCTTACTCTTTGGATTCCAATATGAATTAAAAAAAAAAAAAAAAAAAAGTTGGTTTTCCAAAAGGTTCATTTTAAAATATAAGATCTGATTATACATTTTCACAATAATAAAAGTGAGTTGGGGATTGCCAAGCCACCGCCCAGTTTTAAGCATTCCCATGAGCAGGAAATCTCTACTAAAGCAACCAGAAACACAATTCAGTACTGAAAGTCAAGACTTTATATCTGTCAGGAGGAAAAACGAGAGTTTGCTCTTAGTAATGAAGGGCAGTTATTCAAGTCAAGTAAATAGGTTTGTCTTCCCAACATTTGAGGCCTAGAGCTGGCTTTTTTTATTTCTGCTCTGAGAGTTTTTGCTTTGGTTAATGTTTAGCAGAGGGGAAGAAAAAGGAGAGAGAGAGAGTTTGCAAATTGCAGCCACTTTTCTTCCACAGCCATAGGCTGTGATGTCAGGAAGGAAATGACAGAAGGTAACAGCCCTGCTATCTATAACCTCATGCTCTGCAGTTTCCCTGGGGGCCCCGTGTATTCTTACAACTTCTTAGACAAGAAGTAGACCTGACAAAAAATGTAAGTACATTTCAGACTGAGTATACCACAGACTCACCCAGAACAGTCCTAAACAGAAGACTTGTCCCCAAATTCTGACACTGGTTTTTGGCCAGAGCAGTATCTCCTTCAAAAACATGATCTTGGAATCATGGACATTTGCCTTCATTTTTATTTTAATTAATTTAATTTCTTACTTTTACCTTGGTAACTTTTAACTGAAGAGCCCTGGTGGCATAGGGGTTAAACACCCCCTGATGGTGCAGTGGTTAAGATACCAGCTGCTAACCTTAAAGGTCAGTAGTTTGAATCCACCAGTTGCTCCTTGAAAACCCTATGGGGCAGTTCTACTTTGTTCTGTAGGGTCACTATGACTTGGAATCAACTCGATGGTAATGAGTTTGGGTTTTTTTTTTCTTCTTCGTTTTTTTTGTACTAACTGAACCGTCGACAGTTTGATCCCATCAACCATTCCTTGGGAGAAAGACGTGGTAGTCTGCTTCTGTAAAGATTTACAGCTTTGGAAACCCTATGGAGCAGTTCTACTCTGCCCTATAAGATCACTTGGTAGTGGGTTTGGTTTTTGGTTTAACTCCTTTTTGGAAGGAGGAAATTAGCGCCTTTAAAGTATTGTCCTCCAAAACAATAGCAGTTGATAAGAACAGCTTATAGCACTAAAAAAGAGGATAAAAACAAAATAACAAATCCCCCTGCTGGTGAGTTGATTCCAACTCATAGCTATCCTACAGGACAGAGTCGAACTGCCCCATAGAGTTTCCAAGGAGCAGCTGGTGGATTCAAGTTGCCGACCTTTTGGTTAGCAGCCAAGCTCTTCATCACTGCAACACCGGGGCTCCTTACAAGTAAGTATTATTGAAAGGTGAGTCAGGCAGGAGGGAAGAAGGCAGAAGAGTCAGAGACTAGAGAGCCAGAGAGCACTGGGTGATGGGAGGACCTGGAGAAAGGGAATAGGGAGGTAAGAAGGCCTTAAAGAAAAACTCTGCCCACTGTGCACCCTTGCCTACTATAGAGTTGTTCTTTTTGTACAAATTGTGCTCTCACACGGATACAGAGCTTACCACTCTGAGCAGTTCATGGGATAAATTGTGGGACTTTGACTAATGCCAGCAAAGTTCTTTAACTTCTTCCAAGGAATGGCGTGTACAGAAATTTTTTTTATTACACAGATCAATCATTAGAAGTAGCTTAGATGATATTATTCATGCAGTTAACCTGAAATAAATATGGTAATAGTTGCAGGAAACAAGCAAGTATCCCCCTTACAAACTTGGAGATTAAATTAAATCTTTTTGTTAAACTCATTTGTCATAAAAAAAAGTATTGATTCTCCCAGTAATAATGTGATTCTGCAAATTGAATTTTATGTTACTTAGGGACTTCAGAGTAAAATTATTCCAAGGCTTGCTTCTCTTGGATGAGGGGCTGTGAAATCTCATTTAGAATGTACAATATTATAAATGCATAAATTACTCAGATCTGGCTTATGATTTTTAACACCAAAAGATTTTTTTTTGCCTTTAAAATTTCAGAGAGTCTGTGGCTTTCAGGTGAGATCGGTTTCTTTTGAACCTTAAATCAACTTTATTTCTTGGCTCTTCCATGGACTTTCCTCCCTGGGCTACAAGTATTTCCTAGGGAGACTGTGTCATGTGCTTTCAGATTCTGCCAAGAAAAAGTGTTCCACTTCTCACAGTTGCATTTATATCATTAGGATATTTCCTGTAATGGAACATAGCTAGGGGAAGAGGCCAATGCTGAGTTCTTACTAATAGTGAACTCATAAGTGTTGAGTCCATAGTTGGCTTGGTCTTATAAACAGACAGATTAAGCAGCTAAATTTGCCTTGAAATTTTCTTCATCTATTCATGTCTGAAATTCCTTTTTTTTAATAGATAAGGAGTTTCATAAGAAGAAATTGTCTTAATCTAAATTTCCCCAAAATGATGCTAATCTAAGACAAGAACTTGCTAGATTTTTTTTAACAATCTCAAGAAACAGGATTAAAGGACTAGGAATAGTGATGCAGGGAAGGAAGGAAAAGCAATCGAAGATGTCAAGAGATACAGAGATGAAGCTTAAAGCTTGAAGAGATACAGAAATGAAGCCTAAAACACAGAAGTCTTATATTTGATTCACTATAAGAGGGTCTTCTTAGAGCACATCTGTGGAGAGCCAGTGGCACGGAGACACTGAGTACCATGAGACATGCTAAACCAAAGAACATAGGAAGATCATACCAGGAGACTAGAGAGGGGTTTCAAAAACAAGTTTGGTCTACTTTATAGTTTTGTCTAGGGCTGAAACTGTCTGGATTTCCCTGAATTAAAGAGTTTACAGAATTATAGTGGCTTCAAGGTCATCTAGTTAACCTCCTGTTGGTAGCTTAGATCCTTCTTTGAGTGACTTTTGCCCTCTAATGTTAAAGAACTCACAGTCTTCTGAGATAGCCCAGTCTAGATCTGGACACCCCTAGGTGGCATAGTGATTAAGTGCTATGGCTGCTAAAAAGGTTGGCAGTTCGAATCTACCAGGCTGTCCTTGGAAACTCTATGAAACAGTCCTACACTGTTCTATAGGGTCTCTATGAGTTGAAATCAACTTGACAGCAACAGGTTTGGTTTTCTCTGTTTAACTACTAGATAGAGCCGTGGTAGTGTGGTGGTTAAGAGTTCAGCTGTTAACCAAAAGATCAGCAGTTCAAATCCATTAGCCACTCCTTGGAAACCCTATAGGGCAGTCCTGCTTTGTCTCAAAGGGTTGCTGAGTCAGAATTGACTCAATGGCAACAGGTTTTTAACTACTAGATAGAAGCCCTTGTGGCACAGTGGTTAAGTGCTTGGCTGCTAACCAAAAGGTTGGCAGTTGAAACTCACCAGCCACTCCGTAGGAAAGAGATGAGGCAGTCGGCTTCCACCAGGATCTACAGCCTTGGAAACCCTATGGGGCAGTTCTGTTCTGTCCTCTAGGGTTGCTATGAGTTGGAATCGGCTCAATGGCAGCGGGTTTGGTTTTGGTTTAACGACTAGATGTTTCCACTGAGACAAAATTTGTCTTTATGAAGTTTCTGCTTATAGGTTTTAGATTCTTAAGACCACACAGAACTAATGAGATCAGAAGAGTTATCACATCTCTCTCAAAATCGAGTGCCAGGCAGGTGACAGTTTATAAAACTGGTAAAGACTGGAAGGGCACCATTTTTTTCCTTGGGCTGGGCTTTCCTGGAAGCCACTCTGCACTGCTAAATGTAATTGAGTTCTCTGCTGACCACAGCCCCGACTCTTTTCCATGCAAGCTACAGCTAAACCATATTTTAGCCCACTCTGTTCTTATATTTGGAGCCCTCATGGCACAGTGGTTAAAGCACTTGGCTGCTAACCAAAAGATCAGTTGTTCGAACTCACTAGCCACTCCACAGGAGAAAGATGTGGAAGTCTGCTTCTATAAAGATTTACCTTGAAAACCCTGTGGGGTAGTTCTGCTTTGTCCTATAGGATCACTATGAGTCAGAATCGACTCGATGGCAGTGGGTTTGGTTTTAGTATTTATAGTGCATGAATTTTTTTTTTTTTAACTCAGGGAAGGAACATTACATGAATCCTTATTAAATTTCATCTTGTTAGACCAACCAATTGTTTTTACCCGATAAGACCTTTCATGATTATAATTTTGACATTCATCGTATTTGTTATTGTTTTCAGCTTTCTGCTATCTGCAAAGAGAAATAAAAAAAGATTTACTAAGACAAGACCTACTTTACTGCAATCAGAAACTTCCCTTTAGAAATGGCCATTCGACCAATTATTAAACCACCAATTGTACTAGCATACAAGCCAGGAAAATGTGAAAAAGTTTGTAAGTCCTTACCTTTGAGGAGGAGAACGAGAAATCCTTAGCAAATGCACCCCAGAGAATGAGACAAAACTCAAGTCCGATTCTAGCATTCATCATTGTCTAAGGAGGAGCCCAGTCTGTGATGGCAAAGTTAATGCAAAAATTTCAAATTTTGGAGAAAAAGCATTGATTGTATGGTGGTAGGTGCAGCTGAGTTCATTAACCAGAAGTCAGTGTGGTGGGAATCATCAACAAGATCCAATAGAATGCACTGCTTGGAGAAAGGACTGTCAGGGATGAAGTAAGAAAGTGGCTCTCCCTTTCCCCAAGGCACGGTATAGGAAGTATAAATTTGGGAAGATGCTACCTAAATTGTTACAGATTACTAAGGATAATTTTATGTTCCGTGAGTTTTGTCCTTAAGAGCAGACAATGGAAAACTGCTTCCAAACTCCATTTATCTTTTAGCATGGAAGCTTCTAATACCCTACCAGGCTGCTTTACTTTGCTTGGTTTGGGAGTAGGACTGATGGAACCACGACTGAACAGGAAATAACATCTAAGTGCATACATAATAAGCCCACAGGGACACCGATTTTCATCATTATTCCCACCCAACTAAACATCTCCTCAACTCCCTATATGGGTTCCACGGACCACATGGTATGTATCTCTTATAGTTCTAAATTTACATTCTATATATTCACTCAAACAAAAGCTCTACCGTGAGCCCTAGTCCATTTTCCTGGGATCCTGATGCCCTGCCTAGCTCTTAAAAATGGAAGAGGGAAGCAGAAGAAGCCACAGAAACAGATGTGATGACAGAAGGAGACTCAGAGTGATGTGATTTGCTGTGAGTACTCAACCAGTCATTGCTGATTTAAAGACGGAAGAAGGAGCCATGAACCAAGGATAGCAGGTGGTCTCTAGAAGCCGGAAAAAAACAAAGAAACAGGTTCCCTCCTAGAGCCTCCAGAAGGGAGTGAATTCCTGCCTAACACCTTGATTTTAGCCCAGTGACACTCATGTCGGACTTCTAACCTACAGATAATAAGATAATAACTGTGTAGTTTAAGCAGCTAAGTTTGTGATAATTTGGTACGGCAGCAATAGAGAGCTAATACAGGCCTATATTACGTTTCTTGTTCCCTCAGATTATGATTGGGATCCTGGTTCAACCTGAAATCATGACTCTTCAAGCCATAACCACTTTGCCTTACTGTTTTTATATCCATTTTGAGACAGTAACTTCCAGAAATAAAAAAGTCATAAAACAGGATGAGGAGAGGGTGAAAATACTATATTTCAATCTTAACTATAAGCTCCAGGATGGCAGGGATTGGGTCAATCTTTTTCACTGCCCACCTTACTCATTCAAACTGTGAAAGAAGTTATAAAACAAAGTTGATGTAAAGATGAGCTTTCCATACATCACAGCTCTTCACGAATGGAATAGGGTGCCCCAAAAATGTAATACAGGAGCAGGAACAGAAACTAATTGATGTCTTCTAGGCACAGACCTAAAAGTACCTCAGGAGAAAGGCCTGATGATCCACTTCTGAAAGGCCACAGTCCTACTCTGCAACACACAGGGTCTCCATGAGTCAGAATCGATTCTGTGGCAATTGGTTTAGGTTTTTGTTGTTTGTTGTTGTTTTTGGTATCATTGACTGAGCTCCACTGTGGTAGATATTTCCACATGGATTATCTATTAAATGTTAATTATACCAAGAAGTATGCAAAATTATCCTATTTTATAAATAAGGAACTAAAGCTCAAAGAAGATATATGATACCCAGGGGAATAATGGGGGTTCTATAAAGTTTTCTATGAGGAGCCCTAAGCCTAGAGTCTATACCTGCCATGCCCTTTGTATGCCTCCACATAAAGTGACAATATCACCAACTAATGCATTCTATGGGATGTTATAAACTATCCACAGAAGAGTTCCTATAAGTCAGCTTAGTCTTGGTAAAACCACGCCATGAACAAAAACCACTATTGCTGTCATGAGTGAAACCTACCTGTCACCTACTTCCTAGGATGTGGAACTGCCTTATCTTGAATATGCCTTTGCAAATGTCTTCTTGAAATATGTATCTGAGTCTTTAAATTAAACTATTTGGTTGAAATTTCCATTTAAACAAGGTAGATAGAACAAGCATTTGCTTCTGTTTCCTTCCTAATTCCTGCAAAACTGACAATTAAGGAATAAAAAAGTACCACCTAGTAAGTAAAAAAAAAAGAAGGGAAGAGAGAAATCAGAGGAGATTAGAAAGGTCTACAAAATTTGAAAGATAAAAAGAGGACAGATGAGCTCTAAGTGACTAAAGAGACTAGAGAAAGCTGAAACCCACATACTTGGTGTGAGGGAGTAGCGTGTTAGGAACTCGAGATGGCAGAGGAGAGTCAAAAAGAAACAAGAAGAGTCCATTGCAGAAGAGTGAAGTTATGGGTGCAGGAAACAGGAGCATTTGCCTAAAGTCAGTAAAATGAGCAGCTAGTCAACCAGAGCTCCTCTTCCTCATAGCATATTCATGGGAAAAGTTAATTCTTTGCAGAGACTGAAACAGGAAATCTCAGTTTTCAGCTAAAGGTTGGAGTGAAATGCCATACTACAAACATGAGGGTTAAATTAAGTCTGCCCGTTGAGCAGTGAGGGCTCCTTTCAGCTCCCAATAATCTAGAGGTAAAGCTTGTACCCCCACTGCCATTTTCTCTTCCCATACCAGACAGGAGAGTGGGAAGCTCCTCTCTGGGCAACTGATTGGTGCGATAACAGGAAAGTATATAAAAATAGTAATTTTTAAGGTGTCCTCCCCAATGAAATGTCCAGATTCCCAACACCCTGTAATGAAACCTACAAATCAACAAGCCCTTCCCAAGCTCAAAAATGTCCAATCAGCTATGTAACACTTTACTCTTCAAATTGAATGAAGAGCCAATCATTGTCAGACTCTTGAGAAAAGCCTTAAACTGTTTGGATTTTCCCCCCTCTTTTTATTAAAAATATCATAAAAACAACGTTTTTTGCTATGAATCACTCCTTGCCTTATAAAGGCCCAAATGTAACATTTCAGTGTTTATTGTTGCTCTGATTTAAGATCTTACTCCTTAGTCCTTTAAAAAATGTTTTCATTCCTTTCTAGAAGATCACCATCTTCTCTTCCCCCTTTCCCTGCCTTCCTCTGTTCTTCCGAATGACAGGTTTTTTATTTTAATGTTCATTTAACCTCGGAGTCACTTCATGGGGCATGACAGCTCCTACTCCCACTGTGTGCTGCATGACTTCAGTTATTACATTGGGTGTTTTATTGGATTGGTATTTTATGTTTTCTCATATTTTATTCCATGTGTGACCTTACTATGCTGCAAACACATTGGAATTGAAACTGGCTATCTAAGAATAAATAACAAATATTTTTAAGTTTAAAGTAAATCAGA
The DNA here is from genome assembly GCF_024166365.1 of Elephas maximus indicus. Classification (NCBI taxonomy): domain Eukaryota; kingdom Metazoa; phylum Chordata; class Mammalia; order Proboscidea; family Elephantidae; genus Elephas; species Elephas maximus. The sequence continues at coordinate 60,341,655 of NC_064835.1, forward strand.
AACTTCTGTTTTTTTAAATCTTCTAACCCATTTTTATAGTTGGCTGTATTTTGTTCATTTTATTTCATTGGGGCTAGAGTCAGTCATGATATGCCATATCAGTTCGCGCCTCCCATTAAAGTGGAGAAGATGTGACAATTTCATGTCATTGTTTTATTTTTGGATGCAATATCATAGCTGACAGAGTAGGATTCTTTGACAAGTAAGATGTTTATGTGATTTTAGAAAATTCAGTGAAGGATATAAATATTATAGGCTTTAAGAAAAAAAATCATTTAAGGAACTTCAAAAGTACTCTTCTCATTTACTTCCTAATTTTCTATACAGATATTTAGAATGTTCATCTATAGAGTCATTTCTGAGGTACATTTAAATGTAGTTAGAAGTTTAAGTTTTCTTAGTAACTGAATGACTGAAAGAAAAATAGGAGAAAAGAATTGTGAAAGGGGATGGAGTGTGGGCCAGAGCATTGCTGATGGGAAGGAATTTTCGGTGCCTAGAGATAAGGAATGAAGAGCTCTAATACTCTGAAAGCATGGTTCCATCAGAGTAATGACCCATGTAACTACTCTTACGTGATTCTCAATACATAAATCATTATGATGAAAGGGCAGGTAGAAATGAATTGTTGGTACAGAAAATAGATGAAGAAGGCAAAAAGGCAACATATTAAATGTTATGCACATTTATGCAAACGTGACTTCTAAAGGTTCTTCTCTGTGCTATGAAAGTGACTGAAATGAATGGGCAAGAGGCACGGAGATTTTGTAAGCCTATTTAACTCTTTACCTAGAGAGTCTTTTCATAGGGATGCCCACCACACAAAGGGCTGAGCTACCTTTTACAGGTTCCCACTATTGTGAGTTTAGGCTGACACTCCAGATAACAACAACAAAAAACCCATTGCTGTCCAGTCAATTCCAACTCCTAGTGATCTTATAGAACAGAGTAAAACTGTCCGATAGAGTTTCCAAGGAGCACTTGGTGGATTTGAACTGCTGACCTTTTGGTGGGCAGCTGTAGCAATTAACCACCACACAACCAGGGATTCCTTTCAGGTAGTAGGACTAAAAAACCCATTGCTGTTGAGTCAATTCTTATTCGTAGCGACCCCATAGGATAGAGTAGAACTGCCCCATAGGATTTCCAAGGAGTGGCTGGTGGATTCAAACTGCCAGCCTTTTTGTTAGCAGCCAAGCTCTTAACCACTGTGCCACCAGGGCTCCAGGAGTAAAAAGGCAGACGTGTTTTGTGAAGACTTAAGTGGAACAAAAGATGATAATGCCGGTCTTGGAAGAGAAACCTCACATGGGTGGGAGTAGATGGTAAGTACTCAGGGAATACAACTGGAATGAGCTGTGGGAATTTAGATAACATTAACAACACTCAGGACTCTCCTGTAGTATGTGGGATGCCTTTTAGGATCCTGGGGTAGTTAGAAAAGACAAAGCAAAGTTATATTAAGTAACTTGGAAAATGTATTACCATAGTAAAGACAAGAGACCCCATGGGAAAACACAATGGAAAATCTTAAATTCATCTCAGAGTAATTTATTTAGACCTGGGTTTACATTGACACAAAATCCCAAAGACACATTCCATCTTTTCTGAGGCCGAGACCATCATCTCCTTCTATAGATCCCTATAGTGAAGTAGGATATGAGTTTTTATTAGGAGCCAAAAGGATACAGGTAAGAAAGATATGGGAATTAGTAGGAATAGTCTAAAACAATCATCTAGAAACACTGAAAGTGAAAAAGGAAAGTCTACATGCAAAGAAGCATTCCAATTATTTTGCTTTAAGATGTCAAAATCCTTGGAAATCAGTGGAGGGTAGGCGGGTGGAATTCTAACATTTTTCTGCTTATTTATAGTTGATTACATTTTATTTTAATAATTATTTTGGTTGCTGTCAAGTTGGTTCTGACTCATGGTGACCCCACATGAGTCAGAGTAGAACTACACTCCATAGGGTTTTCAAGGCTGTGTCTTATAGAAAGCAGATCACAAGGCCTTTCTTCTGAGGTGCCTCTGGGTGAATCTGAACTGCCAACCTTTCAGTTAGTAGCCAAGCACTTAACCATTTGCACCACCCAGGAACTCCTATTTTAATAATAACCCTCCATAATTATACTGGAGCTGTCGTGGCACAGTGGTTAAGAGCTCAGCTGCTAACTATAAAGCTTGCAGTTCAAATCCACCAGCCGCTTCTTGGAAACACTATGGGGCAGTTCTACTCTTTCCTATAGGGTCATTATGAGTTGGAATAGACTTGACGGCAACAGTTTTTTTTTTTTTGTATAATTATACTACACATTAACAATAACATTTAAAAAACTAAGGGCAGAGCAGATAGCCAAAAGAAAAGTAATTTGAACCAAGATAAAGGGATATTTGCAGGAAGAAGAAGACATGTTCAAGAGAAAGGGTCATGACCTAGATGAGAAGAGGAAAGAGTATACCTTAGACAAGAAAGAAGAGAAAGAGCCCATATACCAGATGAGAGAGAGACAGAGAAGAAAGTTTCCTGATGGATGGAAGCCCTTTAGCTGTCTAGTATAGGAAAATTGTGCCATCAAAGATGGTGGCTGCAGGAAGCTTCTAACAAATTGGTATTTGATGCCTTAACGATAGTCCCACGCAAAGCTTCAGTGGGTCACATGGTCTCTCCCCGGTTTGAAATTTCTTTCATCTATTCTGAAGGATTTGGCAATTTCTCCTGACTTCCATTTGCACTGCTTGGCCAGTGATAGGCAATCCTTTTGCACATACCTTAATAATAAAATATAACACAGCTACCATCCTTCCTTATGCCCTGTAAAGCATTTGGTTGTTGCTTTATAAGAAAATATGAAATTGCAGTTATCCCTTCAACAATAAATATTTGCCTCACTAATGTCAAGTTTATGCTCTGATATACTCTGTTTTCATACCTATCTGTACACTTAATAACAGTTTGTTTCAGTGCTGAATCAGAGTGTATTCTTTTTAGGACATTTACGTATCAATTAAATTAAAAATATAAAGCATCAACAATGCACATAACTTCCCGGAAGTGGTGTCAACATGAACAGCTATGACCAACTTCGTAGTGTAGGCAGTGACAACTGTGCCAATATTTATAGCAATTGTATGATGTCATTGATTATAAGACGTAGACTAATTTCAGAGAACACCACCCATCTGTTAGTTTGTCGTACTGTGATGGCTTGTATGTTGCTGTAATGCTGGAAGATATGCCACTGGTATTTCAAATACCAGCAGATCACTTATGGTGGAAAAGTTTCAGTGGAGCTTCCAAACTAAGACAGACTAGGTGGAAAGGCTTGGCAATCTACTTCTGAAAAGTAGCTAATGAAAACCTTGTGGATCAAAATAGAACGTTGTCCAACTCACTTACTTTGGACACATCATAAGGAGGGATCAATCACTAGAATATGACATCACATTTGGTGAAGTAGAGGGCCAATGAGGGGATGGGAGACCCTCTGTGAGATGGATTGGCACAATAGCTGCAACGATGGACTTGAACATACTGGCAATTATGAGGATAGCACAAGATCAGCAATGTTTTGTTCTGTTGTATATAAGGTCACCATGAGTCAGAGTCCATTCGATGGCAACTAGCAACAATTTCAGAGATGTTATTAGGTGTCAAAAAAGTCTCAGAACCATTGAAGTATGGTAATATGATATACAGGATGAAGTGTCACATCCTATTTCATCATACGTTCTTCCATGTGCTAAAAGTCATGAGAAATTTACTCTGCTGCGTCAAAAGATCTATTTGCCTGGAAGCCTGGGTAAAATGTACAAAGAGAAAGTTGCTGCAGTTCTCAGGAAGAACCAGTAGAGGGCAGAATTCTCCAAAGCCAGGGACACAGCAGAACAGAAGCAACATACCCTAGCTTAGACCAAAGGGACCAGGCTGTGAGATGTAGCTGTGGTAACTTCCCTGGATGTGATTTACATCAGGAAATGGCACAGAATGCAAGACTGAATGTGGAGACACAAGGATATAGGATATATGCAAGAAACAGTTAGTCAAGCAGCATGCAGAAAAAACAGAAATGTCATGCTTTGCAACTGCTAATCACTATTGAATAGAGAAAACAAAAGCTAAACACACAACCCGGACCCAAGTGTCATATAACATTTACTGCAAGACTAACGACTAAATCAATGCACTGCCTTAGTTCTAGGAAGACTTTACCTCATGTAAAGATGAGTAATAATAATTAATTAACTAGCAATGGAGCTATACAAAAATAGTATAAAGTAGGGAGGTCAAGCCAACATAGCACCATAGACAGGTGCACCTCTGTGGTAAAGACCCAAAATACTAAGTAAAACACACAAATGTGAATACTAGAACCCTAAGCATCAAATGAAGGGATGAAAAACTAGATCAAACACCAAACTGAAGAAGAAACTTATAGAAGACAGAGAGCGGAGAGATACAGAGTGGAGGTCCCTGACACAGAGTCACCATCGTGAAGCACAGCCAGCAACAACAGCAGACAGAGAGTATGGGTGGGCAACTTCACTGAGCATCCAAAAGGAGACAGAATAATTGGTAACCAGAGAGACACAGTTTTTTACCCCTCAACTTGCTGCCCTATATGCCACCTCCCCCACTTCCTCCCAGCGCCCAGCTTCACCCCACCCCCACCTGCCAGCTATTCCTTTTTTTATTTACTTTCTCTTTCTTTCTCTCTCTTTTGTTTTCTTTCTCCCTCCCACCTAGCCCCATATGCCACCTCTCCCTCTTTCCACCAACCCCCACCATGCCACTGCACTTAAAGTGCCCTAGCATTCAGGCCCACTGCTGCACTGGGCCCACACTACTCCCCCTTCCTGCCACTTGACTAGCTGCTGAGCAGTGTGATGTGGGCCCATACCTCTCTCCCTGTCTGACAGCCCTGCCCATCTGGCAAGGTGCTGGACTGTTCCTACACCATTGGACTAACACCAGGTGGCAGACAGTCCCTGCATGGTCTGCCCTCAGCCATCTCACCAAACCAGTGTACAGCAAAGTGGGCTTGCCATCCTTGCTGCTGTCCTCCCCACTCAAACAAGTGCCCACAGATGAGCAAGCAGCAAAGCACACCCAGCTCGTCTGCCCTGACATATCAAAACAAAACAAAAAAGCAGGACTAACCAAACAAACATACAATCAATAAATAAGAAAATAATGTCTTAATATTTTGGAGACAGCAGACAATATCAAAACATATAAAAAAGCAGGACAAGATGGCTTGCTCCAGCAAGTGACCAAAATAAAGAATCTGACAACATTCCAGTAGAAGAAAAGGCAGTGGAACTACCAGATATGGAATTCAAAAGACTAGTATTTCAGGCTCTCTGAGAGATTAGGAAAGAGATCAAGGAAAACACAGACAAAAACAATGAAAACATAACTAAAATTAAGGAAAACACAGACAAAGCAATAGAAGAATTAAGGAAAATAATACAAGAAAAAAATGTCAAAACAAATAAAAATAAATAAACAATTAGAAATTACACAAAACACCAACTAGGAACCCAACAAGATTTCAGAAATGGACAACTCAATGGAAAGTTTTAGGAGCAAATTTGGAACAATGGAAGACAGAATTAGTGAGATTGAAGACAAATCCATGGACGCCACTTTAAGGAAAAATCAGAGAAAAGAATGAAGAAAACCGAAGAATTATGTTGGACACGATCAAGAGGAAAACTTTGTGTGTGATCGGAGTTACAGGATAGAGGGAGAAAACAGAAAACATAGAGATGGTTGAAGATTTGCTGACAAAAAACTTCCCCAAAATCATGACAGATGAAAAGATCACTATCCAAAAAACTCAATGAATCCTATACAGGATAAACCCCAAAAGAAAGTCACCAAGACATATCATATTCATACTTACCAAAACCAAAGACAAAGAAAGAACCTGAGAGCAGCTCAAGAAAAACAATAAGTCACTTACAAAGGGGAAAAAATGAGACTAAGCTCTGATTACTTGGTGGATACTATGGAAGCAAGAAGGCAAAGGGATGACCTATATAAAATCGTGAAAGAAAAAAAAAAACTGACAACCAAGAATAATGTATCTTGCAAAACTCTCAAATATGATGGCGAAATTAGGACATTTCCAGATAAACAGAAATTAAGGGACATTATAAACCCAAACCAAACTTACAAGAAATATTACAGGAAGCCCTTCGGTTAGAGAGCCAATAACATCAAACAACAACCAGATTCTAGGACACAGGACAACATCACTGGATACCAACCTAGATAAAGAATTCTCAATAATAAAACAAATGTAAAAAGCTTAAAACAGGGAAACAGAGACATCAATCTGTAACTGACAACCTCAAAACAATAAGAGTGAGAATAAACAGTGTAGGTATAGAACTTGCAAATAGAGAGGAAGTCAAGGCCATATCAAGTAATAAAAAACTTAGGAAGGTGATGATAAATTTCAAAGTAATTACAAAGAAAGTTAAGAAACCTATTCATCAAAATAAAAAAGAAAAACACAAAGACTCAACACAAAATCTATAATAACGAAAGAGAAGAAAATCTACAAACAAAAGAAGCTCAGTACAGGAAAGTAAAAGGAACAAAGAAAACATCAGCACCACAAAAAAAGTTAAAACAACAGCAATAAACTCATACCTCTCAATAATCACACCAAAAGTAAATGCCTTAAATGCACCCATAAAAAGAGAATGGCAGAATGGATAAACAAAGCAAGCCAAACAAAACATGACCCATCAATATGCTGACTACAAGAGACACACCATAGACACAAAGACATAAATATATTAAAAATCATAGGATGGAAAAAATATATATCAAGCAAACAGTAATCAAAAAAGAGCAAGAGTGACAATACTAATCTCAGATAAAATAGACTTTTAGGCAAAATCAACCATAAAAGACAAGGAAGAACATTATATGATGATTAAAGGGGCAATCCACCAAGAAGACATAACCTTAAAAATATCTATGTACCCAAAAACAGGGCTCCAAAATACATAAAACAAACTCTAACAGCACTGAAAAGAGAAATTGACAGTTCCACTATACTAGTAGGAGACTTCAACACACACCTAAAAGGAAACTCAAAAAGACAGAAGATCTACAGGACACAATCAACCAATTGACCTCATAGACATATATAGAACACTGCACCCAATAACGGCAAAGTATGTATTCTTTCCAACACACGTGGAACATTCTGCAGGATAGACCACTTCTTAGTCCGTAAAGAACCCTCAATAAAATCCAAAACATTGAAAAATACAAAACATTCTCTCTGACTGCAATGCCATAAAGGTAGAAACCAAGAACAGGGAGAGAAAGGGGGGGAAAAAAAAAAACTTGGAAACTGAATAACATCTAGCTTAAAAACAACTAGGGAAATAAAAGAAATCAAAGAAGGAATAAAAAAAATCCTAAAATCAAATAAGAATAAAAACACATACGGAATTCTTTGAGACACAGGAAAGGTAGTGCTCAGAGGTCAGTTTATAGCAATAAACACACACATAAAGAAAGGAGAGACCAAAATTAAAACATTAGCCCTACAACTCAAACAAATAAAATGAGAATAGCAAAAGGAGCCCACAGGCATCCAAAGAAAGGAAATAATAAAGATCAGAGCAGAAAATATGAAATAGAGAACAGAAAAACAACAGAAAGAATTAAGAAGACCAAAAGTTGGTTCTTCAAAAAGATCAATAAAATTAACAAACCACTGGCCAAACTGAAAATGAAAAGCAGTTGAGGATGCAAATAACCCAGGTAAGAAATGAGATGGGGACATTAAAACAGACGCAACTAAAATAAAAAGGATCATGACAGAATAATAGGAAAAATTGTACTTCAAGAAATTTGAGAACCTAGAGGAAGTGGACAAATTTCTAGAAACACACTACTTACCTAAACTGACAAAACAGACAAAAATCTGAACAGACTAATAACAGGAGAAGAGATTAAAGAGGTAATAATTATAATTTGAACAACAACAAAAAGCCCTGGCTTAGACAGCGTCACTGGAGAATTCTACCAAACATTCAGAAAAGAGATCACACTAGTACTACTCAAATTTTCAGAGCATAGAAAAGGAAGGAATGCTCCCAAATTCATTCTATGAACCAGCATAACCCTGATACCAAAACCAGGCAAAAGTACCACAAAAAAACAAACACACACACACACACACACACAAAAAAAAAACCCAAAAATTACAGACCAATATCGCTCATGAATACAGATGCAAAAATTTTCAACAAATTTCTAGCCAATAGAATTCAGCATCATATCAAAAAAATAATATACCACGACCAAATGGGATTCATACCAGGTATGCAAGGATGGTTCAACATTAGAAAATCAATAAACATAATCTACCATATAAAGAGAACACAAGAATCACATGATTATCTCAATTGATGCTGAAAAGGCATTTGATAAAGTCCAACACTTTTTCCTGTTAAAAACTCTCAATAAAATAGGAATAGAAGGGAAATTCCTCAGCGTGCCAAAGACATCTGTACAAAACCAACAGCCAACATCATTCACAAAAGAGAGAGACTGAAAGAGAATGGGAAAAAGGATGCCCTTTATCACCACTCCTATTTAATATTGTGCTGGAAGTCCTAACTAGAGCCATTAGGCAAGAAAAAGAAATAAAGAACATCCAGATTGGAAAGGGAGAAGTAAAACTATCCCTACTTACGGATGATAAGGTCCTACACATAAAGAATTCCAAAGATTCCTGAAGAAAATTACTGGAACTAATAGATTCAGTAGAGTAGCAGGACACAAGATCAGCACACAAAAATTGGTTGGATTCCTATACACAAAGAAAGAGAATTATGGAAAGGAAATCAGGAAAACAATACCATTTATAATAGCCCCTAAAAAGATAAAATACTTAGGAATTAATCTAACCAGGGATGTAAAAGACTATACAAAGAAAACTACAAAACACGATTGCAGGAAAACAAAAGAGACGTACAGAAATGGAAAAACATACCAAGCTCATGGATAGGTAGACTCACCATTGTGAAAATATCAATTCTACCCAAAGTGATCTACAGATATAATGCAGTCTTGATCCAAATACCAAGAGCATTCTTTAACAAGACAGAAAAAATAATCGCCAACTTTATATTGAAAGGAAAGAGCCCCAAATAAGTAACACATTGTTGAAGAAGAAGAAAAAGTAGGAGGCCACATACTAACTGATCTCGGAACCCACCATACAGCCACAGTAGTCAAAACAGCCTGGTACTGGAACAACCACAGACACATATTCCAATAGAACAGAATTGAGAACTCAGATGTAAATTTATCCACCTATGGTCACCTGATCTTTGACAAAGTACCAAAGTCCATTAAATGGAAAAAGATGGTCTTTTTAACAAATCGTGCTGGCAAAACTGGATGTCCATCTGCAAAAAAATGAAACAGGACCCATATCTCACACCATACACAAAAACTAACTCAAAATAGATAAAAGACTTAAATACAAAACCTAAAGTGGTAAAGATCATGTAAGAAAAAATAGGGACAACACTAGGAGCCCTAATACATGGCATAAATACAATACAAACCATAACTAACAATGCACAAACACCAGAAGATAAACTAAATAACTGGGAGCTCCTAAAAATTAAACACTTATGGTCATTAAAAGATCGCCAAAAGAGTTAAAAGAGAACCTACAGACTGGGAAAAACTTTTTGACTACAACATATCCAACAAGGGTCTAATCTCTAAATCTATAGAATATTTCACCACCTGAACAACTAAAACAAATAACCCAATTAAAAAACGGGCAAAGGAAACGAACAGACACTTCAAAAAAAAAAAAAATTTAGGCAGCTAACAGACACATGAGGAAATGCTAGCAGTCATTAGTCATTAGAGAAATTCAAATTAAAACTACAATGAGATACCATCTTACCCCGACATCACTGGCACTAATCAAAAAAACAGAAAATAACAAATATTGGAGAGGTTGTGGAAAACTAGAACTCTTAGTCATTGCTGGTGGGAATGTAAAATGGTAAAGCCACTGTGAAAGACAATATGGTGCCTCCTTAAAAAGCTAGAAATAGAAATATCGTACGATCCAGCATTCCAGCTCCTAGGAATATATTCTAGAGAAATAAGATCCGTCACACAAATAGACATCAGCACACACGTGTTTATTGAAGCATTATTCACAGTAGCAAAATGACGGGAGCAACCTAAGTGCCCATCAATAAATGAATGAATAAACAAATTGTGGTACCTGCACAAAAGGGAATACAGGCATACCTCAAATAATATTTCAGGTTTGGTTTCAGACCACCGCAACTGCAATAAAGCAAGTCACATGAATTCTTTTGTTTCCCAATGCATATAAAAGTTATGTTTAAACTGTATTGTGGTCTATTCAGTGTGCAATAGCATTATGTCTAAAAAACAATGTACATAGAAAAAAATTTTTTTCTTTTTTTTTTTTAATTAAAAAATATTTTATTGCTTAAAAATGCTAACTACCATCTGAGCCTTCATCAAGTCATAATCTTTTTGCTGGTGGAGGGTCTTGCCTTGATGTTGATGGCTGCTGACTGATCAAGGTGGTGGTTGCTGAAGGTTGGGGTGACTGTGGCAATTTCTTAAAATAACACAACAATGAAGTTTGCCTCATCGATTGACTCTTACTTTCACAAAAGATTTCTCTGTAGTATGCATGCAATGCTGTTTGACAGCATTTTACTCACAGTAGAACTTCTTTCAGAATTTGAGTCAGTCCTTTCAAACTCTGTCACTGCTTTATCGACTAAGTTTATGTAATATTCTAATTCCTTTGTTGTCATTTCAACAATGTTTGCAGCATCTTCACCAGGAGTAGATTCCATCTCAAAGAAGCACTTTCTTTGCTCACCCATAAGAAGCAACCCTCATAATTTAAGATTTTGTCATGAGATTGCAGCAATTCAGTCACATCTCCAGTTCTAATTCTAGTTCTCTTGTTATTTCCACTACATCTGCAGTTACTTCCTCCACTGAAGTCTTTAACCCTTCAAAGTCATCCATAAAGGTTGAAATCAACTTCTTCCAAACTCCTGTTAATGCTGATATTTTGACCTCCTCCCATGAATCATGAATGTTCTTGATGGCATCTAGAGTGGTGAGTCTTTTCCAGGAGCTTTTCTATTTACTTTGGCCAAATCCATCAGAGGAATCACTATCTATAGCAGCTATAGCCTGACGAAATGCATGTCTTAAATAATAAGACTCAAAAGTTGAAATTACTCCTTGATACATGGGCTGGAGAATGAATGTTGTGTTAGCAGGCATGAAAACAATATTAATCTCCTGTACATCTCCATCAGAGCTCTTGGGTGGCCAGGTGCATTGTCAATGGGCTGTAATGTTTTGAAAGGGATCTTTTTTCTCAGCAGTAGGTCTCAACAGTGGGCTTAAAATATTCAGTAAACCATGTTGTAAACAGATGTGCTGTCATCCAGGCTTTGTTGTTCCATCTATAGAGCACTGACAGAGTAGATTTAGCATAATTTTTAAGTGCCCTAGGGTTTTCATAATGGTAAATGAGCACTAGCTTCAGCTTAAAGTCACTGGCTGCATTAGCCCTAACAAGAGAGTCAGCCTGTTCTTTGGAGCTTTGAAGACAGGCATTGACTTCTCTCTAGCTATGAAAGTCCTAGATGGCATCTTCTTCCAATATGAAGTTGTTTCATCTGTTGTTTAGTGTTGTTGCTGTTGTTAAGTGTTGTCAAGTTTGTTCTGACTCATAGCGACACTATAGGACAGAGTAGAACTGCCCCCTAGAGTTTCCAAGGAACAGCTGGTAGATTTGAACTGCTGACTTTTTGGTTCGCAGCTGAGCTCTTAACCACTACGCCACCAGGGATCCATTGTTTAGAGTAGCCACCGTCATCAATATCTCAGCTAGATCTTCCGGATAACTTTCTGTAGCTTCTACATCAGCACTTGTTGCTTCGCCTTGCAGTTTTAAGTTAAGAAGACGACTTCTTTCCTTAAACCTCCAACCTCTGCTAACTTCAAACTTTTCTTCTGCAGCTTTCTTACCTCTCCTTGGTTTCACAGAATTGAAGAGAATTAGGGCCTTACTCTGAATTAGGCTTTGGCTTAAGGGAATGTTGTGTCTGGTTTGATCTTCGATTCAGATCACTAAAACTTTCTCCATATTAGCAACAGTCTGTTTTGCTTTCTTGTCATTCATGTGTTCACTGGAGTAGCACTTTGAATTTTCTTCAAGAGCTTTTCCTTTGCATTTACAACCCGGCTAATTGTATGGTACAAGAGGCCTAGCTTTTGGCCTATCTTGGCTTTCAACATGGCTTCCTCACTAAGCTTAGTCATTTCTAGCTTTTGATTTAATTGAGAGATGTGCGGTTCTTCACTAACTAGATAGTAGACAAGTGTTAATTTTGGTGAAGTAAAATACAACACACAATACAGGGAAAGTTAGCATAGCTTGACAAAGACAGAGTCGTAGAAGCTTCATAGACATATTCGCACACCTTGAGGGACTGAGTTACTGGGGCTGAGGGTTGAGGACCATGGTCTTGGGGGACATCTAGGTCAATTGGCGTAACATAATTCATAAAGAAAACGTTCTACATCTAACTTTGGTGAGCAGTGTCTGGGGTCTTAAAAGCTTGTGAGCAGCTGTCTAAAATACATCTATTGGTCCCTTCCTGTCCAGAGCAAAGAAGAATGAAGAAAACCAAAGACACAATGAAAATATTAGTCTAAAGGACTAATGAACTACATGAACCACAGTCTCCAGCAGCCTGAGTCCAGAAGAACTAGATGGTGCCTGACTACCACCACTGATGGCTCTGATGGCGATCACAATAGAGGGTCCAGATAGAGGGGGAGAAAAATGTACGACAAAGTTTGAGTTCACAAAAAAAGACAGACTTATTAGTATGACAGAGACTGGAGGAACCCCCTAGACTATGGGCCCCGGACACCCTGCTAACTCAGAACTGAAAAGAAGCCACTCCCAAAGTCTGCCTTTCAGCCAAAGATTAGACAGGCCTGTTAAACAAACAATAACACATATGAGGAACATGTTTTTAGTTCAATCAAGTATATGAGACCAAATCGGCAAAAAAAAACAAAAAAACCAAACCCAGTGACGTCGAGTCGATTCCAGCTCGTAGTGACCCTATAGGCCAGAATAGAACTGCCCCATAGAGTTTCCAAGGAGTGCCTGGAGGATTTGAACTGCCAACCCTTTGGTTAGCAGCTGTAGCACTTAACCACTACGCCAATTGGCAACACCTGCCCAAAAGCAAAGATGAGAAGGCAAGAAGGGACAAGAAAACTAGATGAATGCACACAGGGATCCCAGGGTGTATACAGAAAAGGGGAGAGTGCTGACCCATTGCAGGGATTGCAACCAATGTCACCAACTTGTGTATTAATTTTTGAATGCGAAACTAATTTGCACTGTAAACTTTCACCTAAAGCACACACACACACACACAAAACACTATAAAGTAGTGGGGGGGGGGCAAAAAATATGGTAGGCAAAAAACACACATGAGAAAAGCACTCCCATGTCATAAATGAAATTATGACCAAAAACATCAAAAATATTAAGGCAAATTACGATTTTTCGAACAAAAGCTCAAAGCAGAGATATGGGAGCTCAAGGAAGAAATGAGGAGACAAGAAAAGAACACTAAAAATGAGGGCAGAGCTCAGGAAAAAAAGTAGAAGAGAAAAATGAAAGTATACAAAACGGAGGCTAAATTAGAAGCAGAATGAATAATAAAACTGAAAGCACATTAAAGGGCAAAGAGGGCAGAACTGGAAAAAATGAGCAAAACGAAATGGAAACAAACAGAGTTAAAGAAGCTTACAGAGAAAAGTAGAGGAACTAAGGGAAAATAAAAATAATAATAGATTTGAAAGGAAGGCTAAGCTGTGATAGAAGCCAACATACGTGTGGTGGATGCTCTTGAAGAAGAGAACAAGGCAAATGGAACAGAAAAACGTCAAAGGTAAAATGAAAGAAAATCCCCCAAACATATAAGAAGACTTGAGAGGGCAAATCCTAGATTGAGAGGGCCCCTGCTTTTGGAAAAAAATGTATACAAAAATATTATACGGAATGATTATCACTGGGACATGTTCTAGTAAACTTATGGGGCCTTGAAGATAACGAACAAAGCCCTTGGACAACCAGGCAAAAATATGAAGTAACTTAAAAGAAGAAAAAGAATGAGTCTGGTCTCTGATTTCTCCAAGCACCATTTATTCACTGTTAAAAGACACTAAAGTTTACAAAACCTTCTTGTTTGGGGGGACAAAAGTATGACCCAAGAATCTTATATCTCACTAACCTCAGTTCAAATGCAAAGGCAAAGATAGTTTGCATCAGTGCTTCCTGAAGAAAGTACTAGTTGGATGAACTTCAGTCAATAAAGAGATGAACAAAGAAAGTGCTACAAAGACTGGCCAAAACAAAACCAAACCTGTCATCGAGTCGACTCCAATTCAGAGCAACTCTATAGGACAGAGTAAAACTGCCCTATATACAGTTTCCAAGGAGTACCTGGTAGATTCGAACTGCTGACCTTTTGGTTAGCAGCCATAGCTCTTAACCACTAAGCCACCAGGGTTTCCAAAAAACTGGCAGTGAGTATTAAATCCATTTAATTGTAAGGCTAACATTAAAACAACTCGGGGAGTTACAGTTGTAAGAAGAATGTAAATATTAGGAACTATAATAATTTAGAAATGATAGAACTAACAACTTGGAAGGTTTTGTTGGAAAGAATGTGCTAGGTAATATAAACATAGAGATTAACTTAGATTTTAAAACCAGATGTTTATAAACCAATTAATGGAGCCACAAGTGCATTTAGAAGTGTAAAAATAGACACTAGATGAACAAAGAATAGGGTGGTAGAGAAAGTGGAAGATAACGGTTTTGTCGGTCTTCATAGCACATACATAATAGATCTCTCCTGAAAAATGAGAGGATTAAAATATATGAAAATGTAATTAAAGAAGAAGCCCTAGAAGAGCCAAGAACAAAATACAAACCCTCAAAATTACCAGAACGAAGGCACACGAAAAACACAGGACAGAGTGAACAATATAAAATGAAAGGCCATACTATGTGTTACAGTAATGCATGTACATAGAAGCCCTCCATCAAAAGAAAAAGGTTGTCAAAGTATATCACGCATATCATGAAGCAAAGCCAAGCTATGTATAAGGAAGTGCAGTACATTAAAAAAAAAACCAAAAAAAAAACACTGTCATCGAGTCGATTCCGACTCATAGTGACCCCATAGTACAGAATGGGACTGCACTATAGGGTTCCCAAGCTTGTAAATCTTTATGGAAGCAGACTGCCACAGCTTTCTTTCCTGGAATGGGTGGTGGGTTAGAACTGCTGACCTTTTGGTTAGCAGCAGAGCCCTTAACCACTTCACCAGGGCTCCTTGTTGTATATAAGGGGTTTGCTTAAAAAAGGCTGAAAGTTAAAAGATGAATAGGTATAACAGGAAACTGCAAAAAGAAAACAAGTCCTCAGTGTTGAATGTAGGGGAAAAACAATAAACTAGGCAATAACGAGCACTGTATAAAATTATATATATAAAAAATATAAAAACCCAAAGCCAGTGCCATTGAGTCGATTCCGACTCATAGTGACCCTACAGGACAGAGTAGAACTGCTCCATAGAGTTTCCCAGGAGCGCCTGGCGGATTTGAACTGCCGACCCTTTGGTTAGCAGCCATAGCACTTAACCACTACACCACCAGGGTTTCCATATAAAATATGCGCATATTATATATGTATATAAACCCAGTGCCATAATATATGTATATTATATAATGTATGTATATTATATATAATGTATGTATATTATATATAATATACGTATATTGCAAACTCTGGTGACCTAGTGGTTAAGTACTACGGCTGCTAACCAAAGAGTCGGGAGTTCGAATCCCCCAGGCGATCCTTGGAAATTCTATGGGGCAGTTCTACTCTGTCCTGTAGGGTCGCTATGAGTCGGAATCAACTCAACTGCACTGGATTTGTTTTTTTTGTACGTATATTGGTTTTGGATTTTATATATAACGTATATGTATATTATATATAATATATTATGTGTATATGGTTATGATATGCCTTAAAGGAGCCCTGGGGGCACAATGGTTAAGTGCTTGGCCGCTAACTAAAACAAAAGGTCAGTGGTTGGAATCCACCAGTTGCTCCAGAGGAGAAGATGTAACAGTCGGCTTCCATAAAGATTTACAGCCTTGGAAACATTTGGGGGCAGTTCTACTCCATCCTATAGGCTTGCTATGAGTTAGAATCGACTCAATGGCACACAACATGATATATAATAATAAAGGGCAAAATCCACAATGAAGATCTAATAGCTATCAGTATCTCCGCAACCAATAGCAAAATCGAAGTTCATAAAAGGAAAAATGGACATATATGTTAGCAGTGAAAAACAAAAATCCATTGCTGTGGAGTCAATTCTATTCACAGTTACCCCATGGGTTACAAAGTAGAACAACTCCACAGGGTTTACAGAAGCAGATCACCAGAACTTTTCTCCACAGTGCCACTGGGTGGGTTCAAACTGCCAACTTTTAGGTAGCTGTCCTTGTTGCTAGCAGCCGAGTCAGCTCCAACTCAGAGCTACTCTATGTACAACAGAATGAAACACTGCTAGGTCCCGTGTCCTGCTCACAATAATTGCTATGTTTGAACCCATTGTTGCAGCCACTGTGCCAATTCATCTCCTTAAGGGTCTTCCTCTTTTTTTGCTGACCCCCTACTTTACCAAGTATGATGTCCTTCTCCAAGGACTGGTCCCTCCTGAAAACCTGTCCAAAACATATGAGACAAAGTCTTGCCATTCTCACTCCTAAGGAGCATTCTGGTTGTATTTCTTCTAGGACAGATTTGTTCCTTCTTCTGGAAGTCCTTTGTTGACATCATAATTCAAAGTCATCAATTCTTCTTCAGTCTTACGTACTCATTGTCCAGCTTTCATGTGTACATGAGGCAACTGAAAATACCATAGCTTGAATAAGGCAGACCTGAGTCCTCAAGGTGACACTTTGCTTTTTAACACTTTAAAAAGATCTTTTGCAGCAGATTTGCCCAATGCAATTCATCATTTGATTTCTTGACTACTGCTTCCACGGGCATTGATTGTGGAACCAAGCAAAATGAAATCCTTGACAACTTCAATCTTTTCTCCATGTATCATGATATTGCTTATTGGTCCAGTTGTGAAGATTTTTGTTTTCTTTATGTTAAGGCGTAATCTATACTGAAGGCTGTGGTCTTTGATCTTCATTAGTAAGTGCTTCAAGTCCTCTTTGTTTTCAGCAAGCAAATTGGCATCATCTGCATATCGCAGGTTGTGAATTAGTCTTCCTCCAATCCTGATGCCCCGTTCTTCTTCATGTAGTCCAGCTTCTCTGATTTTTTTCTCAGTATACAGATTGAATAAGTGTGGTGAAAGGATACAACCCTAATGCACACCTTTTCTGACTTTAAACCACGCAGTATCCTCTTGTTCTGTTTGAACGACTGCCTCTTGATTTCTATTTAGGTTCTTCATTGAGCACAATTAAGTGTTCTGGGACTCCCATTCTTCTCAATGTTATCCATAGTTTTTTATGATCCACACAATGGAATGCCTTCACATAGTCAATAAAACACAGATAAATATCTTTCTAGTATTCTCTGCTTTTAGCCAGGATTCATCTGACACCAACAATGATATCCCTTGTTTCATGTCCTCTTCTGAATCCGGCTTTTCTGACAGTTCCCTGACAATGTATTGCTGCAACTGCTTTTGAATGATCTTCAGCAAAATTTTACTTGTGTGTGATATTAATGATATCCCTCGATAAGTTCTGCATTCTATTTGAATATCTTTCTTTGGAATGGGCACAAACGTGGATCTCTTCCGGTTGGTTGTCCACGTAGCAGTCTTCCAAATTTTTTGGCATAGATGAGAGAGCACATCCAATGTTAAAATCATTTGTAGAAACATCTCAATTGGTATTCCGTGAATTCCTGGAGCCTTGTTTTTCTCCAGTGCCTTCAGTGCAGCTTGGGTTTCTTCCTTCAATATCATCGATTTTTGATCAGATGTTACCTACTGAAATGGTTGAACATCTACCAATTCTTTTTGGAACAGTGACTCTGTGTATTCCTTCCATCTTCTTTTAATGCTTCCTGTGTCATTCAATATTTTGCCCATAGAATCCTTCAAAATTGCAACTCAAGGCTTGAATTTTTTCTTTAGTTCTTTCAGCTTAAGAAATGCCGAGCATGTTCTTCCCTTTTAGTTCTCTAACTCCAGGTCTTTGCACATTTCATTATAATACATTCCTTTGTCTTCTCAAGCTGCCTTTCGAAATCTTCTGTCCAGCTCTTTTACTTCACCAGTTCTTCCATTTGTTTTAGCTACTCGACATTTAAGAGCAAGTTTCAGAGTCTCTTCTGACACGCTTTTTGGTCTTTTCTTTCTTTCCTGTCTTTTTAATGACCTCTTGCTTTCTTCATGTATGATGTCCTTGATGTCACTCCATAACTCATCTAGTCTTCAGTCATTAGTGTTCAATGTGTCAAACATATTCTCGATGTGATCTCTAAATTCAGGTGGGAGGTACTTGAGGTTGTACTTTGGTTCTCATGGACTTGTTTGAATTTTTTTTTAGCTTCAACTTGAACTTGCATAGGAGCAATTGATGGTCTGTTCCTCAGTCAGCCCCTGACCTTGTTCTGACTAATGATGTTGAGCTTTTCCATTATCTCTTTCCACAGATGTAGTTGATTTGATTCCTGTGTTTTCCATCCAGCAAGGTCCACATGTATAGTGGCCATTTACATTGCTGAAAAAACATATTTGCAATGAAAAAGGTGTTGGTCTTGCAAAATTCTATCATGTTATCTCCAGTGTCAATTCTATCACCAAGGCCGTATTTTCCAAATACCAGCCCTTCTTTGTTTTCAACTTTTACATTCCAATCACCAGTAATTATCAATGCTTCATGATTGGACGTTTGATCTATTTCAGACTGCAGAAGTTGGTAAACAATCTTCATTTTATTCATCTTTGGCCTTAGTGGTTGGTGTGTAAATTTGAGTAATAGTAGTATTAACTGGTCTTCCTTGTAGGTGTATGGATATCATCACTGACAGCATTGTACTTCAGGATAGATTTTGAAATATTCTTTCCAACAATGAACACTATGCCATTCCTCTCCTATTTATCATTCCTGGCACGGTAGGCCATAGGATTGTCCGATTCAAAATGGCAGATACCAGTCCATTTCAGCTCACTAATGCCTAGGATATTGATGTTATGCCTTTCATTTTGTTTTTGATGGCTTCCAGTTTTCCTAGATTCATACTTTGTACATTTCAGGTTCTGATTATTAATGAATGTTTGCAGTTGTTTCATCTCATTTTGAGTCATGCCACATCACCAGATGAAGGTCCTGAAAGCTTGACTCCATCCACATAATTAAGGTCGATTCCACTACCACTTTGAGGAGGCAGCTCTTCCCCAGTCGTCTTTTGAGTGTCTTCCAACCTGAGGGGCTCATCTTCCAGCATTATGTCAGACAACCTTGGTGGACAGTGGAGCTTTCAGACTAAGACTAAGAAGGACCTGGCAGTCTACTTCCAAAAAACCGGCTAGTGAAAGCCTTATGAACAGCAGTGGAACACTGTCTAACACAGAAGAAACTATGAGAGAATTTAAATAAATGTTGGATTTGACAAGGCTTTTTGAAACATGACACGAAACTCAAAAACTAAAAAGAAAAGTCTCTTGCTAACCTCAGAATGGAAATCTGGGGATCTCATTGCTTCCTAAACTGGTTTAAAACCAATTCTTATTTTAACTCCTGGGTCTTCTTTCTCACTTCCAGACGTTACTTGTACCACAAATATCTGAGCCTTTTGAGGAATCCTGTTACATAAAACAAGCAATTCTTAAGTTTCCTCACTTCCAGTTTGGGGTCCAGTTTTCTGTCCTATATCATTTGCTTTCCAGCTTCTAATTCCAAAATTTTTCATCTTGCCTATTTTTTTCTAACCTTATGAGTTCGTGTCCTTACGAATATATCATTTCCTCTAAGTTTATCTGGGCTGTAGGAAGAAAAGAAGTAGAATCCACTACCTTTACCTGGATATTTCCTGGGAAAGATTTTTTAAACAATCAGACTCAGCTTATATATCAATTATAATTTGAAACAAAATAAAGCAGTCCTCAATTTAGTGACTTAAAACAGCATACAAACGTATTTGGAGAAATATTTCTCCAATCCACTGGGAAAACATTCCAATTTTCTTGTTCTCCCATGCCTCACTGACCATTTCTTGCCTGCCTTTTTTTTTTTTTTTTTTTTTGATAGCCCTAATATGTCTATGCTTTAAATGCGAGTGTCATAAAGTTTTCTCCAAAAACTACAGGTCTTTTTACTACCAGGATCACCTAGTATGGCTACGCAATGGGCGACTTGCACGGCCCTATGTTGTGGCCCTGCTCCCTACGTGCTTCCTTTTCTGATTTTATTTACCTCTATGGGTTAAATTTATCTCGTATAAGATCATGATTTTTTTTTTTTAAGATCATGATTTTTACATCCACAGATCAAGCCCAGTTAACCATTCTACAGTCAGATTCATACACCCACACAGTTGTTGGATATACCACAGATACCTCAATCTCAACATGATTCAAAAGACTTTATCATCTTTTCTCCTAAATAGAGCCTTCCTCTGATATATTTTATTTCAGTTGATATTACCAACACCCAGCTGGGGAAACTTGGAATTTTTGTGGATTTTTCCCTATCTCTGAATCCTTCACCTTCATTCTTGGTGATTTTTACCTCTTAAATATCTCTTAAATTTGTCTTTTCATTTCCAGAGGAAAATTGCTCTATTTTGGCCCTTATCATCTCTCATGTGTTGCTGAAAGTACCTGCTATCAGCTCTAGCTGCTTCCAATTATATCCCAGTCAAATCCATTCTTCACACAGCTGCCAGTGTGATCTATTTAAAATGCAAATGGGTCCATGTCATCGCCCTGCTGAAAACTTTAATGGCGTTCCATCAGCTGTGGAATAAAGTTCAAGCTCTTTAATATAACATGTAAGTTCCTGCATTACCTGTCTCCTGCCAACCCCTCCAGCGTCATCTTTGGTAACTCTTTGCCTTTAAATTCATGTTCCATCAACACCCGAATGCTTGTCATTCTTCCCATCATCTTTTCTTTGTAAATTTCATATTCTTCAGACACAGCTTATACATTACCTTCTCTAGGACACTCCTCCAGATTACTCTGTATCAGTCAAGGTCATTAGGAATGATTGATGGAAATCAAATGTGGCTTATTTAAGAAGAAAATTAATGTGTTTCATGAATTTTTGCTGCATTATGGAGTCTCTAGGATTCTAAGAGAATTGGTTTCAGGGCAACACAGTCAGGAACAATAGCAAAACCCACAAAACTAGTCCAGTGGCTAGTAAAAGACCAGGTGTTGCAGGTGGCACTGCCACACCCACTCTCCCTGGACATTGGACCCATCACTATCACCTCTGTCACTACTGGCACCTCTGTCACTACTCATGTACCCACTACTGCCCTGTCCTAGAGATAATTTTTGTGATACTTTCTTCTCATCTTCGCCTGCAGATTCCTGAGCAGGGTGCAACCTGTTAAAGGAGCCTAAGTTATATGTCCATGTCCTAGCTGCAAGGCAGACTGGGCAATAACATATAATTTTGGTGCTTCCACATTCATAAGATGAAAGAATTCCTCAAACATAAAAAAGGGGTTCAGGTGTTAGGTGGTAAAAAGATAAAAAAGGCAACAAAAACCACTACATTTCATTTATTTGGCTTTCCAAGAACAACATATATCATTTTTCCCATTCTTACACTTAAAAAATGCCCCAATCCATAGCATAATGCAGTATTTCCTCATTAAAAAAACAAGCCCATTGCCATTAAGCCGATTCTGACTCATAGCAGAACTGCCCTATAGGGTTTCCAAAGAATGCCTGGAGGATTCAAACTGCCAACCTTTTGGTTAGCAGCTGTAGCTCTTAACTGCTACACCACCAGGGTTTCCACTTCCTCATTACATTTACTTCATCTAACGGTATCAGGTAGTATGTACTCTTTTGTGCTTGGCTTCTTTGGCTTAGCATGTTTTTGAGATTCATTTATACTGTTGCATGTTTCAGTAGTTCATACATATTGCTAAATAGCATTCCATTGTATGACTATGGCATAATTCATTTGTCCATTCATCTGTTAATGGACATTTGGGTTTGGGGCTATTATGAATAAAGTTTCTTGGATGGGTGTCATGGATTGTATTCTGTCCCCTCAAAAATGTGCATCAACTTGGCTAGGCCATGATTCCTAGTATTGCGTGATTGTCCACCATTTTGTCATCTGATGTAATTTTCCTATGTGTTGTAAATCCTACCTCTATGATGTTAATGAGGCAGGACTTAATCTACAAGATTAGGTTGTGTCTTAAAGCAATCTCTTTTGAGATATAAAAGACAGGCATTAACAGAGAGACAAGCGGACTTCATACCACCAAGAAACAACAGCCAGAAGAACAGAACATCCTTTGGACCTGGGATCCATGAGCTGAGAAGAACGTAGACCAGGGAAAATTGATGACAAGGATTTTCTTCCAGAGCCAACAGAGAAAAAAAAGCCTTGCCCTGGAACTGACGCTCTGAATTTGGACTTGTAGCCTGCTATACTGAGAGAATAAACTTCTGTTTGTTGAAGACATCCACTTGTGGTATTACTATTATAGTAGTACTAGGTAACTAAGACACTAGGCCAATCCGTTAGTCACTTTCCATGAATCACTACAGACCTATACTTCAGGCCATCTTGCTTTTCATGGAGGAAATTCTACCTCCTGGTAGAATTGCCCTTAGCCAGCCTCCTGGGTGGGTCTAAAACACACAACAGCCTACAGTATATCACTCAGAACATTTGTAAATCAGGCTTAAAGTTTTCCTTCTCTCTTAAGGAATCTCTGTAAGGTCTTAGATATGGAACAAGGAAGAGATGATAGTGTGGCCAGAGCAAGCACATTGGGAATATGATCCCTCTTCTTATGTGACTTATTTGGGCCTTCAGGATTTGCTTGAGCCCGTTTCTTTATATAACCTTCCACTTGTCCATGGAGTGTTTTTGGCATGAAAAATTTTATGACTTGCTGAATCACATAAAATCCTATACATGATGAGCAGTTCAGATTGTATGATCGCCAAGTGTTTTCGTGGTTCAACATTCAGCCTCTACCAAGGCCCAGCAGAAATCTAGTAGCTCTTTCTCAAAAGGAATATAGTTACCTGTCTAAGAACATATACCCTAACCTACCAGGAAACTCTGCTTTGATTTTCATATTTTGGAATTGGAAAGACTCCATTCAATACTTTGATCTTCACAGATTGTCTGCTGAATCCTGAGCACCAAATATCCACCTGGATCAGTTGGCACCTTAGTTTCCTAGGGCTTCCATAACAAAGTGCTTTTGTTGTTGTTAGTTGCTGTCAAGTTGGCTCTGTCTCAGGGCAACCCCATATACAACAGAACAAAATGTTATCCAGTCCTGTGTCGTCTTTACAATTGTTGATATGCTTAAGTTCATTGTTGTGGGCACTGAGTATTTAGAGGGCATTCCAACCTAAGGGGCTCATTTTCCATCACTCTATCAGAAAATATTCTCTTTAATTCATAAGATTTTCATTAGCTAATTTTCAGAAGTAGATCACCAGACTTTCTTCCTAATTTGTCTTAGTATGGAAGCTCCACTGAAATCTGCCTACCTTACTAGTATTTGAAATACCAGTGGCATAACTTCCAGCATCACAGCAATAGACAAGCCACTCCATTATGACAAGCTAACAGGTGGGTAGTAGACCACACAGTAGGTGGCTTTAAGAAAAGAAATTAATTTTCTGTTCTGGAAGATAGAAGTCTAAACTACATTCTTGGCTACATCAATTCCTTCTGGGGGCTTTTGAAAGAGAACAATTTCTTGCCTGTCTCCTAGTTTCTCTTGGCTGCTGGAGTCCCTGGGGGGCATGCAAATAGTTAAGCACTTGACTACCAGCCAAAAAGATGATTGTTCGAACCCACCCAAATTTGCCTCTGATACACATGGGGTCGCCATGAATTGGAACAATTCCACAGCAACTAATAACACAAGCTGGCAATCCTTGGCATTCCTTGGTTGCCTGTAAATGTATATTCACATGGCGCCTTCCCTCTGTGTGTATCTGCTTCCACGTCTGTCCTACTCTTTTATAACATACCACTTAGAAAGGATTTGCATTAGGACTCAAGCTACCCTGGCGTGATTTTGCTAACTGATAATATCTGCAAAGAAAAAGCCTGTTTCCCCAAATAAGGTCACAGTCACCAGTGTAGATGTCAGGACTTCAACATATCTTTTTGGGGAGACCTAACTCAATCCATAACAGTTGGAGACACTCCTCTTGCTCTGAGCCTGACTCAAAGTTTTCAGGGTTTTGAATCCTCAGTAAATAGATTGGAACAGCACACAGCAACGTTGTTAACTTCCAAACTCAGAGACCCATTAATGATTCTGCTTTTATATTAGCGATCTGAGGTTTTTTAAAAAAAGCCCATTGCCCTCAAGTTGATTCTGACTCATAATGACCCTGCAGGATTTTCAAGGAGTGGCTGGTGGATTCTAACTGCTGATCTTCGGTTAACAACTGAGCTCTTAACCACTGCACCACGGGGTGGGGGTATACAAAAGGTACAGCAAGTTGTTTTTCCATTTGGAGAGGGTGTTCCACAACGCCCCCAGACTACTGACTCCTACAAATTTCACTTTAGAGGCTCAAGGTTATATATTCATTAGAAGTATCTCCCAATCTTTTGATACACACATCTTGAAACATTACCTGTTGGTGTTGGGTGTTGTCAAGTTAATTTTCGACTCTTATGACCCCCTGAGACAGAGTAGAACTGCCCCCAATTTTTGTCTAGGCTACAATCTTTAAGACGGTGGTGGTGTAAAAGTGAGGATGGTAGACTTCATCTCACATACTTTGGACATGTTATCAGGAGAGACCATTCCTTGGGGAAGGAGGACATCATGTTTGGTAAAGTAGAGGGTCAGCAAAAAAGAGAAAGACCCTCAATGAGATGGATTGACACAGTGGCTGCAACAATGGCAATGATTATGAGGACTGGCAGTGTTTTGTTCTGCTGTAAATAGGGCTGCCATGAGCGGGAGCTGATGATTCAATAGCAGTTAACAATCTTTATGGGAACAGATAGCCACGTCTTTCTCCCGCAGAGCCACTGGTTGGTTCAAACTGCCAACTTTTTGGTAAGCAGCAGAGCACTTAACCATTCAGCGTCATAAACAAAACAAAATAAAACAAATCCATTGCCACCAAGTTAATTACAACTCATAGCGACCCTATAGAGCAGAGTAGAACTGCTTCATAGCATTTCCAGGATGTGACTGGTGGACTTGAATTGCCAACCTTTTGGTTAGCAGCCAAATGCTTAACCACTGTGCCATCAGGTCAGACTCCCTGATCATTACCTACAGTACCATAATATCTTGCTCTAGTTCCTCTCTAAGCACGATGTCGCCATCGTAGAGATCAGTTGATGTCATTTAGTGATGTTGAGATGAACACAGTGGACTGCAGAGTGCTAACAATCTGAAGAACTGATATAGCTCCAAAGTGCATGGTGAGTATACTGCTGTCCCCTCCAGGTTGAAGAAATGTGCTTCTGATATTATCCCCTTTTGGGGATACAGCACTAAGTACTCTCTCTACATCTGTGATTCTCAAACTTTGAAAATACATCAGAATCACCTAGAGGGGGCTTGTTAAAACACAGACTGCTAGACGATACCCTCAGAGTTTATGACTGAGTAAGTCTGGAATAAAAAGAGTGTGATAGGAATCATCACCCTTAAATCTTTCAGGCCATTGATAGAGGCACTAATTCCTTTGTTCTCCCAGGGTTATATTATTACTTGCAGCTTATAATTTTGGCACAAATCAGGTAGCTAATATGGTACTTCTGCCAATTTTTGAGTAAGCCTCTTCCTGAGTAGGCACTCAGGAACTGGACAAAGAGACAAAAACCACTATTGTATTGATTCTAAACAAAATTTAAACATTTTCCGCCTGACGTACATGACTGGTGGATCATAGTGGCATTCTGAGTCCCCAGGAATTTAGCACTTAGCTCAAAGCAGGTTCAATAATTCTCAGAAGATCTGAATATTTCCCTTTTCTCAATGTACAGTTACTCTGGTGAATGGCCACATATCCTCCAAAGAACAGAAGGAGAAATAGAAAATTATGATACAAACTTGTTATTACCTCAAACATATTCAGTCAGCTTCTCAGTCAAAGGTCTCCGGGTGTCTGAACTGACACAAATCTGAGAACTGGGTGAGGAACTGTTTCTCCATTATCACAGCTCAAGTCAGACCTCTGTTGGTCAGATCTAGAGTTGATTTTTTGTTTGTTTGTTTAACTGTACACATCAATTTAGTACAGACTGTTCATCTAGCTGGGTCCTAATGACCTCATTTCTTTTTTTGTGCCTTACTGCAGTGTAAAATACAATTAAGTTCAACAGAAGTGGTAATAGTGAGCATCTTTGCCTTATCCCTGACCTGGGGAGAAATGCTTTCAATATTTCACCATTACCTATCGTGATTCAACCTTATGTTAGATAAAGAAAATTCCTTTCTATTCCCAATTTGCTAAACGTTTTGTCACTAATAGGTGTTTAATCTTATCAACTACTTTTTCAGGATCTATTAAAAAGGTCATGTAATTTTTCTACTTTATCCTATTAATGTGGTAAATAGTATTATTTAATTTTGAATGTTAAATCAATGCTATGCTCCTGTAATAAACCAAATTTGGTCAGGAATATATTGTCATTTTATATATGAATGGATTTTATTTGTTTGTGTGCTTATGATTTCCTTCTATGGTCATGAAATCGATTGGCCTGAATTTTTCTTCCATATAATGCTAGCAGGTTTTGGCATTGAGATTATGCTGACCACATAGAATATTTTCTTCTCTCTTTTTCTACCCTCTGGACTAGTTTGTATAAGAGTGAGTCTGGAGTTTTCTTTGAAGGAAAGTTGTTTTTTTTTTTTTAATTATAGATTTTATTTCTTTAATAGAAAGATATAGGACTAGTCAGATTTTCTGTTTTTTCTTTCATCATTTACATAAGTTTGGATTTCTCAAGGAATTTGTCAATTTGATCTAAATGAAATATTGACATATAGTGGGTTTTTTGTTTAGTGACATAACATGACATTAGGTTATCCATAATGTCCTCGTATTACCTTTAGAAGCCATTGTGATATGTTCAGAGAGGAAATCTGTGCATTATGTTTTTTTTAACCCAACCAATCTTGCTAGGAGTTTCTGTTTTATTAACCTTTTCGTATAATAAGTGGATGTCTTAGTCATCTAGTGCTACTATAACAGAAATACCACAAGTGGATGGCTTTAACAAAGAGAAATTTATTTTCTCACAGTCTAGTAGGTTTTTTTTTTTTTTTTTTTTTAATAATTTTTTTTTTAGTAGGTTAGAAGTCCAAATTCAGGGTGTCAGCTTCAGGGCAAGGCTTTCTGTCTCTGCTCCTTGTCCTCAACCTTCCCCTGGTCGAGGAGCCTCTCAGACGCAGGGACCCATGTCTCTGCTCCTGGTGATGCTTTCTTGGTGGTATGAGGTCCCCAGCTCTCTGCTTGGTTCCCTATCCTTTTATCTCTTGAGAGAGAAAAGGTGGTGCAGGCCACACCCCAGGGAAAATCCCTTTACCTTGGATTGGGGAGGTGACCTGAGTGCGGGTGGTGTTACAATCCCACCCTAATCCTCTCAACATAAAATTACAATCACAAAATGGAGGACAACCATACAATACTGAGAATCATGGCCTAACCAAGTTGGTACACACATTTTTGGGGGGACATGA
Organism: Elephas maximus indicus; assembly: GCF_024166365.1. Lineage (NCBI taxonomy): Eukaryota > Metazoa > Chordata > Mammalia > Proboscidea > Elephantidae > Elephas > Elephas maximus. Next base: position 60,369,758 of record NC_064835.1, read on the forward strand.
TTCAATCCATGACAGTGGGGTTTGTTGCCTTTTCTCTATTACACACTTTTTTCTTTATTATTTCTTTTTATCCACTTTTGGTGGCTCAATTTTGCTATTTTTTCCAACTTCTTGATTTCATACTTAAATAACTCATTTTCAATTTTTTTGAACACATGCATTTAAGGCTATACATTTTTCTCTAAGCACATTTTTAGCTTTACTCATAAGTTCTGATATGTATTATTGTTGTTATTATTATTACTTAGTGTCTTAGTGAAGAAACAAGTTATCCTCTTTCCCCAGACACTCCCGCCATTGCCCAATGGGCTCGTGAACAAAGTGGCCATGGTGGCAGGGATAGAGGTTATGCATGGGCTCAGAAACATGAACTTCTACTTACCAAGGCTGACTTGGCTACAGCCACTGCTGAGTGCCCAATCTGCCAGGAACAAAGACCAACACTGAGTCCCCAATATGGTAACATTCCTCAAGGTGATCAGCCAGCAATCTGGTGGCAGACTGATTACATTGCACCACTTCCATCATGGAATGGGCAGCATTTTGTTCTTACTGGAATAGACAATTACTCTGGATATGGATTTTCCTTTCTTGCATGCAATGCTTCTGCCAAAACTACCATCCATGGACTTACGGAAGGCCTTATCCACTATCATGTTATCCTACACAGCATCGCTTCGGATCAAGGGACTCACCTCACAGCAAATGAAGTGTGACAGTGGGCCCAAGTTCATGGAATTCATTGGTCTTACAGTTTTCCCCATCATCCTGAAGCAGCTGGTTTGATAGAATGATGGAATAGCCTTCTAAGGACACAGTTACCTTGCCAGCTAGGTCCCAATACCTTGCAGGGTTGGGGTGATGTTCCGCAGGAGGCTATATATATATACTCTAAACCAGCATCCAATATATGGTGCTGTTTCTCCTATAGCCAAGATTCATGGGTCCAGGAATCAAGGGGTGGAAATGGGAGTGGCACCCCTCACTATTACCCCTAGTGACCCACTCACAACATTTTTGCTTTCTGTCCCTGCCACCCTATGCTCTTCAGGTCTAGAGGTCTTAGTTCCAAAGGAAGGATTACTCACACCTGGAGATATATCACTGATTACATTGAACTGGAAGCTAAGAATGCCACCTGGCCACTTTGGGATCCTCAAGCCCCTGGATCTACAGGCAAAGAAGGGAGTTACTGTACTCGCTGGTGTAATAAATCCTGATTACAAAGAGGAAATTAGGTTGATATTACATAATAGAGGTAAAGAAGAATATGTCTGGAATACAGGAGATCCCTTAAGACATCAGTTAGTACTACCATATCTTGGGATTAATTCAACGGAAAACTACAACAACCCAATTCTGACTTGACTGCTAATGACCTAGACCCTTCAGGAATGAAGTTTTGGGTCACCTCACCAGGCAAAGAAACACGACCAGCTGAGGTGCTTGCTGAGGGTAAAGGAAATATGGAATGGGTGGCAGAAGAAGGTAGTACTAAATACCAGCTATGACCGCATGACTAGTTGCAGAAACGAGCACTGTAATGGTTATGAGTATTTCTTCCTTGTATGTGTACATCAAATATTTTTGTTTTCTTCACTTATAAAATATAAGATGCAAACAGGGCTAGTGCATTTTCGGTTGTTCTCTTGTTAGTTGTATCATGTTAGGCGCAGTTATGGCTTTAAAATTGTCTTTATTTAGAGATTGTGTATGGCTTAGGGAGATGTGTACAGGTGCCAAGTTGACAAGGGGTGAACTGTGATAGTTAAGGTTGTGCATTAACTTGGCTGGGTCATGATTCTCAGTGGTTCGGCAATTATGATGTAGTTTGGCAGCTGTGTAATGTTGTAGTCACCTCCATAATGAGATCTGATATAATGTAATCACTTTCATGAGATCTGTTATGAGCAGCCAGTCAGTTGAACGGGAGTTTCCTTGAGGGTGTGGCCTGCATTCAATATATGTGAACTTTTTGGCAAAGTTTAGTGACTTTTGCTCGCTCTGGATCCTGCAACTGGCTGGTCATCTGACCTCTGACTCTTGGGACTTGAGGAAGCAGCTTACTAGCTGATCTTTTTTTTCTTATCTCTATCATTCTTTTAAATTTATTTATTTATTTTATCGTACTTTAGGTGAAGGTTTGCAGAGCAAATTAGTTTCTCATTAAACAAGTAATACACATATTGTTTTGTGATATCGGTTGCCAACCCTACAAAGTGTCAACACTCTCCTCTTCTCAACCTTGGGTCCCCCGTTTCCATTCGTCCAGCTTTCCTGTCCCCTCATGCCTTCTTGTCCTTGCCTCTGGGTTGGTGTGCCCATTTAATCTTGTACACACGGTTGAGCTACATGTATTATTGTCTGTTTTATGGGCCTATTACCTGTTGATTTTGGGATTCATCAGCTTCCACAGCCTGTGAACCAGAGGCCTGCCATCTGACCTGCCAATCTTTGGTTTGCCAACTCTGCAGCTACGTGATTCAGGAGAAGTCTCCTGCCTGACCCACAGACTTGGAACTTTCCAGCTTCTACAGCCACGTGAGTCATTTCTGTGATATAAAACTCTCTCTCTGTCTCTCTTTCTCTCTCTCTCTCTATATACACGCTTCACTGATTTTGCTTCTCTAGAGAACCTAGCCTAAGACATTTAGTTTGAAATATTTTCTGCTTTCCATTTTAGTTTCTTCATTGACTTACCAGATATATAGAAATGAGTTTTTAAACACTAAAGGATTTTCTAGTTATCTTTCTTTTGTTGATTTATAGCATATTTTCTGGAAGTATTTTTCTGTTTTCAAATAACCTTATCGGTTCACTCATTATTTGAAAACAAAAAAATATTTCTAGGAAGATATGCTATGCATGATTTTATCCTTTGAAATTTATTGAGATTTGCTTAAAGGCCCAGCATTTGCTTGATTTTGTTAAATGTTTTATGTGCACTTGAAAAGAATATGTAGTTTACAGCTGTTGGGTACGGTGTCCTACATATGACAGGTCAAGCTAGCCAAATGTGTTGTTCAAATCTGCATCAATACTAATATATTTTTATCTCATTTTCCAGTTACTTAATTAAATGTTAACATTTCCCATTATGTTTGTGAATTTTTCTATTTCTCTTTTCATTTCCAGCAGATTTGCTTTATTTATTTTGAAGCTGTGATATTAGGTGACTGAACATTTTGTATAGTTACATATTACTGGTAAAGTGCTGTTTTATTATTATGAAATGTTCTTCCTTATTTTTAAAATTGCTTTTTGCCTTTAAATCTAATTTTTCTGATTTTAATAGAGTTATACCACTTTTCTTTTGGTTTGTGTTTTCATGATATATATGTTTTTCACCCTTTCACTTCAACATTTTGTAAGTTTTCATTGCCTCTTGTAAGCAACATAAAGTTGGATATGAGAGGTACAATATGAGCCTGAAACATCTTATCATGCCAGATAGCAAGGTAGCTATAAAAGATTATTAGAGCAATGTAAAAGAGACTTGGGGACCAATTTGAAGGGATCCCATAGGCCACAATTGGGACAATCTGAGATTCAATAAGGATAATAACAGTAATGGATTGAAACACATCAAATTGGTTTAAAATGCATGAGTTGATAATAATACCAAAAACAACGACAACAAAAATCTTGTTGGTCCACCAAACACTTGAAAACAGAAAAACAAAGGGAAGAAATCAAGCATTTATTTTGTCTTTCCTCTATAAACTGCAGCTTTCAGAGCCTAAGTTAGGTACCAGTGTTAGTCAGGAGACAATTTATCTTTATAAAAGTACTTCAGATAATAAATGAAAAAGAAATTATACAACTAGACTATATCAGCTTTATCCAACTATCAATGAATTAATAGATCTAGGCAATTATTATCATTGCTACTAACACCACAAAGAGATAGATAACTAGACATTACCTCCTGAAGAAGGTGTACAATGCCACTTATTAAGCATTCTTAGAAAACAAAACAACAGCAAAAAATCAACCAGAATTGATCAAATCTTTATATCTTACTACCAATTTATAAGAAATACAGAGGGTAAGGAACATATTAAACAACTTTTTAAGGGCTGTCATTAGCAAAATACAGGCTGTGGAAACTCCATAGCACAATCTTATTTTTTCAAACAAACAAGAGAAGCACTAAGAAAAGAGATGGAGAAAAAGCATATGGACTAAAAGAGACATTAGAGACATATTAACCCATCACAATGTGGGGACATTTTTTGAATTCAAACAGAAAAATTTTATTAAGCCAATATTAAAAAAAAAATCATTTATTTTATTTAGGTATGATAATTTTTTTGGGATTTTTTTATTAAGAGTCCCAAACTTTAGGAATATAATATGTACATAATATTTACAGGTGAAATAATATGATTTCTTGAATTTCCCTCATATAGGGTTGTGGGGAGGTATAGATAGTCAAGATTAGTCATTGGCTGAAAATTGTTGAAGCTGGGTGGTATTTTTGTATACGTTCAAAATTGTCAATAATAAAAAATTTCTAAAAATTAAGTGAAATTCTTAAAAAAAAAAAAAAAAATCCCCTTTACCTTGAAGGGACAACTTAGGTATTTTGTTTGTTTTTTAAGTGCAATGCATTTTATTAGCTATAGAAATGGGTGGAGGTCAAAGAAACAGAAGACAAAGCTCCTGCCCTCATGGAGCCTTCACTACAGCTGTGCAGAGCCAATATGTAAACATAGAAAAGATAGTCTATATTATTTTTTATCAATATTGTTTTTTAACTGAACAAATTTGGAATATATTTATTTTCCAAACTGAATATTTTTTTAAGTTCAAAAACTCTATAAAATATTGCCTGGAGATAATCAGTGAACCTTTCTCTGTGGGACAAAAGAAACTCGATAGTCTTTTTTATTTCAGAGTAAAGGCTACTGTTTATAGGTGAGTTTTTGTAAAGTTAATCAAGTCAATGACATCCTGTAGCATGTAACTGGCAATACTCAGAAAAAACAAAAGGGCAAAGATGCCACCAATATACTAAAAATTCCTGATTCCTTTCCCTGTCTTAGCCCAAACAAATAGAAGTCCCTTCATACATCCCAGTCATTCATCTTGGGTAACTCTTGGACCCACTTTGGAGACCACACTTTTTCTATAAAGGGCCAGATAGTGAATATCTTAGGCTTTACAGGTCATAAGATCTCTGTCAAAACTACTCAACTCTGTCATTGTAGTATAAAACTAGCCATAGATAATAAATGAATAGGCCTGACTGTGTTCCAGTAAAACTTTATTTATGAAAGCAAGTGGAGAGCTATAGTTTATGACTTCTGCTTTGAAGTGTCTAAAATCAAACATTATATGCCATTTTGAGGGTTAATTTCTTTACAAGCACTTCAAGAACACTACATGAGAATAAAAATAAACCAAATACAGCATCTTCAGCTGCACTGGAGATAACTCACCTTTTCTCTCTCCAAAATGGGGGGTGCTTGGCCATCTTTCCTTTAGATTATAGGCCCTTGAAGCCTTGGGTCCAGGCAGCCATGCACTGAGTCACAGTTCTAGCCACAGGTGAAGATACCTCAGGAGATCTAAGAGACTCTTACTAAATTGTCCCGTTCTGAAGAGCTAACATGTGATCATAGATAGAACACAGGCTTTGAACCAGGCTGCCCTGGCTCACGTTGCATGGAAATGGGAATAGTGCTTAGGTAGGTTCCATAGGTAGGCTCAAACTTGCCCAAGCATCAGGATTGCTCAGAGAACACCTACCTAAAAACACATACCTACACTCCAGACCTACTGTAGCAAATCTCTAAGGGTGGGGCCATGACTTTAATATTAAAACAGACAAAAAAACCTCCCAAGGTGATTCTGATGCAGCCAGTTTTGAGAGTCACTAATTTATTTTATTGGTTTGGTGAGGCTTACCCACGCATTGTCATTGAGCCAATTCCAACTCACAGCAACCTTACAGGACAGAATAGAACTGCTGTCTATAGGGTTTCCAAGGCTGTAATCTTTACAGAAGCAGACTGCCACATCTTTCTCGTGTAGAGTAGCTGGTGGGTTCAAACCACCAACCTTTTAGTTAGCAGCAGAGTGCTTATCCACTGCACCTCAGGGTTCTTTAGGTGGCATAAATTTTAGTCTACAAACTCAAATATGTATAAATGTAACTTATTGTATTAATTAAATTTAATTTCTGACTCTGATTATTCTTCCTACCTGAGGTATGCAATTTAATCTTGTCCTTCCAGGTAAATTCAATCAATTTTAGAATGGTTTCTCTTCTGTCTCTGCCCATGGGGTTGTTGGGTCCCTCTGGAGGGTTTAAACAAACAATATCGAAATGCCAGCTGGGAGGGGCTGCTGACATCTCCGTCTTGATCAGTCTTGGCTCCGTGCTTGCTATTTGCTGATATTGATGACAGCTGACCATTGGTGTTGTCAATGATGTGTTTCAAAACCCAGGTGGAAAATGATTGAAGAGCATCAGGTTAATATTTAAAGTTATTATCTTTCTGTAATCAGATAAATGAAACACGGCAAAATGATGAGCAACACAGTGTCAATACAGTACCCAACAGATAGCATACAGATTTCTTTTCTCTTCTCTCCCTCATTCCACAGGTTTACTGATCCATCTGTTGGTGCTAAAAGGCCACCTGAAGGAGACAAGTGTATGTGGGATGCAATAATGCTCGTGGGTCTCTTAGCACAATGCCTGGCACACAGTAAGCACTCAATTCATCATGATTGTTGCTGATGCTTGTGAAGGCATCCAACCAAAACAAGCCAAGCCAGTTGCTGTTAAGTCAATTCTGACCCATAGCAACCCTATAGGACAGAGTAGAACTGCCCCATAGGGTTTCTAAGGAGCAGCTGGTGAATCCGAGCAGCTGGTGAATCCAAGCTGCTGATCTTTTTGTTAGCAGCCATAACACTTAACCACTACGCCACCAGGTTTTTGTGCGAAGGCACAGGCCAATGCAAAGATGATCTTATGTTGTTGTTATTGGCTGCCATCAAGTTGGACTCCAACTCATGAAGACCTCATGTATTATAGAGTAGAACTGCTCCATAGGGTTTTCTTGGCTGTAATCTTCAGAAATATTTCACCAGGTCTATCTTCCTTTACAGCCACCAACCTTTGGGTTAGCAACCTTTGAGCTGCACCACACGGGCTCCTCTTTATTATATACATAGAAGTTTTTTTTCTTTTTTAATTTATGAAATATTAGATCTGGAGCAGATTTATGATCATCTTATCTAACTACTCATCAGAAGAAGACGGAAATTCCGTGGAAGAGCCAATCTGGCGTAGTGTTGCCACCTAGATCAGCATCAGTTTGGAATCTGAAGTAAAAGGACTTCCAACAGGGTCAAAAGACACATTTTCTAGTGGAAGCACAATCTCACAGATGATGACAGAAATGAACAAATGTCACAAATGGTTTATTTATCCAAATAATGTTTCTGAGGAGAGATGCACAGTATTATAAGACTATCCATGTAAAATGAGGAATTTAAGTGCACTGAAAGGCAAAATGATGAGCAACATGGTTACCCAAGCTTTAAATTCTGGTATTTTTGTCAAATAAAGAAAAAAAGACATTGGTTTAAGTCATTTGTTCAAATGACTTAAACCATGGTCTGGTTTAAGTCATTTGATAAAAACACGTGTTGAGAAGATAAAGGTCAGATCTGTTGAGCCTCTAATGGAGTGAATATTTGCATTTTTTTTTTTTTTAACCTCTACCTGGAAAAAGATCCTCTCTTTCATGCTGTGGGCTCTGGCATTCATCAAAATTCCCCAGGCAATTGTTTTCTATTAAGGTATGATTTACATAGAATAAAATTCACACATTTATTGTACAGTTCTGTGAGCTTTGATGAAAGTATACAGTCATGTAACAACTACTACAATAACTAAAACACCCCTATCACTCCAAAAAATTCCCCTGGTTACTTTAAGTCAATCCGCCCACCCCCCAGTTGCCAGCCCCTGGCAACCTCTGATATGTTTTATTCCTAGAGTTTTACCTTTTCTGTAATGTCTTGTAAATGGAATCGTTCAGTTGGCAGCCTTTTTTTTTCGTGTAGCATAATGCATTTGAGAGTCATTCATGTTATTGGATATATCAGTACTTTATTTCCTTTTATTGTTAAGTAGTGTTCCATTGTATGGATGTACCACTGTTTATCTACTCTCCAATTGAGGAATATTTGGTTTTTGCTGAGTGTTCAGCAATTATTAATAAAGCCACTATAAACATTCACATGCAGATTTTTATATAAACAGCCTCAGGCGATTTTATGTTCACCAAGATTGAGAACCCCCTGGAGAAGGACATCGTGCTTGATAGAGGGTCAGTGAAAAAGAGAAAGATCCCCAACAGTATGGATTGACACAGTGGGTGCAACAATTGGCTCAAGCATAACAACGATTGTGAGAATGGGACAGGACCAGGCAGTGTTTTGTCCTGTTGTACATAGGGTCACTATGGGTCAGAACTGGCTCGATGGCACCTAACAACAACAAGACTGAGAACCAACATCAAATGTTCACTTCAGCTTTTTAACATTCTTTTATTCCAGACTTTCCAAGTTTGGCATCTGTTTTAGTTAGTTCTGCGATAACAGAAATACCACAAGTGGATGGCTTTAACAAACAGAAATGTATTCTCTTACAGTCTAGGAGGCTAGAAGTCTGAATTCAGGGTACCAAGGGGAATGCTTTCTCTCTGTGTTGGCTCTGGGAGAAGACTCTTGTCATAAATCTTCCCTTGGTCTAGGAGCTTCTCAGCGCAGAAACCCTGGATCCAAAGGATGTGCTCCACTCCCAGTGCTTCTGTCTTGGTGGCCGAGGTCCCTATCTCTCTGTTGCTTCTCTCTTCTTTTATCTTTTGTAAGATAAAAGGTGATGCAGGCCACACCCCAGGGTAGCTCCCCTTACATTGGATCAGGGCTGTGACCTGTGTAAGGGTGCTGCATCCCACCCAAATCCTCTTTAACATAGCCTAATCTTGCCTCATTAACCACAGGTAGAGATTAGGATTTACAAAACACAGGAAAATTACACCAACTCACAAAATCGAGGACAACCACACAATGCTGGGAATCACAGCCTAGCCAAGTTGACACATACTTTTTGGGGACACTATTTAATCCATGATAGCATTCTAGTTGATCAGATTTTCTCCTTGCCTCTGTTCTCTCTACCCACTCTACCTCCGATTCTGGTACACGTTTTGATTGAATGATCAATTTATTTGACTCCGGAACCCCTTTCTCTGCCTAATAAGCATTCAGTATTTTGGTATGGTGTCCTAATACAGAGAGAAGAGATCCCTTTTTCTCACCCCCACTTACCTTATAGCTCTTCAGCTAAAGGAGTTATGAATCTAATTGTGTTAATTTCAAAAACGCTATCTGGATGGTGCTTGCGTGACTTTCAAAGAAGCTGTCTTGATGGTGCTTCTCTCCTCTCTCTTCTCACTTACTTAACTGGAAGTTAGGGGGAATATCAAAACGACTTAGAAATCTGGGGGTTGTCTTAGGTCAAGCTGCACAATGTCAAATCCTAGTCATGTTTCTTTGGCGAAGGAGTCTTCTGGAAAGTTCAGGGTAAGTTCAGAGCATCCCAAAGAATTCTCCTAAGTGTCGGAGTGATCTTGAAGTTTGGAATATCTGAGCCTTAAGGTATCTGGGGCTGAGATTCTCAGATGTGATAAGAAGAGAGAGAGAGAAGAAAGAGAGAGACAAAATTGTAGACCTCTTCCTGTTTCTCTTTTCCCCAAACTATTAAACTCATCCCAACCACAAAGGTTAAATATCACTGTCTATCCGAATCTTCCTCTGATTGATCTCACCCATCTTTCCGTATAACCAACCACCAACCAATCAGCCATCTGGGAGATCATCATCAAACAGACATCTGGTTAAACTTTCTCATTACAGTGACTCTGTCTGAAAATTTGAATTCAGAGGCAACTGTCATACCCACTAGCCTACAAAGCCTGAGAGAGGGGCATTCATTCTTAAAACTTTGGTGACCCTATTTTTTCCTGTTTTCATTTTTTTTAGTACCATACATTTTCATTAATGGAAGTATGCTGAGTCATGAGGTGTGTTTATATTTTTGGTTGGTAATATGGATTTTGAGAAATATTATCTGGGACTACGTGGTTACCCACTGAAGTTTTTGCTTTCTCAAGCCTAGTGATTGATGGGTGGCTATCTGTCCCAATAAACCTTGGTTACTGAAAACATGGAAGAGCACTGTCCATTAGGTTACATGGGGAACCTCTGGTTTTCCAAATATGACACCTCAAACCAAGCCCATGAGACATGAGGGATCCTTAACTACCACAAACCATAAATACGCTTACAAGGCTTATCCAGGGGTACAAAAACCAAATGAGACAAAATGTTTTACCCAATCACACTTCCTGGTTGCACTTCCTTACTTGCAAGCCTCATACTCCAGGTATTTGGCTTCAACTAACATTTCTTTTGCCTTTCATCGTTACACAAATTCCCACCGAAGGGCAGCAAATACTTTCAGCAGGAAAAGTGTACTTCCAAAGAACTCCAGAGGCATAAAAAGTGGTTGAGGTACTGTCATGGATTGAATCGTGTCCCCAAAAATATGTGTCAACTTGGTTAGACCATGATTCCCAATATTGTGTGGTAGTCCTCTGTTTTGTGATTGCAATTTTATGTTAAACAGGATTAGGGTGGGATTGTAACACCCTTACTAAGGTCACCCAGAAAACCCAGTGCCATCGAGTCGATTCCCTGATCTAATGCAAAGGGAGTTTCCCTGAGGTGTGGCCCGCACGAACTTTTATCTTACAAAAGATAAAAGGAAAGGGAAGCAAGCAGAGAGTGGGGGACCTCATACCACCAAGAAAGCAGTATCAGAGTTCCTGTGTGGAGAAGCTCCTAGACCAGGAGAAGATTGATAACAAGGACCTTCCTCCAGAGTGGACAAAGAGAAGAAAGTCTTCCCCTGGGCTTGGTGCCCTGAATTTGGACTTCTAGCCTACTGCACTGTGGGAGAATAAACTTTTGTTTGTTAAAGCCATCCACTTGTAGTATTTCTGTTATAGCAAACTGCTGTTATAGCAGGACTAGATAACTAAGATACCATATGTCCACGGGTCACCAAAAGTTAAAGACTAACGGTCACTGGAAGGGCAATGGCAGGAAATAATAATCCTATTTTCCCTGTGCCACTTATCCCCCCTTTTTAAACTTAATGACTAATGACTGAAAACAAAAAAACAATAGAATAAGTGACTTTAGTTCTTTATGGAAAACAAAAAAGGAGAAACAGAAAAACTAAATGAGCCAGCAACCTACCCATATTACAAAAACATTATAAAACCTCTAGTGAGCTAAATCCTGAATGCTGCTTAGCCTGTTTACTGATTTCATCTTAAATATTGCTAGTGAACCTAATGAACCAGGAACTGAAACTGAGTTCTTGTCTGGCTTACTGGTCAATATTGTATGTGAGTGACTTAGTCAGTGCACAGGCTGTGGATTCAAATGAACAATGTTATGGATAGAACTGTGTCCACCAAAAATGGGTATCATCTTGGCTAAGCCATGAGTCCCAGCATTGTGTGGCTGTCGGATTTTGTGACCTAATGAGATTATCCTATGTGCTGTAAATTCTAACCTCTATGATGTTAATGAGGCAGGATTAGAGGCAGTTATGTTAATGAGGTAGGACTCAGTTTACAAGATTAGGTTGCACCTTGAGTCAACCTCTTTTGAGATATAAAACAGAGAAGCCAACAGAGAGCAGGGGACATTCTACCACCAAGAATGAAGAACCAGGAGGGTACTGCATCCTTTGGACCTGGTATCCCTTTGCTAATAAGCTTCTAGGTCAAGGGAAGAGAGATGACACAGACCTTCTCCAGAACAACAGAGATGGGGTTCCTCTGGGGGCAGCACCCTGAATTCTGACTTCCAGCCTCCTAGTCTGTGAGAGAATAAATTTCTCTTTGTTAAAGCGATCTCATGGTATTTCTGTTATAGCAGCACTAAATAACTAAGACAGACACCTTGAGTTTGAATTCTAGATCCAACTTAGGTGATATGTGCACTTCTCCAAGTTATTTAACTGCTTTTCAACTTCCATTTCATCACCTATAAAATAGGTATAACATTGCCTATTGTATAGTTGTTATGATCAGGAACCGATGGTACTGAAGGAAGAAGTCCAAGCTGCTCTGAAGGCATTGGCAAAAAAAAAAAAAAGGCTTCACGAATTGATGGAATGTCAATTGAGATGTTTCAACAAACAGATGCATCGCTGGAGGTACTCACTTATCCATGACAAGAAATATGGAAGACAGCTTCCTAGCCAGGTGACTGAAAGAGATCCATATTTATGCCTATTCCCAAGAAAGGTGATCCAACTGAATGTGGAAATTATAGAACAATATCATTAATATCACATGCAAGCAAAATTTTGCCAAAGATCATTCAAAAATGGCTACAGCAGTATATCGACAGGGAACTGCCAGAAATTCAGGCCAGTTTCAGAAGAGAACGTGGAACCAGGGGTATCATAGCTGATGTCAGGTGGATCCTGGCTGAAAGCAGAGAATACCAGAAGGATGTTTACCTGTGTTTTATTGACTATGCAAAGACATTCGATTCTGTGGATCATAACAAACTGTGGATAACATTATGAAGAATGGGAATTCCAGAACACTTAATTGTGCTCATGTGAAACCTTTACATAGATCAAGAGGCAGTTATTCGGACAGAACAAGGGGATACTGATTGATTTAAAGTCAGGAAAGGTGTGAGTCAGGGTTGTATTCTTCCACCATACCTATTCAATCTGTATGCTGAGCAAATAATCTGAGAAGCTGGACTATATGAAGAAGAAGGGGCATCAGGATTGGAGGAAGAGTGATTAACAACCTGCGTTATGCAGATGACACAACCTTGCTTGCTGAAAGTGAAGAGGACTTGAAGCACTTACTAATGAAGATCAAAGACCACAGCCTTCACTATGGATTACATCTCAACATAAAGAAAACAAAAGTCTTCACAACTGGACCAATGAGCAACATCATGATAAACGGAGAAAAGATTGAAGTTGTCAAGGATTTCATTTTACTTGGATCCACAATCAACAACCATGGAAGCAGCAGTCAAGAAATCAAAAGACGCATTGCATTGGGCAAATCTGCTGCAAAGGACCTCTTCAAAGTGTTGAAGAGCAAAGATGTCACCTTGAAGACTAAGGCGTGCTCAGTCGCATCATATGCATGTAAAAGCTGGACAATGAATAAGGGAGACTGAAGAAGAGTTGACGCCTTTGAATTGTGGTGTTGGCGAAGAATATTCAATATACCATGGACTACCAAAAGAACGAACAAATTTGTTTTAGAAGTACAGCTAGAATGGTCCTTAGAGACAAGGATGGCAAAACTGCACCTTACATACTTAGGACATGTTGTCAGGAGGGATCAGTCCCTGGAGAAGGACATCATGCTTGGCAGAGTACAGGGTCAGCACAAAGGAGGAAGACCCTCAACGAGGTGGATTGACACAGTGGCTGTAACAATGAGCTCAAGCGTAACAACGATTCTAAGGATGGCTCAGGACCGGGCAGTGTTTCATTCTGTTGTGCATAGGGTCCCTATGAGTCAGAACCGAGTTGACAGCACCTAACAACAACAACAACAATAGTTGTCATGAGAACTAAATGATATTTTATGTAGCATTATATATGTTATATTTATCTTTATGTGTACATATACATGTAAAATAAAAAATTCAAAATGTGGTGTGCGGAAGTACTTATGACAGGCTATACCTGAAGAATGGTGAAACAGTAATATTATGATATTATGGTTCTTGTTGGTCAGTCTATTGGTAGCAGGATTTCATCCTGGGATTCCCAGAGCTAGATCATCAGAGAAAGGGTCTAAATCTCCACTGGGGAAGTCTGGTAAGAATCAGAGTTCTATCCCAATGAACTGGGGCCCTTGGCATCAGTCCCATTAGTGTACCAGAAGCCGATGCTAGTGGATTCATGTTCATGGGGAAGCAGAGCTGACTATAGCAGCCCAGATAGATTCTGTGACCTCCAATGGCAACATCACTTGTAGTTATGTATCAGGCTCTGGTACGACACCATCAGCTTAAGAGCTTCTTGATTTCTGATGGTCTTGAGGTCACTGTTGACTTGATTTGAGCCAATGCCATCTGCCAAAAAATATAGGCTCCCCTTGACTTTAGATTTAGGAAACCATTGCATCAGTGTGTTCAAAATACTCATGAATTTCCATTAACAAAAGTAGCATCCTCTTTCAGAACTCAAGAGTCATGGCCTGGAGCCTATCAATATTCCCAAAGAAAATTATATTTTCATTTATTAACCTAACCTCCAGGCCATTTGACAGTTCTTTCAACAGAGAGGATGGGGAGGGTGAAGCACGACTGAGAAAAGGATGAGAAACGCAACAATTTGGTTGGTGCCCTCATAACATGCCCTGAGTATTAAAGTCGACAAGATTTTGAGCTTTTGATTAAAGCCATTAGTGAGGGAACATTCTCCATCTTCCAAATTACTTTTTTCCCCTTTATTTATGTTCTAGAAAAAATAACCCAAGTGTTTCTTTACTATTTTTAGATCCCTATAGTTCCCAAAAAATGCAGTCAAAAATCATTTTGAGTAGGACAAAGCGTTCTATACTGTAAAGTATTTCAAACATACATATTTCTTTCATTTTTTGATTAAATGTTACCCTCTCCATCTGATTCTTTTAAGCTTGGTAAAATGCCCTTCCTATATTCTAATGTAATTTACTCCTTATGTTTATTTATACATTTAGACTTTTAACATTGTATTGCTATTTACCTGTCCTTCTCTCCCTCTAAAAGTGTTCTCAGAGATCATGGCTATTGTAGTCGCAGGGTATCTCTAGTGCCTGCTCACGGCTTGACACACTTGACACATAGTGTTCAAAAAGTGGACATTGAATAAATGATTAATAATGTTTTAATATTAATAATTTATTGCATAAACGTTTTGAGTAAACAATTAAATCTGTGATTGCATAACCAATGGAATGAGAAAGTTCCTGACAGAAAATCGTGAGTAATCACCTTACACTGTATGTAATACTACGTAAGAAGACCAGATATGAGACAGCTACAGTAAGAGATGAGAAGTGATGAGGTCATGAACCACATGTCAGTGAGGGTGAGAAAGAAGAAATGGACAGAGATATTAAAAAAAGAGGATAAGAAGGACTTGGTGATGCTGTATAATCATTTGTTTTCATTTACTGCTTTATCTAAACTGAGTCCACTGAGTATAGAGACCAAGTCTTATTCATGTTTGTGTTCCTTGGGCTTACTAAACATAGTGCCTGGCACGTAATAGAACTCAATGCATACTGGAATGAGTGAATGAATGAAGGAACATTGTATTAGGATCACCAATCCAGTCTCTATCTTACAAAGAGCTCTTAAATCTATCTCCTTTCGTCCACCTCCTCTCCCCACCAGTACTTCAGTTCAGACCTGCATCATCTCCTTTCTGGAATTTGGTAAATGGATCCCAGCTGTCAGAAGTCATATGGTGCCTTTAAAATGTGCCTCCCCTTGGGAAATAACATGATACAGTGGTAAGAGGCAGCCTTAAAGTCAAGTCCTGGATCTAAATTAAACTGGCTGTGTGACCTTGGACAAATCATTTAATCCCTTTGGGCCTCAGTGTCCTCATAGTTAAAATGGAGATATCAATAAATGCCTCCACAGGATTGTTGTGAGAATTTAATGGTTGTTATGTTGTTGTTAGTTGCCATCAAGTTGATTCTGACTCTCGGCAAGTCCATAGGGTTGTCAAGGCTGTGACCTTTTGAAAGCAGATCACCAGGCCTTACTTCTGAGGTGCATCTTGGTGAGTCTGAACCATAATCCTTCCAGTAAGTAGTCCATTGTTTGACCATTTGCACCACCCAGGGACTAAAAAAAATATATATATTACTGTCAAGTCAATTCAACTCATAATGACCCTGTATGACAGAGTAGAACTGCCCCATAGTGTTTCCAAGAAACAGCTGGTGGATTGAACTGCAGACCTTTTGGTTAGCAGCACCATCAGGGCCCCACCCAGGGACTAGTGTCTAGCAAACAGTAGTTACTGAATAGGTTTGGGTGTGTCTTTTTTTTCTCCAGGGTAAGAACCATCAAGTATACAATTGGACCAATGAAATTATTCACAACATTTACAGAACAGACTTGCACCTAATTCATCTTCTCCCTACATTTGTCTGAGATGTGGCTTTACCCGCACAGGCTTCCAGCTCAGCTTTCCACTTGAAAAAATGCTACACATTCTGGTGTGATCATTGCTGATTCCTCAGGCCACTCATGCTATTCCCTCAAGATATAAACAAAGCCTGGCAACCTACTGAGTCATCTTGATACTACATTTGCATGGCCCTAAACTCTACTGCTCAGTCTTGAAGCCTTAGCTATTGTTATCAGATGTTATTGAGTTGGCTCTGGCTCACAGTGGCCCCATGAACAAAAGTTGCCCAGTTCTGCACCATCCTCACAATCGTTGCTATGTTTGAGCCCATTGTTGCAGCCACTCTATCAATCCATCTCCTTGAGGGTCTTTCTCTTTTTCGATGACCCTCTGCTTTACCAAGCATGATTTCCTTCTCCAGGGATTGGTCCCTCCTGATGACATGTCCAAAGTAAGCAAAGCAAAGTCTCGCCATCCTCGTTTCTAAGGGGCACCCGGCTATACTTCCTTCAAGACAGATTTGTTCATTCTTCTAGCCATCTGTGGTATATTCAATATTCTTTGTCAATGCCACAACTCAAATGCATCTATTCTTCTTCCATCTTCCTATTTCATTGTCCAGCTTTCACATGCATGTGAGGAGACTGAAAATACAATGGCTTGAGTCAGGCACACATTAGTCATCAAACTGATATCTTTGCTTTTTAGCACTATAAAGAGGTCTTTTGCATCAGATTTGCTCAGTGTAATAAATCATTTGATTTCCTCACTGCTGCTTCCATGGGCATTGATTGCTAAGCCAAGAAGAATGAAATCCTTGACAACTTCAATTTCTTTACCATTTATCGTGATATTGCTTATTGATCCACTTGAAGGATTTTCATTTTCTTTATGTTGAGGTGTAATCCATACTGGAGACTTACTCAGGATACAATTCAAGATAAGGCCTGGATCTATTAACATTCCCAATGGAAAAAAAAAAATTCCATTTATTAATCATGCCTGAGGCATTATTTCTCTACTTCCAGGGCAAGAACACGGAAAAAGTTTGTGCAGCTTTCTCTGCTCCTCAGGGAAAACTTGTATGAGCACACAAACACACACACACACAGCAAGTTTTGAGAATTGTTGAGATCATCCAAGGAGATAAGAAGAAACAAAGGAAAAATGCTAATATTTAAGCGTATGCCGAACTGGAAGGAACAGCCCACAATGGGAACTGAGAAGGAACAGTTTAAGAGGTAGAGGAAGAAACAGGAGGACTGCCATCTCAGGAGCCTTGGAGAATGTGGATTCAAGCTGCTGGGAATGGATAAAGTGCAGTCAAGAAGTCAGATAAGGTTTGTTTGCTGTAATATCACAAAGATTAACATAATAACATAAACAGCTGTTTCAGCAGAGGGAAGGGGGAAGAAACCCAATTACTGTATAGAAGTGGTCGAGAGTAGAGAATTCTTTTGAGAAATGTGGCCGTGAAGGGGTTGGAGAGAGAATGGGAGGACAATTGCCAAGGATCCTACAAAGAATGGATTTTTAAAGCTGGGCGATTTGATGATTAATTTTCTATGTCAACTTGCCTAGAATATGGTGCCCAGTTGTTTGGTAAAACACTAGTCTGGATGTTGTTATGAAGTATTATTTATGTATGGTTAAATCAATTGCCCTTAAGTAAAACAGATTACCTTTCATAATGTGTGTGGGCCTCCTCCAATCAGTTTAAAGCCTATAAGAAGAAAAAGAAAGGTTTCCTAAGGGAGTGTTCTGCCTCCAAACTATAAATAGATATCTTGCCAGAATTCTTCTCACTCTACCACCTACTGGAATTTCCACCCTGTTGCCTGACCTACACATTTCGGACTTGCCAGTCCCCACCATTGCATGAACCAATTCCTTAAAAACAAATTTCTCTCTGTATCTCTATCTCTCTCTGTATATATTTTACTGGTTCTCTTTTTTCTAGAGAATCTTGAATAAGACAGGAGAGTTTTAGGATATACTAAAGCAAAGGAGAAGGGAAGAGAGGGAAATGTTGAAGATATGGGAAAATGGAAAAGAAAAGAGGAATCCCTGATTCATCAAGGTTTTGGAGGATGTAGGGGGAGATGATTCCAGGATCTAGAGATGATTTCTGTGAACCAGAAGAGGAGACTCTTCTCCCTGGGACAGGAGATTAGAAAGTGTTACCAGCCTCTTGAGCAGCCATTCCAACCTTTCTTCTTTCTGTTCCAGTCACAGTTTGGTTAGGATTGACTCCATCGTCTCCGTGCTCCATCTCCCTGGCCAAATTGATTGATTTGTGTTACTCAGACAGACCTAAGTTCCTCACCTGGGGCTTCGATTGGGTCAGGAGTGGCCATGTGACTGAGCTGGTCTAACTACAGTGTGTCCTGGACCTCTGCTCCATAGTTAGGGAAAGACAAGCTGTCTCTTCTTAATGATGGACGGCAAGGCCTAGAGCTCTGGCAAGCATCTGTTTGGCCTGAGGCAAACCATTGTGAAGATGAAGCAGACACACAGAAGAGGACAGACCTGATAGGATCACTGAGAAGCGGAGTCAGGATTCAGATTAAATTATGTTAGAAGCACTGGCTACCTCTAGATATTTTAGTTACAGCAGTCAATAAATTCCATTTACTGTTTAAGGCAGTTCGTATTGGATTTTTGTTTTTCTTGCAACTTAAACCTTCTTACCTGATACAAGAGCCGATACATATGTGTACGTTTATTTGTAGAAAATGTAGGGACCTGATTATGATATCTCCAATTTTCCTGCAAGATAATAGGCAAGGTCATCATGAAAGGGCATGGGAGTAAGGTTTGGGGAATGGCTTGAGTAAAATAACAAAGGATGGAGCATACTCCATGGGAAATAAGAAAGAGAGCTGAGAGAACCAACCAAGGTATGCAAAAGGATAGCCAGATGTAGTAGTTTCCTGAAATTTATTCCACAAATATGTATTGGGCACAACTGTGTGCCAGACACACAGCTAGGCACTGCCAGGGGATTCAGTGGTGAACAGGGTGGCTGGGTCTCTGCGCCCTTAGAGTTTACATACTAGTGAGGAAGCCAGACTCAGAGTAATTAATTGATAGGTTGATAGAAACATAATTAAATCAGACCATAACAGACCATGAAAGAAATAGGCAGCATCCTGTAATAGAAAATTTGGGGAAGGAAGGCTGTTTTCAATAGGCTGGCATATCAATCAGGGTTCTCCAGAAAGAAACTTAACCAATAGGAGACTAGAGAGAGAGAGAGAGACTTAATTTAAATAATTGGCTTATGCGATTGTGGGGGCGGGCAAATCTGACATTTGTAGGGCAGGCTGCCAGCAGACTGGAAATTCAGACAGAAGTTGATATTGCAGTCTCCAGTTTGTAATCTGTAGGGCAGGCTGGCAGGCTAGACTCAGGCAGGATCGTATACTGCAGTCTAGAGGCAGAATTTCTTCTCTGCGAAACCTCAGTTTTTGCTTTTTGGGCCTTCAACTGATTGAATGAGGCCTACCCACATTTTTTGAGGGTAACCTCCTTTTATTTAAAGTCATCTGATTGTAGATATTAACCATATCTATAAGATATCTTCACAGCAACACCTAGATTAGTATTTGATCAAGTAACTGGGTACTATTGGAGCCCTGGTAGCACAGTGGTTAAGAGCTTGCCTACTAAACAAAACGTCAGCAGTTCAAATCCACCAGCTGCTCTTCAGAAACCCCGTGGGGCAGTTCTACTCTGTATAGGGTCACTATGAGTCAGAATCAACTCAACAACAAGGGGTTTGAGGGTTTTTTTGGTATAGTTTAGACAAACTGATGTATCAGACTAACCATCCTAAGTGGTGAGGAGACTTCTCTGAGGAGATAGTAAATAATCTGAAAGATGAGAAAAAGCCAGTCATGCAATGCTCTGTGTGTGTGTGTGTGTGTGTATGTGTGTATGTGTATTAGACACTTGAATAACAATCCTACTGGAAAGAATGACATGTACAAAGATCTCTTGCCAATGACCAGCTGGATGTGTTTAAGGATGGAAGTGGTTCAAAAGGAAGGCTAGAAGGGTCAGGACATGAGGGGCTCTGATGACCAAGTTAAGTAGCACCAATTTTGTTCTAAGTGCCACTTGAAGATATTGAAAGTTTTTAAGCCAGGAATGATGTAACCTTATTTATATATTTCTTTTTTAAATAACTTTTATTAAGCTTCAAGTGAACGTTTACAAATCCAATCAGTCTGTCACATATAAGTTTACATACATCTCACTCCCTACTCCCACTTGCTCTCCCCCTCTTGAGTCAGCCCTTCCAGTCTCTCCTTTCATGACAATTTTGCCGGCTTCCCTCTCTCTCTATCCTCCCATCCCCCTCCAGACAAGAGTTGCCAACACAATCTCAAGTGTCCACCTGATATAATTAGCTCACTCTTCATCAGCGTCTCTCTCCCCCCCGCTGGCCAGTCCCTTTCATGTCTGATGAGTTGTCTTTGGGAATGGTTCCTGTCTTGTGCCAACAGAAGGTCTGGGGAGCATGGCCGCCGGGATTCCTCTAGTCTCAGTCAGACCATTAAGTTTGGTCTTTTTATGAGAATTTGGGGTCTGCATCCCACTGATCTCCTGCTCCCTCAGGGGTCCTCTGCTGTGCTCCCTGTCAGGGCAGTCATCAATTGTGGCCGGGCACCAACTAGTTCTTCTGGTCTCAGGGTGATGTAAGTCTCTGGTTCATGTGGCCGTTTCTGTCTCTTGGGCTCTTAGTTGTCCTGTGACCTTGGTGTTCTTCATTTTCCTTTCCTCCAGGTGGGTTGAGACCAACTGATGCATCTTAGATGGCCGCTTATTAGCATTTACGACCCCAGACGCCACATTTCAAAGTGGGATGCAGAATGATTTCATAATAGAATTATTTTGCCAATTGACTTAGAAGTCCCCGCAAACCATAGTCCCCAGACCCCCGCGCTTGCTCCGCTGACCTTTGAAGCATTCATTTTATCCTGGAAACTTCTTTGCTTTTGGTCCAGTCCAATTGAGCTGACCTTCCATGTATTGAGTGTTGTCTTTCCCTTCACCTAAAGCAGTTCTTATCTACTGATTAATCGATAAAAAAACCCTCTCCCACCCTCCCTCCCTCCCCGCCTCGTAACCACAAAAGTATGTGTTCTTCTCAGGTTTACTATTTCTCAAGGTCTTATAATAGTGGTCTTATACAATATTTGTCCTTTTGCCTCTGACTCATTTCGCTCAGCATAATGCCTTCCAGGTTCCTCCATGTTATGAAATGTTTCAGAGATTCGTCACTGTTCTTTATCGATGCGTAGTATTCCATTGTGTGAATATACCACAATTTATTTACCCATTCATCCGTTGATGGACACCTTGGTTGCTTCCAACTTTTTGCTATTGTAAACAGAGCTGCAATAAACATGGGTGTGCATATATCTGTTTGTATGAAGGCTCTTGTATCTCTAGGGTATATTCCCAGGAGTGGGATTTCTGGGTTGTATGGTAGTTCTATTTCTAACTGTTTAAGATAACGCCAGATAGATTTCCAAAGTGGTTGTACCATTTTACATTCCCACCAGCAGTGTATGAGAGTTCCAATCTCTCCGCAGCCTCTCCAACATTTATTATTTTGTGTTTTTTGGATTAATGCCAGCCTTGCTGGTGTGAGTTTTAATTTGCATTTCTGTAATGGCTAATGATCGAGAGCATTTTCTCATGTATCTGTTGGCTGCCTGAATATCTTCTTTAGTGAAATGTGTGTTCATATCCTTTGACCACTTCTTGATTGGGTTGTTTGTCTTTTTGTGGTTGAGTTTTGACAGAATCATGTAGATTTTAGAGATCAGGCGCTGGCCAGAGATGTCATAGCTGAAAATTCTTTCCCAATCTGTAGGTGGTCTTTTTACTCTTTTGGAGAAGTCTTTAGATGAGCATAGGTGTTTGATTTTTAGGAGCTCCCAGTTATCGGGTTTCTCTTCATCATTTTTGGTAATGTTTTGTATTCTGTTTATACCTTGTATTAGGGCTCCTAGGGTTGTCCCAATTTTTTCTTCCATGATCTTTATTGTTTTAGTCTTTATGTTTAGGTCTTTGATCCACTTGGAGTTAGTTTTTGTGCATGGTGTGAGGTATGGGTCCTGTTTCATTTTTTTGCAAATGGATATCCAGTTATGCCAGCACCATTTGTTAAAAAGGCTATCTTTTCCCCAGTTAATTGACACTGGTCCTTTGTCAAATATCAGCTGCTCATACGTGGATGGATCTATGTCTGGGTTCTCAATTCTGTTCCATTGGTCTATGTGTCTGTTGTTGTACCAATACCAGGCTGTTTTGACTACTGTGGCTGTACAATAGGTTCTGAAGTCAGGTAAGGTGAGGCCTCCCACTTTCTTCTTTTTCAGTAGTGCTTTGCTTATCCGGGGCTTCTTTCCCTTCCATATGAAATTGGTGATTTGTTTCTCTATCCCCTTAAAATATGACATTGGAATTTGGATCGGAAGTGCGTTAAATGTATAGATGGCTTTTGGTAGAATAGACATTTTTACTATGTTAAGTCTTCCTATCCATGAGCAAGGTATGTTTTTCCACTTAAGTATGTCCTTTTGAATTTCTTGTAGTAGAGCTTTGTAGTTTTCTTTGTATAGGTCTTTTACATCCTTGGTAAGATTTATTCCTAAGTATCTTATCTTCTTGGGGGCTACTGTGAATGGTATTGATTTGGTGATTTCCTCTTCGGTGTTCTTTTTGTTGATGTAGAGGAATCCAAGTGATTTTTCTATGTTTATTTTATAACCTGAGACTCTGCCAAACTCTTCTATTAGTTTCAGTAGTTTTCTGGAGGATTCCTTAGGGTTTTCTGTGTATAAGATCATGTCATCTGCAAATAGTGATAACTTTACTTCTTCCTTGCCAATCCGGATACCTTTTATTTCTTTGTCTAGCCTGATTGCCCTGGCTAGGACTTCTAGCACGATGTTGAATAAGAGCGGTGATAAAGGGCATCCTTGTCTGGTTCCTGTTCTCAAGGGAAATGCTTTCAGGTTCTCTCCATTTAGAGTGATATTGGCTGTTGGCTTTGCATAGATGCCCTTTATTATGTTGAGGAATTTTCCTTCAATTCCTATTTTGGTAAGAGTTTTTATCATAAATGGGTGTTGGACTTTGTCAAATGCCTTTTCTGCATCAATTGATAAGATCATGTGGTTTTTGTCTTTTGTTTTATTTATGTGATGGATTACATTAATGGTTTTTCTGATATTAAACCAGCCTTGCATACCTGGTATAAATCCCACTTGATCAGGGTGAATTATTTTTTTGATGTGTTGTTGGATTCTATTGGCTAGAATTTTGTTGAGGATTTTTGCATCAATGTTCATGAGGGATATAGGTCTATAATTTTCTTTTTTTGTAATGTCTTTACCTGGTTTTGGTATCAGGGAGATGGTGGCTTCATAGAATGAGTTGGGTAGTCTTCCGTCATTTTCTATGCTTTGGAATACCTTTAGTAGTAGTGGTGTTAACTCTTCTCTGAAAGTTTGGTAGAACTCTGCAGTGAAGCCGTCCGGGCCAGGGCTTTTTTTTGTTGGGAGTTTTTTGATTACCGTTTCAATCTCTTTTTTTGTTATGGGTCTATTTAGTTGTTCTACTTCTGAATGTGTTAGTTTAGGTAGGTAGTGTTTTTCCAGGAATTCATCCATTTCTTCTAGGTTTTCAAATTTGTTAGAGTACAATTTTTCATAATAATCTGAAATGATTCTTTTAATTTCATTTGGTTCTGTTGTGATGTGGTCCTTCTCGTTTCTTATTCGGGTTATTTGTTTCCTTTCCTGTATTTCTTTAGTCAGTCTAGCCAATGGTTTATCAATTTTGTTAATTTTTTCAAAGAACCAGCTTTTGGCTTTGTTAATTCTTTCAATTATTTTTCTGTTCTCTAATTCATTTAGTTCAGCTCTAATTTTTATTATTTGTTTCCTTCTGGTGCCTGATGGATTCTTTTGTTGCTCACTTTCTATTTGTTCAAGTTGTCGGGACAGTTCTCTGATTTTGGCTCTTTCTTCTTTTTGTATGTGTGCATTTATCGATATAAATTGGCCTCTGAGCACTACTTTTGCTGTGTCCCAGAGGTTTTGATAGGAAGTATTTTCATTCTCGTTGCTTTCTATGAATTTCCTTATTCCCTCCTTGATGTCTTCGATAACCCAGTCTTTTTTCAGGAGGGTATTGTTTATTTTCCAAGTATTTGATTTCTTTTCCCTAGTTTTTCTGTTATTGGTCTCTAGTTTTATTGCCCTGTGGTCTGAGAAGATGCTTTGTAATATTTCAATGTTTTGGACTCTGCAAAGGTTTCTTTTATGACCTAATATGTGGTCTATTCTAGAGAATGTTCCATGTACGCTAGAAAAAAAAGTGTATTTTGCAGCAGTTGGGTGGAGAGTTCTGTGTAAGTCAATGAGGTCAAGTTGGTTGATTGTTGTAATTAGATCTTCCATGTCTCTATTGAGCTTCTTACTGGATGTCCTGCCCTTCTCTGAAAGTGGTGTGTTGAAGTCTCCTACTATAATTGTGGAGGTATCTATCTCACTTTTCGATTCTGTTAAAATTTGATTTATGTATCTTGCAGCCCTGTCATTGGGTGCGTAAATATTTAATATGGTTATGTCTTCCTGATCAATTGTCCCTTTTATCATTATATAGTGTCCTTCTTTATCCTTTGTGGTGGATTTAAGTCTGAAGTCTATTTTGTCAGAAATTAATATTGCTACTCCTCTTCTTTTTTGCTTATTGTTTGCTTGATATACTTTTTTCCTTCCTTTGAGTTTTAGTTTGTTTGTGTCTCTAAGTCTAAGGTGTGTCTCTTGTAGGCAGCATATAGACATATCGTGTTTCTTTATCCAGTCTGTGACTCTCTGTCTCTTTATTGGTGCATTTAGTCCATTTACATTCAGGGTAATTATAGATAAATAAGTTTTTAGTGCTGTCATTTTGATGCCTTTTTATGTGTGTTGTTGACAATTTCATTTTTCCGCACACTTTTTTGTGCTGAGGGGTTTTTCTTAGTAAATTGTGAGATCCTCATTTTCATAGTGTTTGACTTTATGTTAGTTGAGTCGTTGCATCTTTCTTGGCTTTTATCTTGAGTTATAGAGTTGTTATACCTTTTTGTGGTTACCTTATTATTTACCCCTATTTTTCTAAGTAAAAACCTGACTTGTATTGTTCTATATCGCCTTGTATCACTCTCCATCTGGCAGTTCAATGCCTCCTGTATTTAGTCCCTCTTTTTGATTATTGTGATCTTTTACCTATTGACTTCCATGATTCCCTGTTATGTGTATTTTTTTTTTATTTAATCTTAATTTGTTTTTGTGATTTCCCTATTTGAGTTGATATCAGGACGTTCTGTTTTGTGACCTTGTGTTGTACTGATATCTGATATTATTGGTTCTCTGACCAAACAATATCCTTTAGTATTTCTTGTAGCTTTGGTTTGGTTTTTGCAAATTCTCTAAACTTGTGTTTATCTGTAAATATCTTAATTTCGCCTTCATATTTCAGAGAGAGTTTTGCTGGATATATGATCCTTGGCTGGCAGTTTTTCTCCTTCAGTGTTCTGTATATGTTGTCCCATTCCCTTCTTGCCTGCATGGTTTCTGCTGAGTAGTCTGAACTTATTCTTATTGATTCCCCCTTGAAGGAAACCTTTCTTTTCTCCCTGGCTGCTTTTAAAATTTTCTGTTTATCTTTGGTTTTGGTGAGTTTGATGCTAATATGTCTTGGTGTTTTTCTTTTTGGATCAATCTTAAATGGGGTTCGATGAGCGTCTTGGATAGATATCCTTTCGTCTTTCATGATGTCAGGGAAGTTTTCTGTCAGGAGTTCTTCAACTATTTTCTCTGTGTTTTCTGTCCCCCCCTCCCTGTTCTGGGACTCCAATCATCCGCAGGTTATCCTTCTTGATAGAGTCCCACATAATTCTTAGGGTTTCTTCATTTTTTCTAATTCTTTTATCTGATTTTTTTTCAGCTATGTTGGTGTTGATTCCCTGGTCTTCCAGATGTCCGAGTCTGCATTCTAATTGCTCGAGTCTGCTCCTCTGACTTCCTATTGAGTTGTCTAATTCTGTAATTTTATTGTTAATCTTTTGGATTTCTACATGTTGTCTCTCTATGGATTCTTGCAACTTATTAATTTTTCCACTATGTTCTTGAATAATCTTTTTGAGTTCTTCAACGGTTTTATCGGTGTGTTCCTTGGCTTTTTCTGCAGTTATCCTAATTTCATTTGTGATATCTTTAAGCATTCTGTAAATTAGTTTTTTATATTCTGTATCTGATAATTCCAGGATTGTATCTTCATTTGGGAAAGATTTTGATTCTTTTGTTTGGGGGGTTGGAGAAGCTGTCATAGTCTGCTTCTTTAAGTGGTTTGATATGGATTGTTGTCTCCGAGCCATCACTGGGAAACTAGTTTTTCCAGAAAATCCGCTAAAAAAAAATGCAGTCAGACCCCTATCAGAGTTCTCCCTCTGGCTCAGGCTGTTCGGATGTTAATGAAGCCGCCTGGGGAGGGTGGGGGAGGGAACAGAGAGATAGGAGAGTAGCACCTCAGAATATAGCCAGAGTTGCTTGTCTTGCTTGGAATGACTATTATATCTGAGATTCCCGCGGGCGCGTCGCCTATGTGTGCTGGCTGTGTGGAGATTGCCCCCGGGGGGTCTGGCCTGCTGGAGTCACGGTCAGGTCCTCCGCTTCCAGCCCCACGCCCAATGTCAAGGCTCCCCTACTGGGATGGTGCACTCTTGACTCCAAAATCAGTCGCTGCCTCCCGGGGACTTCTCATCCCTCCAGCCACGTGGCCGTGCCACCCCCGCGAACCAGGTGGGCCCCCTCCCGGGGTTAGTTCAGATAGGTGGAGCAGCTCCCCGTGCTTGTGCCGTGACCGAGTGTCCTGGCTGGGACGCTGTTCTCCCTGCTCCAATACCAGTCGCTGCCTCCCGGGGACTTCTACCGGCTGCGTCCCACGCTGCCCACGTGACCTGGCTGGGCCCCTTCCCGGGGTTAGTTCAGGGGGGTGGAGCAGCTCTCCGTGTTTATGCCGTACCTGCGTCCACTCCAAATCCCTGCGGGACGGTTCCCCGGCTGGGACGCTGCTCTTCCTGCTCCAAGACCAGTCACTGCCTCCCGGGGACTTCTCCTACCGGCTGCGTCCCACGCCGCCCGCGGAACCGGCTGGTCTCCCTCCCGGGGTTAGTTCAGGGGGGTGGAGCAGCTCTCTGTGCTTGTGCCGTACCTGACTGGTACGCTGGCTCCAGGCTCTGGAAACAATCACTGCTTCCCTGTATTAGTTCGTTCTCCATCTCTAAATCTGTGTTTGTTGTTCAGGGTTCGTAGATTGTTATGTATGTGATCGATTCACTTGTTTTTCTGTGTCTTTGTTGTAAGAGGGATCCAAGGTAGCGTCTGCCTAGTCCGCCATCTTGGCTCTGCCCTCCTTATTTATATTTTTAAAAGGGATTTGTGTGGCTGGTGTATAGGGGCAAGAATTGTAGTGGGGAGATCACTTAAGAGGCCACAGTAGTAGGGTTGCTATCAGTAGGAACTGACTCAACAACAATGGCTTGGTTGGTTGGTTGGTTGGTTGGTTGGTTGATTGGTAGTAGTTCAGGTGAGAGATACTGGTGGATAGCATGAGGCTGGTTGATGACAGCAGAGATTCAATACATTCTTTGGAGGCAGAAACGGCAGATCTTGCTGATGGACTAGATGATGGAGGTAAAGGACAAAGAGGAGCCCGAGGATGATGCCCAGGTTTCTGCCTTTACTGACTGAGTAAGGGCACCAAGGGGACTAAGATGGGATAGAAAGAAGAAAGAATCAGGTTTGGATGCAAGAAAAAAAAATCAGGAGTTCACACCTTAATTTTAGGGCAGATAACAGATCCAGTAAAAGTAGATGTTAGAGATCGTTCTAAGCCAGCTTCGAGACAGCTCTCTGGAGGTCTGTGGTCTATGTTTTTCAGTAGTCCTGTCAGGGAAGACCATCTGTTATTTTAAAGACCTCAGTCTTTTTGTCCAGGTCCTCCCACAGACTAGTAACTACAAACTCAACTGATTAAGAGCCAGTGTCGGGTTCTCAATAGGTAAATAAAACACATTCTATTACAGCACCAAAGATTTGGCACCAGGGAAACACAAAACAAAACAAAAAGAAAAATGAAAGGAAAGAATATGACTTTACACAAAAACATTACAGTCATCGAGAAAAACATATGAACTCTGTTGGACTCCTTACATTTACTGCATGATTGATTATTGTATTATTGATTATTGTTTTAATTAAGCACGGAAGGATGGGGCACAATAAATTTTACAGCACTGCTGCTGTTGTTGTTAGCTGCTGTTTAGTCAGCCCCTAATCATGGGCCTCCATGGACATTGTGATGGAGCTGGAGGGATGAGTGAGAGCCATTTGAAGAGGCAGGTGGAGGATGAGAAGGTCAGGAAGAGTAAGCCTCATGTCCAAAGGTGCAGAGCTGAGCAAAACCATGTTGTGTGGGAGGATATGAGAGGGGTAAGCAGAGGTGGGGATGTGAGGCCAGTGTCCTGGGGTGCAGAACAGGGCCCAGAAGGCAGAGAAGGAAATGGTAAGATATGAGCTTCAGGGACATCCTTATCCATACACAAGACTGCTACCTATTTGCCATTTACTTATCCACCCCACTCTTTCCTGTCCTCTATCTGCCTTCTTTTACCTTTGTCCCTCTTCTGGGGGACAAAGTTGACAACAAGTTGTAAGTTCATTTTTGAAGATCTTTACAGAAAGACTATACTCTCCTGTGACATGGGTAAGATTATGTGAGGAGCCATGGGCGAGACTGCAGAGGGCACCAGCTCATACTCTTTGGCTCCTTTGTGCCTGCAAAAGAAAAAAAAAAAAAAAAACCAAAGTAAAACTAACACATTTATAATCCATTCTGTATTACCTGGGAAAGATTCTGCACTTGACAGCTAACATATTTAGGATTTGTGGATAAGTTAGAGGGTCAGTTATGCCACACTGCCATGGGTAATGTAGCCCATATAATGCCTGTCCTTCAGAGTACTCAGTACATCCCTATGCCCCTGCCAATGTTGACCCAGGTTAATACAGTTGGCCCCCATTTTTTCAGAGGAGTCCTTAGGTGGGACAGATAATGTGCTTGGCTCTGAACCAAAAGGTTGACAGTTTGAGTCCACCCAGAGGCACCTCAGAAGAAAGGCTTGGAGATCTACTTCTGAAAAAATCAACCACTGAAAACCTTGTGGAGCACAGTTCTACTCTGACACACATGGGGTCACCATGAGTAGGAATTGACTTGGTCACAAATAGTTATTTTCCAGAAAAGCAAGTTGAGGCACAGCAGTCTTATGCTAGGTCTTTTTAATTTGTTTTGTTTTGTTTTTACTAGTTATTTGGGATTAGTCATGATAGCATAAAACTGGTCCACTTATGACACTTTTTTTGTGTCATTGGTCTATAGCTGTTTTACTGTAAAGTCAACTCTGAAACGTGTATTTGTGGTTGTCCCCAAGTAACGTGTATTATCTCATTTGTTCAACATGAATTTATCTACCATGAACTCAGCTTCTACTCTGTGAAAAATGCTCTGCCAGGCACAGGAATAAAAGTTCCGTGGACCTCAGGAACTTTACAGTCTGATGGGAAAGACAGATATATGCACAACTAACTGCTCTCAAGCCAGATTCAGAAGAGGACATAGAACGACGGATATCATTGCTGATGTCAGATGGATCTTGGCTGAAAGCAAAGAATACCAGAAAGATGCTTACCTGCATTTTACTGAGTATTCAAAGATATTCTACTCGATTACAACAAATTATGGATAACATTATGAAGAATGGGAATTCCAGAACACTTCAATGTGCCCACGTGGAACCTGTACATAGACCAAGAGGCAGCTGTTAAAACAGAACAAGGGGTTACTGCATGGTTTAAAATCAGGAAAGGTGTGAGTCAAGATTGTTTCCTTTCACCATATTTATTCATTCTGTATGCTGAGCAAATAATCCAAGAAGCTGGACTATATGAAGAAAAATGGGGCATCAGGATTGAAGGAAAACTCATTAACAAACTGTGTTATGCAGATGACATAGTGCTGCTTGCTGAAACTGAAGAGGACTTGAAGCACTTACTGATGAGGATCAAAGACCACAGCCTTCAGTATGGATTACACCTCAACGTTAAAAAAATAAATAAAAATCCTCACAACTGGACCAATAAGCAACATCATAATAAAGAGAGAAAGTATTAGATTTCATTTTACTTGGATGTGAAATCAAGGCCCATGGAAGCAGCAGCCAAGAAATCAAATGAGATATTGCACTGGGTAAATCTGCTGCAAAAGACCTCTTTAAAGCATTGAAAAACGAAGATGTCACCTTGAGAACTAAGGTGCTCCTGACCCAAGCCATGGTGTTTTCAATCATCTCATATGCATGCAAAAGCTGGACAACGAATAAAGAAGACTGAAGAAGAATTGGTGCCTTTGAATTACAGTGTTGGTGAAGAACATGCCAGAAAAATGAACAAGTCTGTCTCTGGAGAAATATAGCCAGAATGCTCCTTAGTAGCAAGATGTGAGACTTTGTCTCAGGTATTTTGGACCTGCTATCAGAAGGGGCCAGTTCCTGGAGGAGGACTTCATATTTAGTAAAGTAGAAGGTAAGCAAAAAAGAGGAAGACCCTTGACAAGATGGATTGACCCAGTGGCTACAACAATGGTCTCAAACACAGCAATGATTGTGAGGATGTTGTAGGGCTGGGCAGTGTTTCGTTCTATTGCACACAGGGTCACTATGAGTCGAAACTGACCAGGAGGCTCTGGGAGGTTGTCAAAAAAGGAGGTGATATGGAGCTGAGTTTTGATGAATGAATGGGATTCTGGTAAAGAATTTGAGGTTAGGAGTTCCAGGCAGAAGGAAAACACTGGCTATATACACAGCCCAAGACAAATGGTGTAAAGGCAGAGTTTTCTTCAGCTATCTTCCTAATGTTTAGGAAATAAATAAAAGTGCAAGTAAATCATCTGCAGCTTTGCTTAAAACCTCCATTCTTTTTTTTTTTTTTTTTAATGTTTTCAGAATCTATGCATTACGAAATTGGTTCTGGACCTTTTAAGAGCAAGGATGCTTTGGCAGACTAATGAGGGAGAAAAAAAAAAAAAAAGACTGCTGGAAGCCTGCTAAATTGCTAGAAAGGAGATTAATTTTATGTAAATGTAAGTAATTAATCAGCAAGCACCTAGAAGCCAAACACCCGATATGAAGTGCACTCCTTTGAAGGGGAAATTTCTCTCCTCTGATTAAAAATGGACCATCAGACAGCATTCAGATCTGACTTTTGCTTTTAACTTTTCCCAAAGTGTCTGGAGTTGGATGTAAGCTTCCCCAACAATGTAGAGAGAGAGAAAAAAAAAAAAGAAAGGTGCTGTGTGACTGGAGCTGAGAATAGCTAAAGCCCACGGCTAAAGAAAATTTCCTATCAACGGAGCTCTGCAAGGAGCTCAGAGCTGTGGACTAACATTCAACAAACTTGTAAGAACTGAAATTAGAGCACACTCAGAACTCAAAAGAGAAACGATTTTGTGCATATACCTTTTGCTGCCCCAGCATTCATCCCCTTCTTCTGAAACGACCTTTCTACCTGTTGGACACCATCCCAGGTGGAGCAGGAGGACTGCCCTACCGCGTCCTGACCACAGGGGTGTGAACATGCCCCCCAGAAGCTCACATCATTCTCCCAGCTTCAGGAATTGGCTCAGTCAGGAGCTGAACAGAGCCTTCCTCGCAGTTTTACTTGGGAGAGAAGTCTTTATTCCCTGGAATTGCTATCCGGTAGGTCACTTAAAGGAGCCCTGGTGGTGCAATAAAAAGATGCATTGGAGAATAAAAAGATGAGTATGCGCTTGGCTGCTAACCGAAAGTTTGGAGTTTGAACCCACCAGCCATTCTGTGAGAGAAAAGACCTAAGGATCTGCTTCCGTAAAGATTACAACTTTGGAAACCCTATGGGGCAGTTCTACTCTGTCATATAGAGTCACTATGAGTCAGAATCTATTCGATGGCACCTAACAACAACATGTCATGTAAGCTTACAACTGTCATTGGCAACTTTCCCAAACTGGAGAGACAGCCTTGAGGAGAAGAAAGCCAGTACATAAGAAAGCAGGTCCAAAAGATGAAGCAAGAGTAGCAGGGTCCTACAAGATCCTTGCATTTCCAGTCCTTGTTTGCCTGTGATCTATCCAGCTCATAGACCCCACCTAAAATCCCACTCTATTTTCTTAAGCCAATATGAATTGAGTTTCCTTTACCTGTAACAGCAGGTGCACTGACTCATACAACACAGAGGTTTCCAAAGTTACTCAGGTTCCTGAAGTTGACTGCTTTTATGTGTTTAATAAAAATGTTTTATCCCTACTGTGTGCCTGTCACTATGCAAGCCTTGGAGAATAAAAACATGAATAAAACATAATATTTGTCTTCCTTAGATGAAAAAAAAATCAGTAAGAAGGGATCAAGATTCTCAAAAATGAAACTTAAGTGGGATGTATTCCAGTAATAAATATGCATGTCTCAATTTTAATCAGATAAGTTTTAAAATATTTGAAGCAATCTTCATATTCAAAGCTAAATAGCATGAGAGGCTCTGTAGGAGAGGTTTTTTGTTTGCTTAAAAGAGCCTGTTTCTTTTGAGGAATATAAGATGACTGAATATATATTATATTTGCAATAAAAAATATATTTAAAAACACACAGACTATAAAACAAAAATATAAAGCATTATACACAAAAATGAACTGGAATTTAGCCAAAGTAATTACCAAAGACAAATTCATTTCTGCAGGTACATTCATTATTGAAGAAAAGAATAAAAATGAATTAACTAGGAATTAACCTTAAAAAATTAGAAAAAGAAAAGTCTAAAGATACAAGAAAGACATAAATAATGAGATCAGAAACAGATATACTTAAAAGTAGGAGGAAAAAAGCGGAATTGAGACATTAAGGACAAGTTTTTAAAATATAAGCAATGAAATACACAAACATGACTAGTCTGATCAAAAAGAGAAAACACAACTATAGAATTGTAATTAGAGGAGATTCAAAAATTATAAAAGAATATTATAAACAACTTTAACTAACTTGAATATCTCAATGAAAGTGATGAGTCTTGGGGACAAAATAATTACTCCAAATTGAATCAAGAATCAGTAGAAACTGAGATATATCTAATACAGTTTCCAGCAGAGCAAGCATTCAACAAATTGAATGAGAGAACAAAGAATTGGAACAGGTGGCAAACTACAATGTTTAAATGACTTTTCATGAGAGTTTCATTTTGAACTTCCAAAGGATTACTATCTACCACATTATGTACATTGTTTCAGAATGACAGAAATGTGTGCAGTTTGTATTTTGAAACTAGCATTATCAAAGAGAAAATCTGACAGACAGGCACAAAAAAAAATCACAAACAAATCTTACTTACAAATATATATTAAAGAAACTGTATGGAAAAGTAAGTTTCAATCTGTTTTATGGTTATATCCCGTGAAAATGGATGGTTGAATTTACATCAAATTTAGAGGTTAAATGTTTCTGTTGTCTGCTTTTAAACGTAAACTTTGGGACATAAACAAAATTTGATTTGGGTGTCCCAAGAATGCATCTCAAAGAGTTGGGCAGCATTTTCTACAAAAGCCAAAACAGAAGTATGAGAGGCATATGTGTCTTAAGCTGAGTTCTCTAGAGAAGCAAAACTAGTAAAGAATGTAAATATAGAGAGAGAGATTTATATCAAGGAAACCGCATGAGCTGTAGAGGCTGGAACGTCATGAGTCTGTGGGTTAGGATAGAGGTTTCCTGATTCACATAGCCAAAGGGGCTGGCAAACCCAAGATTAGCAGGTTAGAGAGCAGGGCTCTCGCTCACAGCTTTGAAGATCCACAAATCTCAAGATCAGCAGGCAAGACTGCAGGTAAGCTACTAGCTCAAGTCCCAAGAACTAGAGGCCAGAGGAACAGGAGCCAGCTGTAGGATCCAGAGTTAGCAAAAGCCCTTGAGCCTGGCCAGTATATCTGCTTATATTCGATGCAGGCCACATGCCCAAGGAAACTCCCTTTCAACTGATTGGCTTACTCACAGCAGACCCCATCATGGGGGTGATCACATATCAAATCTCAACAGGGAAGCGATCACAGTAGACTACTGCCAAAACACTGAGAATCAAGTTGACTCACAATCTTAACCATCACAGATACTGTACTTTTTTTTTTTTTTTTTTTTTTTTTGGGTTTTATTTTATTTTTTTTTTTTTTATTTTTTTTTTTTATAATAACTTTTATTAAGCTTCAAGTGAACGTTTACAAATCCAATCAGTCTGTCACATATAAGTTTACATACATCTCACTCCCTACTCCCACTTACTCTCCCCGTCTTGAGTAAGCCCTTTCAGTCTCTCCTTTCTTGACAATTTTGCCGGCTTCCCTCTCTCTCTATCCTCCCATCCCCCCTCCAGACAAGAGTTGCCAACACAATCTCAAGTGTACACCTGATATAATTAGCTCACTCTTCATCAGCGTCTCTCTCCCACCCGCTGACCAGTCCCTTTCATGTCTGATGACTTGTCTTCAGGGATGGTTCCTGTCCTGTGTCAACAGAAGGTCTGGAGAGCATGACCGCCGGGATTCCTCCAGTCTCAGTCAGACCATTAAGTTTGGTCTTCTTATGAGAATTTGGGGTCTGCATCCCACTGCTCTCCTGCTCCCTCAGGGGTCCTCTGCTGAGCTCCCTGTCAGGGCAGTCATCGATTGTGGCCGGGCACCAACTAGTTCTTCTGGTCTCAGGATGATGTAGGTCTCTGGTTCATGTGGCCCTTTCTGTCTCTTGGGCTCTTAGTTGTCATGTGGGCTTGGTGTTCTTCATTTTCCTTTGCTCCAGGTGGGTTGAGACCAATTGCTGCATCTTAGATGGCTGCTTGTTAGCATTTAAGACCCCAGACGCCACATTTCAAAGTGGGATGCAGAATGATTTCATAATAGAATTATTTTGCCAATTGACTTAGAAGTCCCCGCAAACCATGTTCCCCAGACCCCCGCGCTTGCTCCGCTGAGCTTTGAAGCATTCATTTTATCCTGGAAACTTCTTTGCTTTTGGTCCAGTCCAATTGAGCTGACCTTCCATGTATTGAGTGTTGTCTTTCCCTTCACCTAAAGCAGTTCTTATCTACTGATTAATCAATAAAAAAACCCTCTCCCACCCTCCCTCCCTCCCCCCCTCGTAACCACAAAAGTATGTGTTCATCTCAGGTTTACTATTTCTCAAGATCTTATAATAGTGGTCTTATACAATATTTGTCCTTTTGCCTCTGACTCATTTCGCTCAGCATAATGCCTTCCAGGTTCCTCCATGTTATGAAATGTTTCAGAGATTCGTCACTGTTCTTTATCGATGCGTAGTATTCCATTGTGTGAATATACCACAATTTATTTACCCATTCATCCGTTGATGGACACCTTGGTTGCTTCCAACTTTTTGCTATTGTAAACAGAGCTGCAATAAACATGGGTGTGCATATATCTGTTTGTATGAAGGCTCTTGTATCTCTAGGGTATATTCCGAGGAGTGGGATTTCTGGGTTGTATGGTAGTTCTATTTCTAACTGTTTAAGATAACGCCAGATAGATTTCCAAAGTGGTTGTACCATTTTACATTCCCACCAGCAGTGTATGAGAGTTCCAATCTCTCCGCAGCCTCTCCAACATTTATTATTTTGTGTTTTTTGGATTAATGCCAGCCTTGCTGGTGTGAGATGGAATCTCATCGTAGTTTTAATTTGCATTTCTCTAATGGCTAATGATCGAGAGCATTTTCTCATGTATCTGTTGGCTGCCTGAATATCTTCTTTAGAGAAATGTGTGTTCATATCCTTTGCCCACTTCTTGATTGGGTTGTTTGTCTTTTTGTGGTTGAGTTTTGACAGAATCATGTAGATTTTAGAGATCAGGCGCTGGTCGGAGATGTCATAGCTGAAAATTCTTTCCCAATCTGTAGGTGGTCTTTTTACTCTTTTGGTGAAGTCTTTAGATGAGCATAGGTGTTTGATTTTTAGGAGCTCCCAGTTATCGGGTTTCTCTTCATCATTTTTGGTAATGTTTTGTATTCTGTTTATACCTTGTATTAGGGCTCCTAGGGTTGTCCCAATTTTTTCTTCCATGATCTTTATCGTTTTAGTCTTTATGTTTAGGTCTTTGATCCACTTGGAGTTAGTTTTTGTGCATGGTGTGAGGTATGGGTCCTGTTTCATTTTTTTGCAAATGGATATCCAGTTATGCCAGCACCATTTGTTAAAAAGGCTGTCTTTTCCCCAGTTAATTGACACTGGTCCTTTGTCAAATATCAGCTGCTCATACGTGGATGGATCTATGTCTGGGTTCTCAATTCTGTTCCATTGGTCTATGTGTCTGTTGTTGTACCAATACCAGGCTGTTTTGACTACTGTGGCTGTATAATAGGTTC
The DNA here is from genome assembly GCF_024166365.1 of Elephas maximus indicus. Lineage (NCBI taxonomy): Eukaryota > Metazoa > Chordata > Mammalia > Proboscidea > Elephantidae > Elephas > Elephas maximus. The sequence goes on from NC_064835.1 coordinate 60,406,615, forward strand.
TGAAGTCAGGTAAGGTGAGGCCTCCCACTTTCTTCTTCTTTTTCAGTAGTGCTTTGCTTATCCGGGGCTTCTTTCCCTTCCATATGAAATTGGTGATTTGTTTCTCTATCCCCTTAAAATATGACATTGGAATTTGGATCGGAAGTGCGTTAAATGTATAGATGGCTTTTGGTAGAATAGACATTTTTACTATGTTAAGTCTTCCTATCCATGAGCAAGGTATGTTTTTCCACTTAAGTATGTCCTTTTGAATTTCTTGTAGTAGAGCTTTGTAGTTTTCTTTGTATAGGTCTTTTACATCCTTGGTAAGATTTATTCCTAAGTATCTTATCTTCTTGGGGGCTACCGTGAATGGTATTGATTTGGTTATTTCCTCTTCGGTGTTCTTTTTGTTGATGTAGAGGAATCCAAGTGATTTTTGTATGTTTATTTTATAACCTGAGACTCTGCCAAACTCTTCTATTAGTTTCAGTAGTTTTCTGGAGGATTCCTTAGGGTTTTCTGTGTATATAATCATGTCATCTGCAAATAGTGATAACTTTACTTCTTCCTTGCCAATCCGGATACCTTTTATTTCTTTGTCTAGCCTGATTGCCCTGGCTAAGACTTCCAACACGATGTTGAATAAGAGCGGTGATAAAGGGCATCCTTGTCTGGTTCCCGTTCTCAAGGGAAATGCTTTCAGGTTCTCTCCATTTAGAGTGATATTGGCTGTTGGCTTTGCATAGATGCCCTTTATTATGTTGAGGAATTTTCCTTCAATTCCTATTTTGGTAAGAGTTTTTATCATAAATGGGTGTTGGACTTTGTCAAATGCCTTTTCTGCATCAATTGATAAGATCATGTGGTTTTTGTCTTTTGTTTTATTTATGTGATGGATTACATTAATGGTTTTTCTGATATTAAACCAGCCTTGCATACCTGGTATAAATCCCACTTGATCAGGGTGAATTATTTTTTTGATGTGTTGTTGGATTCTATTGGCTAGAATTTTGTTGAGGATTTTTGCATCAATGTTCATGAGGGATATAGGTCTATAATTTTCTTTTTTTGTAATGTCTTTACCTGGTTTTGGTATCAGGGAGATGGTGGCTTCATAGAATGAGTTGGGTAGTATTCCGTCATTTTCTATGCTTTGGAATACCTTTAGTAGTAGTGGTGTTAACTCTTCTCTGAAAATTTGGTAGAACTCTGCAGTGAAGCCGTCCGGGCCAGGACTTTTTTTTGTTGGGAGTTTTTTGATTACCGTTTCAATCTCTTTTTTTGTTATGGGTCTATTTAGTTGTTCTGCTTCTGAATGTGTTAGTTTAGGTAGGTAGTGTTTTTCAAGGAATTCATCCATTTCTTCTAGGTTTTCAAATTTGTTAGAGTACAATTTTTCATAATAATCTGAAATGATTCTTTTAATTTCATTTGGTTCTGTTGTGATGTGGTCCTTCTCATTTCTTATTCGGGTTATTTGTTTCCTTTCCTGTATTTCTTTAGTCAGTCTAGCCAATGGTTTATCAATTTTGTTAATTTTTTCAAAGAACCAGCTTTTGGCTTTGTTAATTCTTTCAATTGTTTTTCTGTTCTCTAATTCATTTAGTTCAGCTCTAATTTTTATTATTTGTTTTCTTCTGGTGCCTGATGGATTCTTTTGTTGCTCACTTTCTATTTGTTCAAGTTGTAGGGACAGTTCTCTGATTTTGGCTCTTTCTTCTTTTTGTATGTGTGCATTTATTGATATAAATTGACCTCTGAGCACTGCTTTTGCTGTGTCCCAGAGGTTTTGATAGGAAGTATTTTCATTCTCGTTGCTTTCTATGAATTTCCTTATTCCCTCCTTGATGTCTTCTATAACCCAGTCTTTTTTCAGGAGGGTATTGTTCATTTTCCAAGTATTTGATTTCTTTTCCCTCGTTCTTCTGTTATTGATCTCTAGTTTTATTGCCTTGTGGTCTGAGAAGATGCTTTGTAATATTTCGATGTTTTGGACTCTGCAAAGGTTTGTTTTATGACCTAATATGTGGTCTATTCTAGAGAATGTTCCATGTGCGCTAGAAAAAAAAGTATATTTTGCAGCAGTTGGGTGGAGAGTTCTGTATAAGTCAATGAGGTCAAGTTGGTTGATTGTTGTAATTAGATCTTCCGTGTCTCTGTTGAGCTTCTTACTGGATGTCCTGTCCTTCTCCGAAAGGGGTGTGTTGAAGTCTCCTACTATAATTGTGGAGGTATCTATCTCGCTTTTCAGTTCTGTTAAAATTTGATTTATATATCTTGCAGCCCTGTCATTGGGTGCGTAAATATTTAATATGGTTATGTCTTCCTGATCAATTGTCCCTTTTATCATTATATAGTGTCCTTCTTTATCCTTTGTGGTGGATTTAAGTCTAAAGTCTATTTTGTCAGAAATGAATATTGCTACTCCTCTTCTTTTTTGCTTATTGTTTGCTTGATATACTTTTTTCCATCCTTTGAGTTTTAGTTTGTTTGTGTCTCTAAGTCTAAGGTGTGTCTCTTGTAGGCAGCATATAGACATATCGTGTTTCTTTATCCAGTCTGTGACTCTCTGTCTCTTTATTGGTGCATTTAGTCCATTTACATTCAGGGTAATTATAGATAAATAAGTTTTTAGTGCTGTCATTTTGATGCCTTTTTATGTGTGTTGTTGACAATTTCATTTTTCCACATACTTTTTTGTGCTGAGGCGTTTTTCTTAGTAAACTGTGAGATCCTCACTTTCATAGTGTTTGACTTTATGTTAGTTGAGTCGTTACGTTTTTCTTGGTTTTTGTCTTGAGTTATAGAGTTGTTATACCTTTTTGTGGTTACCTCATTATATACCCCTATTTTTCTAAGTAAAAACCTAACTTGTATTGTTCTATATCGCCTTGTATCACTCTCCATATGGCAGTTCAATGCCTCCTGTATTTAGTCCCTCTTTTTGATTATTGTGATCTTTTACCTATTGACTTCCATGATTCCCTGTTATGTGTATTTTTTTTTTAATTAATCTTAATTTGTTTGTTTTTGTGATTTCCCTATTTGAGTTGATATCAGGACGTTCTGTTTTGTGACCTTGTGTTGTGCTGATATCTGATATTATTGGTTCTCTGACCAAACAATATCCTTTAGTATTTCTTGTAGCTTTGGTTTGGTTTTTGCAAATTCTCTAAACTTGTGTTTGTCTGTAAATATCTTAATTTCGCCTTCATATTTCAGAGAGAGTTTTGCTGGATATATGATCCTTGGTTGGCAGTTTTTCTCCTTCAGTGTTCTGTATATGTCGTCCCATTCCCTTCTTGCCTGCATGGTTTCTGCTGAGTAGTCAGAACATATTCTTATTGATTCTCCCTTGAAGGAAACCTTTCTTTTCTCCCTGGCTGCTTTTAAAATTTTCTGTTTATCTTTGGTTTTGGTGAGTTTGATGATAATATGTCTTGGTGTTTTTCTTTTTGTATCAATCTTAAATGGGGTTCGATGAGCATCTTGGATAGATATCCTTTCGTCTTTCATGATGTCAGGGAAGTTTTCTGTCAGAAGTTCTTCAACTATTTTCTCTGTGTTTTCTGTCCCCCCTCCCTGTTCTGGGACTCCAATCACCCGCAGGTTATCCTTCTTGATAGAGTCCCACATAATTCTTAGGGTTTCTTCATTTTTTTTAATTCTTTTATCTGATTTTTTTTCAGCTATGTTGGTGTTGATTCCCTGGTCCTCCAGATGTCCCAGTCTGCATTCTAATTGCTCGAGTCTGCTCCTCTGACTTCCTAGTGTGTTGTCTAATTCTGTTATTTTATTGTTAATCTTTTGGATTTCTACATGTTGTCTCTCTATGGATTCTTGCAACTTATTAATTTTTCCAGTATGTTCTTGAATAATCTTTTTGAGTTCTTCAACAGTTTTATCAGTGTGTTCCTTGGCTTTTTCTGCAGATATCCTAATTTCATTTGTGATATCATTAAGCATTCTGTAAATTAGTTTTTTATATTCTGTATCTGATAATTCCAAAATTGTATCTTCATTTGGGAAAGATTTTGATTCTTTTGTTTGGGGAGTTGGAGAAGCTGTCACGGTCTGCTTCTTTAAGTGGTTTGATATGGATTGTTGTCTCCGAGCCATCACTGGGAAACTAGTTTTTCCAGAAAATCCGCTAAAAAAAAACTGCAGTCAGATCCCTATCAGAGTTCTCCCTCTGGCTCAGGCTATTCAGATGTTAATGAAGCCGCCTGGGGAGGGTGGGGGAGGGAACAGAGAGATAGGAGAGTAGCACCTCAGAATATAGCCAGAGTTGCTTGTCTTGCTTGGAATGACTATTATATCTGAGATTCCCGCGGGCGCGTCGCCTATGTGTGCTGTCTGTGTGGAGATTGCCCCCGGGGGGTCTGGCCCGCTGGAGTCACGGTCAGATCCTCCGCTTCCAGCCCCACGCCCAGCGTCAAGGCTCCCCTACTGGGACGGTGCACTCTCGACTCCAAAATCAGTCGCTGCCTCCCGGGGACTTCTCGTCCCTCCAGCCGCGTGGCCGTGCCGCCCCCGTGAACCAGGTGGGCCCCCTCCCGGGGTTAGTTCAGATGGGTGGAGTAGCTCCCCGTGCTTGTGCCGCGACCGAGTGTCCCGGCTGGAACGCTGTTCTCCCCGCTCCAATACCAGTCGCTGCCTCCCGGGGACTTCTCCTACTGGCTGCGTCCCACGCCGCCCGCGCGACCCGGATGGTCACCTTCCCGGGGTTAGTTCAGGGGGTGGAGCAACTCTCCGTGTTTATGGCGTACCTGCGTGCAGTCCAAATCCCTGTGGGACGGTTCCCCGGCTCGGATGCTGCTCTTTCTGCTCCAAGATCAGTCACTGCCTCCCGGGGACTTCTCCTAACGGCTGCGTCCCACGCCGCCCGTGGAACCGGCTAGTCCCCCTCCCGGGTTAGTTCAGGGGGGTGGAGCAGGTCTCTGTGCTTGTGCCGTACCTGACTGGTACGCTGGCTCCAGGCTCTGGAAACAATCGCTGCTTCCCCGTATTAGTTCGTTCTCCGTCTCTAAATCTGTGTTTGTTGTTCAGGGTTCGTAGATTGTTATGTATGTGATCGATTCACTTGTTTTTCCGTGTCTTTGTTGTAAGAGGGATCCGAGGTAGCGTCTGCCTAGTCCGCCATCTTGGCTCCGCCTCCTCAGATACTGTACTTTTAATAATGGTCTTCTAATTAGACAGGATACATTTTATATATTTTCCCCTGCAAAGTTGTTAAGCTTTTTGTTTTTTTTTTTAATAATTTTTATTGTGCTTTAAGTGAAAGTTTACAAATCAAGTCAGTCTGTCACATATAAGCTTATATACACCTTAGTCCATACTCCCATTTACTCTCCCCCTAATGAGTCAGCCCGCTCCCTTCTTCCAGTCTCTCCTTTCGTGACCGTTTTGCCAGTTTCTAACCCTCTCAACCCTTCCATCTCCCCTCCAGACAGGAGATGCCAACACAGTCTCAAGTGTCCACCTCATACAAGTAGCTCACTTTTCGTCAGCATCTCTCTCCAGCCCACTGTCCAGTCCCTTCCATGTCTGATGAGTAGTCTTCGGGAATGGTTCCTGTCCTGGGCCAGCAGAAGGTTTGGGGACTATGACCGCTGGGATTCTTCTAGTCTCAGTCAGACCATTAAGTCTGGTCTTTTTATGAGAATTTGGGGTCTGCATCCCACTGTTCTCCGGCTCCCTCAGGTGTTCTCTGTTGTGATCCCTGTCAGGGCAGTCATCGGTTGTGGCCGGGCACCATCTAGTTCTTCTGGTCTCAGGATGATGTAAGTCTCTAGTTCATGTGGCCCTTTCTGTCTCAGGCTCATAGTTATCATGTGACCTTGGTGTTCTTCATTCTCCTTTGATCCAGATGGGTTGAGACCAATTGATGCATCTTAGATGGCCACTTGTTAGCATTTAAGACCCAGATGCCACATTTCAAAGTGCGATGCAGAGTGTTTTCATAATACAGTTTATTACGCCAATTGACTTAGAAGTCCCTTTAAGCCATAGTCCCCAAAACCCCGCCCTTGCTCCGCTGACCTTCGAAGCATTCAGTTTATCCCGGAAACTTCTTTGCTTTTGGTCCAGTCCAGTTGAGCTGACCTTCCATGTATTGAGTATTGTCCTTCCCTTCACCTAAAGTCGTTCTTATCTACTAACTAATCAGTAAATAACTCTCTCCCACCCTCCCTTCCTCCCCCCTCTCGTAACCACAAAAGAATGTGTTCTTCTCAGTTTATACTATTTCTCAAGAACTTATAATAGTGCTCTTATACAGTATTTTTCCTTTTGCATCTGACTAATTTCACTCAGCATAATGCCTTCCAGGTTCCTCCATGTTATGAAATGTTTCACAGATTCACCACTGTTCTTTATCGGTGTGTAGTATTCCATTGTGTGAATATACCATAATTTATTTGACCATTCATCTATTGATGGACACCTTGGTTGCTTCCAGCTTTTTGCTATTGTAAACAGTGCTGCAATAAACATGGGTGTACATATATCTGTTCATGTAAAGGCTCTTATTTCTTTAGGGTATATTCCGAGGAGTGGGATTTATGGGTTGTATGGTAGTTCTATTTCTAACTTTTCAAGAAAACCTCAGATAGATTTCCAAAGTAGTTGTACCATTTTACATTCCCACCGGCAGTACATAAGAGTTTCAATCTCTCTGCAGCCCCTCCAACATTTATTATTTTGTGTTTTTTGGATTAATGCCAGCCTTGTTGGAGTGAGATGGAATCTCTTCGTAGTTTTAATTTGCTTTTTTCTAATGGCTAATGATCGAGAGCATTTTCTCATGTGTCTGTTAGCTGCCTGAATATCTTCTTTAGTGAAGTGCGTGTTCATATCCTTTGCCCACTTTTTGATTGGGTTGTTTGTCTTTTTGTGGTTGAGTTTTAACAGAATCATATAGATTTTAGAGATCAGGCGCTGGTCAGAAATGTCATAGCTGAAAATTTTTTCCCAATCTGTAGGTGGTCTTTTTACTCTTTTGGCGAAATCTTTAGATGAGCATAGGTGTTTGATTTTTAGGAGCTCCCAGTTATCTGGTTTCTCTTCATCATTTTTGGTAATGTTTTGTATTCTGTTTATGCCTTGTACTAGGGCTCCTAACGTTGTCCCTATTTTTCCTTCCATGATCTTTATCGTTTTAGTCTTTATGTTTAGGTCTTTGATCCACTTGGAGTTAGTTTTTGTGCATGGTGTGAGGTATGGGTCCTGTTTCATTTTTTTGCAAATGGATATGCAGTTATGCCAGCACCGTTTGTTAAAAAGACTATCTTTTCCCCAATTAACTGACACTGGTCCTTTGTCAAATATCAGCTGCTCATATGTGGATGGATTTATATCTGGGTTCTCAATTCTGTTCCATTGGTCTATGTGCCTGTTGTACCAATACCAGGCAGTTTTGACTACTGTGGCTGTATAATACATCTAAAATCAGGTAGAGTGAGGCCTCCCACTTTCTTCTTCTTTTTCAGTAATGCTTTACTTATCTGGGGCTTCTTTCCCTTCCATATGAAGTTGGTGATTTGTTTCTCCATCACTTTAAAAAATGTCATTGGAATTTGAATTGGAAGTGCATTGTATGTATAGATGGCTTTTAGTACAATAGACATTTTTACTATGTTAAGTCTTCCTATCCATGAGCAAGGTATGTTTTTCCACTTATGTAGGTCCCTTTTAGTTTCTTGCACTAGTACTTTGTAGTTTTCTTTGTATAGGTCTTTTACATCTTTGGTAAGATTTATTCCTAAGAATTTTATCTTCTTGGGGGCTACTGTGAATGGTATTGATTTGGTGATTTCCTCTTCGATGTTCTTTTTGTTGATGTAGAGGAATCCAAGTGATTTTTGTATGTTTATCTTATAACCTGAGACTCTGCCAAACTCTTCTGTTAGTTTCAGTAGTTTTCTGGAGGATTCCTTAGGGTTTTCTGTGTATGAGATCATGTCATCTGCAAATAGAGATAATTTTACTTCTTCCTTGCCAATCTGGATGCCCTTTATTTCTTTATCTAGCCTAATTGCCCTGGCTAGGACCTCTAGCACAATGTTGAATAAGAGCAGTGATAAAGGGTATCCTTGTCTGGTTCCCGTTCTCAAGGGAAATGCTTTCAGGCTCTCTCCATTTAGGGTGATATTGGCTGTTGGCTTTGTATAAAAAAAAAAAAATAGATGCCCTTTATTATGTTGAGGAATTTTTCTTCAATTCGTAGTTTGGTGAGAGTTTTTATCCTGAATGGGTGTTGGACTTTGTCAAATGCCTTTTCTGCATCAATTGATAAGATCATGTGGTTTTTGTCTTTTGTTTTATTTATATGGTGGATTGCATTAATGGTTTTTCTAATATTAAACCAACCTTGCATACCTGGTATAAATCCCACTTGGTCGTGGTGGATTATTTTTTTGATATGTTGTTGAATTCTGTTGGCTAGAATTTTGTTGAGGATTTTTGCACCTATGTTCATGAGGGATATAGGTCTGTAATTTTCTTTTTTTGTGATGTCTTTACCTGGTTTTGGTATCAGGGATATGGTGGCTTCATAGAATGAGTTAGGTAGTATTCTGTCATTTTCTATGCTTTGAAATACCTTTAGTAGTAGTGGTGTTAACTCTTCTCTGAATGTTTGGTAGAACTCTGCAGTGAAGCCATCCAGGCCAGGGCTTTTTTTTTTTGTTGGGAGTTTTTTGATTACCTTATCAACCTCTTTTTTTTGTTATGGGTCTATTTAGTTGTTCTACTTCTGAATGTGTTAGTTTAGGTAGGTAGTGTTTTTATAGGAATTCATCCATTTCTTCTAGGTTTGCAAATTTGTTAGAGTACAATTTTTCATAATAATCTGATATGATTCTTTTAATTTCAGTTGGGTCTGTTGTGATGTGGCCCATCTCGTTTCTTATTTGGGTTATTTGTTTCCTTTCCTGTATTGCTATAGTCAGTCTGGCCAATGGTTTATTAATTTTGTTAATTTTTTCAAAGGACCAGCTTTTGGCTTTGTTAATTCTTTCAATTGTTTTTCTGTTCTCTATTTCATTTAGTTCAGCTCTAATTTTTATCATTTGTTTTCTTCTGGTGCCTGATGGATTCTTTGTTGCTCACTTTCTATTTGTTCAAGTTGTAGGGACAGTTCTCTGATTTTGGCTCTTTCTTCTTTTTGTATGTGTTCATTTATCGATATAAATTGACCTCCGAGCACTGCTTTTGCTGTGTCCCAGAGGTTTTGATAGGAAGTGTTTTCATTCTTGTTGCATTCTATGAATTTCTTTTTTCCCTCCTTAATGTCTTCTATAACCCAGTCTTTTTTGAGCAGGGTATTGTTCAGTTTCCAAGTATTTGATTTCTTTTTCCTGATTTTTCAGTTATTGATTTCCACTTTTACGGCCTTGTGGTCTGAGAAGATGCTTTGTAATATTTCAATGTTTTGGATTCTGCAAAGATTTGTTTTATGACGTAATATGTGATCTATTCTAGAGAATGTTCCATGTGCACTAGAAAAAAAAGTACATTTTGCAGCTGTTGGGTGGAGTGTTCTGTATAGGTTTATGAGGTCAAGTCAGTTGATTATAGCTATTAGGTCTTCTGTGTCTCTATTAAGCTTCTTACTTGAAGTCCTATCCTTCTCCGAAAGTGGTGTGTTGAAGTCTCCTATTATAATTGTGGAAGTGTCTATCTCACTTTTCAGTTCTGTTAAAGTTTGTTTTATGCATCTTGCAGCCCTGTCATTGGGTGCATAAATATTTAATATGGTTATATCTTCCTGGTAAATTGCCCCTTTAATCATTAAGTAGTGTCCTTCTTTACCCTTTGCAGTGGATTTAACTTTGAAGTTTATTTTGTCAGAAATTAATATTGCTACTCCTATTTTTTCCATCCTTTGTGTTTGAGTTTGTTTGTGTCTCTAAGTCTAAGGTGTGTCTCTTGTAGGCAGCATATAGACGGATCGTGTTTCTTTATCCAGTCTGGGGCTCTCTGTCTCTTTATTGGTGCGTTTAGTCCATTTACCTTCAGTGTAATTATAGATAAGAATGTGTTTAGTCCTGTCATTTTGATTCCTTTTTGTGTGTGTTGTTGACAATTTCATTTTTCCACTTACTTTTTTGTGCTGAGACGTTTTTCTTTGTAAATTGTGTGTTCCTCATTTTCATAGTAGTCAAATTTATGTTTGCTGAGTCATTATGTTTTTCTTGGTTTTTATTTTGAGTTATGGAATTGTTAGACCTCTTTGTAGTTACCTTAATATTTGCCCCTGTTTTCCTAAGTAAAAACCTAACTTGTATCGTCCTATATCGCCTTGTTTTCCTCTCCATATGGCAGTTCTGTGCCTCCTGTATTTAGTCCCTCTTTTTGATTATTGTGATCTTTTACGTAATGACTTCAATGATTCCCTGTTTTGAGCATGTTTTCCTTTTTAAAATTAATCTTAATTTGTTTTTATGCTTTCCTTATTTGAGTTGATATCAGGATGTTCTGTTCTGTGTCTTTGTGTTGTGTTGATATCTGATGTTATTGATTTTCTGACCAATTTCCTTTAGTATTTCTTGTAGGTTTGGTTTGGTTTTTGCAAATTCTCTAAGCTTGTGTTTATCTGTAAATGTTTTAATTTTGCCTTCATATTTGAGAGAGAGTTTTCCTGGATAAATGATCCTTGACTGGCAGTTTTTCTCCTTCAGTGCTCTGTATATGTCATCCCATTGCCTTTCTGACTGCATGGTTTCTGCTGAGTAGTCTGAACTTATTGATTCTCCTTTGTAGGAGACCTTTCTTTTATCCCTGACTGCTTTTAAAATTTTCTCTTTATCTTTGGTTTTGGCAAGTTTGATGATAATATGTCATGGTGATTTTCTTTTTGGATCAATCTTATATGGGGTTTGATGAGCGTTTTGGATAGATATCCTTTCGTCTTTCAAGATGCCAGGGAAGTTTTCTGCCAACCGATCTTCAACTATTCTCTCTGTATTTTCTGTTATCCCTCTGTGTTCTGGAACTCCAATCACACGCAAGTTATTCTTCTTGATCGAGTCCCACATGATTCTTAGGGTTTCTTCATTTTTTTAAATTCTTTTATCTGATTTTTCTTCAGCTATATTGGTGTTAATTGCTTTATCCTCCACCTCCCCCACTCTGCATTCCAATTCCTCGATTCTGCTCCTCTGACTTCCTATTGAGTTGTCTAATTCTGTAATTTTACTGTTAATCTTTTGGATTTCTGAATGCTGTCTCTCTATGGATTCTTGCAGCTTATTAATTTTTCCACTATGTTCTTGAATAATCTTTTTGATTTCTTCAACTGCTTTAACAGTGTGTTCCTTGGCTTTTTCTGTAGAATGCCTTATTTCATTTTTGAGGTCATCCCTGATGTCTTGAAGCATTCTGTAAATTAGTTTTTATATTCTGCATCTGGCAATTCCAGGATTGTATCTTCATTTGGAAAAGATTTTGATTCTTTAATTTGGGGAGATGTAGAAGTAATCATGGTCTGTTTCTTTATGTGGTTTGATATCGACTGTTGTCTCCGAGCCTTCTGTAAGATATTGCAATGATTTATTTTATATTTGTTCACTGAGTCTTATCTTGTTTTGTTTTCTTTCAATATACTTAGATGGGCTACTAGATTGCGCTGTCTTAATTGTTGTAGCCTTTGAATCACTTATGTCCTCTTACCAGCTGGTTTGGGCCATTACCAGAAATATAAGCCTAAGAGTCCATTCACTATTCTTGAGTAGAATCTGATTTTGGGTCACCATGTGTGTGGGGTAGACTGTCACCTATTCGCCTAGAGGAGTAATGGTGATAGTTGTGTGCACCAGATTCTAGTAGCAGCAGGGGGTCACATTCCAGGGGGTGCAGGATGCTGACAGACTTCCCCCAAGTGCCAGTGAGGTAGGTGTGTCTCTATTCCTAAAGCACTTTGGTGGGTGGGCTCTGCAGCTGTACTTTAGGCACCCAATGCAAGTACCTCTACAGATTGGTAGATGTCACTATCTTCAGAACCCTATGGCAGGAGGTTAGGGTGGAGCTTCAGCCCTCAGTTCCCCATTGTGGGTCAGTGAGGGCTCTGTTTAATAGGTAGAGATATCAGACCTGGGAAACTCGTCTTTCCAGCAATCCGCTAAAACAATTATAGTCAGATCACTATCAGAATTGCCTTTGCATTATAATAGCCACCTTGTTCCCTGTAGGGATGAAAGCCCAAGACTGTGGATCACAAATGCTTGGCTGGAGCTGGTTCTGTGTTTTTAGCCCAATTTCGGGAAGTCAGGGAAGGATTTCTGGTCTCTGGGTTTTTTGTAGCTGCTTCTCTCAGGCCAGGAGAATGGGTTAGGAAAAGACAAAACAAGCAAACAAAGAAAAAAAAAAACGCAGAGCATTTCACTCTCTGGCCCAGGAAATTCCAATGTTAATGAAGCCACCTGGGAAGGGGAGGGGAGGGATCAGATAGATAGGAGGGAGTACACCCAGGAATATAGACAAAGCTACCAAAGGGTCAGCAGTTTGAATCCACCAGGCGCTTCTTGGAAACTCTGTGGGGCTGTTCTACCCTGTCCCATAGGGTTGCTATGAGTTGGAGTCGACTCGGCAGCACTGGATATGACTGTTTTATCTGAGATTCCCGAGGGGCGTGTCGACTGTGTGAGTTGGCTGGGTAGAGATTGCCCCAGAGGGTCAGGCCCATGTCCTGTGCTTGTGCTGTCCCAGAAGCTGTGGTTAGTTCCTCAGCTCCCAGTCCAAAGCCCAGCGCCAAAGTTCCCCGGCTGGGATGCCGCACTCCTGGCTCCAAAATCAGTTGCTGCCTCCCGGTGACTTCTCCTCCTGTCAGCCGCATCGCTGCGCTGCCTGCATGCACTGGCTGGGCTTTCCCCGGGGTCACTTCGGGGGGCTAGGGCTGCGCCCCATGTTTGCGCCATCTCAGGATGCCGTGCTCAGCTCCCCTGTGCCCAATCCAAAGCCCGGCACCAAGGTTTTCTGACTGGGACACTGGCTCCAGGCTCCAAAAACAGTAGCTGCTTCCCCATGGTTGTTCGTTCTCTCGTTACCCCGTCAGTGTGCAGCCTGCATGTGCTGGCTGAGTCTCTGTGGAGGTTACCCCAGGGAGCTAGGGGTTAGGGCTGTGTCCAGTGCCTGCCCCGCCTCAGCAAGCCACTATCAGCCCCGCCACTCGGCACCAGGGAACCACGAGGGCTCAAGGCTGTGGAGTGGGTTGCAGGTTCCAGAAGCCGTCGCTGGTTCAGGGCACAGCTTTTTGCTCACCTGTCACTCAGGTCAACTCTTTAGATCTGTGTTTGATAGTCAGGGTTCATAGATTGTCATGTATGTGATCAATTCACTTGTTTTTCCAAGTCTTTGTTGCAAGAGGGATTCAAGGTAGTGTCTGCCTAGTCAGCCATCTTGGCCCCGCCTCAAGCTTTTTGTTTTTTATTGTGCTTTAGGTGAAAGTTTACAGCTCAAGTTAGTTTCTCATTCAAAAATTTATACACACATTGTTATGTGACCCTAGTTGCAATCCCTAAAATGTGACTGCACATTCCTTCTGTCCACCTCAGATTTCCCATGTCCATTCAACAGGCTCCTATCCCTTTCTGCCTTCTTATCTGGCCTCCAGACAGGAGCTGCTTGCTTAGTTTTGTGTACCGACTTGAACTAAGAAGCACACTCTTCACAAGTATCATTTTACGTCTTGTAGTCCAGTCTATTCTTTGACTGAAGAGTTGGCTTCAGGAATGGTTTTAGTTATGGGGTAACAGAGAGTCTGGGGGCCATGTCTTCTGGGGTTCCTCCAATCTCAGTCAGACCATTAAGTCTGGTCTTTTTGCTAGAATTTGAGTCCTGCACCCCACATTTCTCCTGTCCCACCAGGGTCTCTCTGTTATGTTCCCATCAGGGCAGTCACTGGTGGTAGCCAGGCACTGTGTAGTTCTTCTGGTCTCAGGCTGATGGAGTCTCTGGTATATGTGGCCCTTTTGTCTCTTGGCCTAATATTTTCCCGTGTCTTTGGTATTCTTCATTCTTCTTTGCTCAAGGTGGGTTGGGACAAATTGATGCATCTTAGACAGCCACTCACTAGCTTTTAAGACTCCAGATGCCACTCATCAAAGTGCGATGCAGAACATTTTCTTAATAAATTTTGTTATGCAACTTGACTAGATGTCCCCTGAAACTATGGTCCCCAGATCCCCACACCTTCTACTATGTCCCTCAAAGTGTTTGGTTGTATTCAGGAAATTTCTTAGCTTTTGGTTTAGTCCAGTGGTGTTGACTTCCCTGTATTAAGTGTTGTCCTTCCCTTCACTGAAGATAATTCTTGACTACTATCTACTTAGTGAATTCCCCTCTCCCTCCCTACCCACCCTCGTAACCGTCAAAGGATGTTTTCTTCTGTGTTTAAACCTTTCCCTGAGTTCTTATAATAGTGGTCTCACACAATATTTGTCCTTTTGTGACTAATTTCACTTAGCATAATGCCTTCCAGATTCATCCATGTTATGTTTCGAGGATTCATCATTATTCCTTATCATTGTGTAGTATTCCATTGTGTGAATATACTGTAATTTGATTATCCATTCCTCCATTGATGGGCACCTAGGTTGTTTCCATCTTTTTGCTATTGTGAACAGTGCTGCAATGAACATGGGTGTGCATATATCTATTTGTGTGACAGCTCTTATTTCTCTAGGATATATTCCAAGGAGTGGGATTGCTGGATCGTATGGTACTTCTATTTCTAGCTTTTTAAGGAAGTGCCAAATTGATTTCCAAAGTGGTTATACCATTTTACACTCCCACCAGCAGTGTATAAGTGTTCCAGTCTCTCCAAAACCTCTCCAATATTTATTATTTTGTGTTTTTTGGATTAATGCTAGCCTTGTTGGGGTGAGACAATGAAGTATCATAGTAGGTTTGGTTTGCATTTCTCTAACGGTTAATGATCATGAGCATTTCCTCATGTATGTGGTAGCTGCCTGAATGTCTTCTTTGGTGAAGTACCTGTTCATTTTCTCTGCCCATTTTTTAATTGGATTATTTGTCTTTTTGTGACGCACACCTTTCTTGACTTTAAACCACGGCGTAACCCCTTGTTCTGTTTGAAGGACTGCCTGTTGCTCTAAGTACAAGTTCCCCATGACCACAATTAAGTGTTCTAGAATTTCCATTCTTCCCAATGCTATCCATAATTTGTTATGAACTACATAGTTGAATGCCTTTGCATAGTCAATAAAACACGGGTAAATATCTTTCTGGAGGTCTCTGCTTTCAGCCATGATCCATCTGATATCAGCAATGATATCTCTTGTTCCATAGCCTCCTTTGAATCCAGATTGAATTTCTGGCAGTTCCCTATTGACATACTGCTGCAACCATTTGTGAGTTATCTTCATCAAAATTTTACCTGCGTGTGATATTAATGATATTGTTTGATAATTTCAACATTTTTTTTTGGATCACCTTTCATTGGAATGGGTACAAATACAGATCTCTTCCAGTTGGTTGGTCAGGTAGCTGTCCTCTAAATTTCTTGGCATAGATGAGTGAGCACTTCCAACACTGCATTCGTTTGTTGAAACATCACAACTGGTATTCCGTCAATTCCTGGTGCCTTATTTTTCACCAATGCCTTCAGTGTAGCTTGGACCTCTTCCTTCAGTACCATCAGTTCTTGATCATATGCTACCTCCTAAAATTGCTGAAGTCGACCAGTTCTTTTTGGTACTGTGACTTTGTGTATTCCTTCCATCTTTTTTTGATGCTTCCTGCATCTTGTAATATTTCCCCCAAAGGACCCTTCACTGTTGCAACTTGAGGCTTAAATTTTCTCTTCAGTTCTTTCATCTTGAGAAATGCTGAATGCATTCTTTCCTTTTGGTTTTCTATCTCCAGCTCTTTGCATATGTCATTATAATACTTTATTTTGTCTTCTTGAGCTACCCTGTGAAATCTGTTTAGCTCTTTTATTTCATCACTTCTTCCTTTTTGTTCAGAAACTCTATGTTCAAGAGTAACTTTCAGAGTCTCTTCTGACATCCATTTTGGTCTTCCCTTTCTTGCCTGTCTTTTTAATGACCGTTTTACTTTCTTCATGTATGATGTCCTTGATGTTATCTCACAGCTCTTCTGGTCTTTGGTCATTAGTGTTCAATGCATCAAATCTATTCTTGAAATGGTCTCTAAATTCAGGTGGGATATACTCAAGGTCATACTCTGGCTCTCGTGGACTTGTTCTAATTTACTTCAACTTCAACTTGAGCTTCCATATGAGCAACTGATGGTCTGTTCCACAGTCTACCCCTGGCCTTGTTTTGACTGATAATATTGAGCTTTTCCATTGGCTGTTTCCACAGATGTAGTCAATTAGATTCCTATGTATTCCATCCAGTAAGGTCTGTGTGCAGTTGCCATTTATATTGCTGAAAAAGGTATTTGCAGTGAAGAAGTTGTTGGTTTTGCAAAATTTTATCATGTGATGTGCAGCATCCTTTCTATCACCAAGGCCATATTTTCTATCAATCCTTCTTCTTTGTTTCCAACTTTCAATTCCAATCGCCGATTACTATCAATGCCTCTTGATTGTATGTTTGATCAACTTCAGACTGCAGAAGCTGGTAAAAATCTTCAGTTTTTTCATCTTTGGCCTTAGTGATTGGTGTATAAATTTGAGTAATAGTCGTATTAACTGGTCTTCCTTGGAGGCATATGGATATTATCCTATCATTGAAAGTATTGCACTTAGGATAGATCTTGAAATGTTCCTTTTGACGATGAATGCGATGCCATTCCTCTTCAAGCTGTCATTCCCAGTGTAGTGGATCATATTATTGTCTGATTCAGAATGGCTGATACCAGTCCATTTCAGCTCACTAATGCCTAGGATATAGATGCTATGCATTCCATTTCATTTCTGATGACTTCCTATTTTCCTAGATTCATACTTCATACATTTCATGTTCTGATTATTAATGAATGTTTGCAGTTGTTTCATCTCATTTTGAGTCATGTCACATCAGCAAATGAAGGTCCCAAAGATGACTCGATCCATGTCCTTAAGATTAACTCTACTTTGAGGAGGCAGCTCTTTCCCAGTGGTATTTTGAGTGCCTTTCAGCCTGAGGGGCTCCTCTTCTGGCACGGTATCAGAAAATACTCCATTGCTATCCATCAGGTATTCACTGGAAATTTTTTTCAGAATTAAACTGCCAGGTCCTTCTTCCTTGTCTGTCTTAGTCTGGAAACTTTGCTGAAAGCTGTCCATCAAGGGTGATGCTGCTGGTATTTAACATACTGGTGGCAAACTTCCAGTATCACAGCAGCATGCAAGCCATCACTGTACAACAAACTGACAGAGAGGTGGTGGCCCGTAAAGATTATAGCCTTGGAAACCTTATGGGATAGTTTTACTCTCTACTCTGTTCTACTCTCACTATGAGTCAGGATCAACTCAACAACACACAGCAACAATGTTCCTTTTGGAGTTACTTGGTGGTGCAAAAAGTTAACGCACTTAGCTGCTAAGAGGTTGTAGATTCTAGATCACACAGTGATCTAGAATCTACAAAGAAAGGCCTGGAGATCTACCATATTTTTACCCAAATAATGTGTGCCTTCTACATTTGTTTGCCAACCACGTTCTACTCACAAGGTATTTTCCTAAGCAGTCTTATGCCCTAACAAGACCAGCGCTTACAAAAATACCTTACCAGGGGAAGGGCGCAATTGGCAAACAAAAGTAGAAGGTGCATATTATTTGGAAAATCAGTCATTGAAAACCCTATGGAGCACAATTCTACCCTGATACACGTGGGATCACCATGAGTCAGAATCGACTTGGCAACTACTGGTTTGGTAACTGGCAATTTTTCCCTTAAGCAATGCTGGCAGTACAATGCTAACTGATGGATTTTTAAAAGGAAAGAAAAATTCAAATAGGAAAATCATAATGCTTAGAAATAAACACAGTTAGAATTGTGCAGGCCTATGAAGTCAAAAACAACAACGAAAAAAAAAACAGACAAAAAACATTTGGAAACAAAATAAAAACATAGTGAAGAAATAGATGAAAAAGAATTAATTTTATAAAGCAAACAATGTTCTTCAAATTAATTTATATGTATGATACTATCTTTCAGTCAAAATTCCAAGGGAGGATTTTTGGAATTTGGCATATACATACATACATATATATATATATATATGCACACATACCTATGTATATTTGTAAATAAAAAGGTGAGATTATCCAATAATATCTTGAAAAAGACTAATAAAATTTGTCCTACACCATAATAAACATCCTTTTGGAAATAAAAAAACATTTTTTTGTTATATATTTTATAAAATACTTTTAATTTACTGGTAATCTAAAGCATTTTAGGAAAAATCTACTAATCTTATTCTGATATAAATAAAATATCAAATCATGCATATAAATATGGTTGTTGTAGTTGACATGTTTCCGCTTTATTAATAAAGTAAAACCAAGGCCAATCAAATCTTTAAAATATGTATAAATTTCCACATCTTATATTGCATAACAGCAACACAGGTGTTTTTATGAGATTTTCATGTTCTGAACTATTTTTAAAAGGCATATGTATATGCACATATATACATTTTATATATATGTATACATATCACACCCCTAGCCCCGGAAACAAAGTGCAAACTGGAGCCACAACAATGATTTTGTTCATTTTCTTTTCCACTGGCCAAATTACCCAGTTTCCCCCAGCAATTTAAAGGAATATCGTCACCTCCCTTGTGGCTGGTAAGAACTTGAAGAGGTGAACAAATTTATGAAAGAGATTTACATTGTCAGATACGCATTCCAGGTGACCTTAAGGTTCATTTTGCCTGCTGGTAAAGATTGCGCTTTCCATTCAACCGCGCTAATGAGCCCATTTAGAAAATTACTTAAAAACTCTATTTCTGCCTGAG
Source organism: Elephas maximus indicus (assembly GCF_024166365.1). Taxonomy (NCBI): domain Eukaryota; kingdom Metazoa; phylum Chordata; class Mammalia; order Proboscidea; family Elephantidae; genus Elephas; species Elephas maximus. The sequence continues at coordinate 60,425,533 of NC_064835.1, forward strand.
GATGCTGTTCTACTGACTGCCTCTTTGGAGATGATGCAAAAAGTCTCCACTTCTTTTTAAGTACGGAATGTGATTTACCCAAGCAAAGCAATAAAGTGTCTTTAGAAGTAACTAAACACAGCATGCCCTGTAGTTATCGCTTGGCTTTGAGATTTCAAACCTATAATTAGATATGTTGTTAGGTTTTGCCAGACTTTAATGACCTCTATTCTGTTTATGACAAATACTGGAGAGCCACCCCCTGGGGGAATTGTCTCGGGAAGGATAAGCTGAGAGCTTGTTTTATATATTTAGTCTTGAGATGCAGCTTCCTCGTTTTCAGACTGCTAAACATTCCAGCATGTCCGACCACTGTGCGTGCACCTTGTGTGGCTGTGTGTAATGGTTAGTGTGGGGGGGCGTATGTGGCCGTTGGAGGAGCTGTCAAAACTGAATCAATAAGCCAGCGAAGCCTGGGTGGGAAGTCATAGTTAGACTACCGTTTGGGTGGTTCTCGTCATTGCTAGACCTTGATTCTCAAGAGATGGCTAGTGAAGGATTGGGGCAAAGCTATGTCTATTATTCAATAAGCCAACATTTACTGAATGCCTGGTACATGTGAAATGTTGTGCTAGGGAGTATGAGGGACAAAGTGACACTTTATAATCTACTTGAAAAGACAAAACCAAAAAAATAAATGAATAAATAAACACAAACAAACCAGTTGCTGTGGGGTCAATTCCAACTCATGGCGAACCTATGTGGGCCCAGCAGAGCTGAACTCCATAGAATTTTCAAGGCTGTGACTTTTCAGAAGCAGATTGCCAGGCCTTTCTTGCAAGGCACCTTTAGGGTGGGTTTGAGCTGACAACCTTTGGGTTAGTAATCAAATGCTTAACCATTTGCACCAGCCAGGGACTCTTACTTGGGAAGACAAAACAAAAAAATAAATCTATTGCCATCAAGTTGACTCTACACACATGAAGTTGCCATCAATTGGAATAAAACTTAATGGAAACTAACAACAATCTTTGTGGAAACTGATTGCCAGGACTTTTTTTCCACAGAACCATCAGGCCAGTTTAAAAAGGCCAACCTTTCGGTTAGTAGTCAAATGCAAATCATGTGTGCCACCCAGAGACCTGCAGAAAGATGAGACTGACGTAAATAAAACAGATAAGGATGAAGCAGACAACACAAGCTCCTCAGGAACACTTTCCCTGACTTCTCCAGGCACAATTAAGACCTTGTCCAAGCTATTTACAATACTTCGTATATTGCAATGATTATTTGTTTAACACTTAATTTATGCTTGATGGCAAGCTTCCTGAGGCCATTCCTATTGCATTCTCAGTGCCTTACATCATCCTGATGTGAGCTGGGTACTCAGAGAACTGCACTGAGTGCCTGAGGGAATAAACAAGGTACAGAGTTACCCCCCTGCTGGGGGAATGGTTCTAAAGATTGTTGGCAGAGAGGGTCAGAGGAGGAAGCCTCCCAGCAATGGCCTGAGATGCAGAAAGAAGGCTTCTTACCCAGTCTAGATATAAGAACACTTACTAAGGATTGATGCAAGTGAAGTATGCTTTCAGTTGCTTGGGGTTATTAGAAGGTGTCATAAAGGACTTCTTTGCCTCCCTGAAGAGAGAATTTCCTCAATTAACCTTAAAGTCCATTGAAGCACAGATTCTTTGTTGTTATTAGGTGCTGTCGAGTCAGTTCCCACTCACAGCGACCCTGTATACAACAGAATGCAACACTGCCTGGTCCTACGCCATCCTCACAATTATTGTTATGCTTGAGCCCATTGTTGCAGCCACTGTGTCAATCCATCTCATTGAGTGTCTTCTTTTTCACTGACCCTCTACCAAGTATGATGCCCCTCTCCAGGGACTGATCCTTCCTGATAACACGCCCAAAGTATGTGAGACGTGGCCTCTCCATCCTTGCTTCTAAGGAGCATTCTGGTTGTACTCTTCCAAGATATATTTGTTTGTTGTTTTGGCAGTCCATGGTACTTTCAACATTCTTCACCAACACCATAATTGAAAGGCATCAATTCTTCTTCAGACGTCCTTATTCACTGTCCAGCTTTCACATGCATATGAGGCGATTGAAAACGCCATGGCTTGGATCAGGGGCACCTTAGTCTTCAAGGTGACGTTTTTTGCTTTTTTAACATATTAAACAGGTCTTTTGCAGCAGATTTGCCCAGTGCATTGGCATCATTTGATTTCTTGACTACTGCTTCCATGGGTGTTGAATGTGAATTCAGGTAAAATAAAATCCTTGACAACTTCAACCTTTTCTCTGTTTGTCATGATGTTGCTTATTGGTCCAGTTGTGAGGATTTTTGTTTTCTTTATGTTGGGGTATAATCCGTACTGAAGACTGTAGTCTTTGATCTTCATCACTAAGTGCTTCAAGTCCTCTTCACTTTCAGCAAGCAAGGTTGTGTCATCTGCATAATGCCGGCTGTATGAGTCTTCCTCCGATCCTGATGCACGGTTCTTCTTCATGTGGTCCAGCTTCTCTGATTATTTGCTCAGCATACAGATTGAATAAGTACAGTAAAAAGATACAATGCAGAGACACACATTTCTTGACTTTAAACCACGCAGTATCCTCTTATTCTGTTTGAATGAATGCCTCTTGATCTACGTACAGGTTCTTCATGAGCACAATTAAGTGTTCTGAGATTCCCGTTCTTCACAATGTTATCCATAAATTGTTATGTTGACTATGCCTTTCCATAGTCAATAAAACATAGGCAATCATCTTTCTGGCATTCTCTGCTTTCCTCCAGGGTCCCTTTGACATCAGCAATGATATCCTTCCTTCTATGTCCTCTTCTAAATCTGGCTTAAATTTCCAGCAGTTCCCTGTCGATGCACTGCTGCAGCCGCTTTTGAATGATCTTCAGCAAAATTTTACTTGCCTGTGATATTAATGATATCGTTTGATAATTTCCACATTGGATTGGATCAACTTTCTTAGAAATAGGCAGAAATATGGGTCTCTTCCAGTTGGTAGGTCAGGTAGCTGTCTTTCAAATTTCTTGGCATAGACAAGTGAGCACCTCCACCTCTGCATCTATTTGTTGAAACACCTCAGTTGGTATTCCATCAGTTCCTGGAGGCTTGTTTTTCATCAATGTCTTCAGTGCAGCTTGGACTTCTTCCTTCAGTACCATTGGTTCCTGATCATATGCTACCTCCTGAAATGGTTGAATATCAATCAATTCTTTTTGGTATAGGGACTCTGTGTATTCCTTCCATCTTTTTTTGATGCTTCCTGCTATATTTACTATTTTCCCCATAGAATCCTTCAATATTGCAACTTGAGGTTTGAATTTTCTATTCAGTTCTTTCAGCTTGAGAAAGGCTGAGTGTGTTCTTCCCTTTTGGTTTTCTAACTCCAAGTCTTTACACATGTGATTATAATACTTTACTTTGTCTTCCCCAGATGCCCTTTGAAATCTTCTGTTCACTTTTTTTACTTCATCATTTCTTCCTTTCACTTTAGCTACTGTTTGTTCAAGAGCAACTTTCAGAGTCTCTTCTGACATCCATTTTGGTCTTTTCTTTCTTTTTAATGACTTCTTTTCTTTCTTCATGAATGATGTCATTCCACAACTCGTCTGGTCTTCAATCATTATTTTTCAATGCATCAAATCTATTTTTGAGATGGTCTCTAAATTCAGGTGGGGTAAACTCAAGCTCATACTTTGGCTCTCCTGGACTTGTGCTAATTTTCTTCAGTTTCAACTTGAACTAGCATATGAGTAATTGATGACCTGTTTTTTTATGGTCTGTTCCACATTCGACCCCTGGCCTTGTTCTGACTGATGATACAGAGCCTTTCCATCATGTTTCTACAGATGTAGTTGATTTTATTCCAGTGTGTTCCACCCAATGAGGTTCATGTGGAGAGTCACCATTTACATTGTTGAAAAAGTGTATTTGCAATGAAGAAGTCATTGGTCTTGCAAAGTTCTATACTGTGATCCCCAGTATCGTTTCTATTGCCAAGGCCATATTTTCCAACTACCGATTCTTCTTCTAGAACCCAAGAATTAGGTTTCTAGGAAAGAGGCAATTAGGCTGTTGTGTGCTGTCCAGTGATTCCATCTTTAGCAACTGTATATGTCAGGGTAGAACTTCCCAGTAGAGTTTCCTAGGCTTCTTCATGGGAACAGATCGCCACGTCTTTCTCCCAGAGTGCTGCTGATGGGTTCAAACCACCAATCTTTCTGTTAGTAGCTGAGTGCTTAACCATTGGTCCACCAGGACAATTAAGCAAGGCCCTAAATACCAAGAAATAACCAGTTGGCACTGAGTCAACTCCAACTCCTGGAGACCCCATAGGTGTCATAGTAGAACTGTGCTCCATAGGGTTTTTAATGGCTGATTTTTTCAGAAGTAGATCACCAGGCCTTTCTTCCAAGGTGCCTCTGGGTGGACTAGAACCTCCAACTTTTCAGTTTTCAACCAAGAGCATTAACCATTTGCACCACCCAGGGACTCTGGGGCCCCAAATACAAGTGTGGAAATTTAACCATTTTGTTTTAGGTTTATCCTTCATACTAAATCAAAGACACACGGGGGTAGGTTGCTCCTTCTATTATTCCCTACTTCCTACCTTTCCCCATGACAGTGGAAAAGTGGCAGTAGAAGGTACAGCTGCTGGCAGAACCTGCAGTTTCAAACCTAACTTGGATGAGATGTGTTTGGGGAGTAAAGAAAGACTTGCTCTTCCCGTGGCTAAAGGAAATAATTGCTCTCATCTGGATAACCAAGTGCAAAGGATCCAAGAATAAATTTGGAATCCATTTCCAAATTCCTTCAAGAAGAATTTATCTAAGCATGGAGTTTTAGTACACTAACAACTCTATTTAAGGCTGAAAAATGATTTTATTCTACTGAAAATGTTGCAAACCTCCATAAAATGTAACACAAATATCAAGCAGCTGGAAGCTACAGGGAAACGAAAGATAACAGCTTCATCTTGAATATTATTTACTATATGTAAGAGTAATCAAAATAAAAAAGAAGGCTCCACAATGAATCAGCCTTCTCTCTCTTTTTTTTTTTTTTTTTCCTAAACGGAGTCTCAAATATAAAAGGTAAACACAAAGGGGCTTAGAAACTAGCCTGCAGGTTAAAAAAAAAAAAAAAGCCAGAGGCAGTCTGTGACTTGTTAAAACATCATAACCATATAGGTATTTTTTTATTTCTAAAAGTTCGCTAATGTTAAAAGGGTTTATTTATTTATTTTCATGTCCAATCATTCTGTTCTCATCTGTACAACCAAGAGCAAAGCCGACCTGGCGTCTTGATCTAGTGTGGGTCAGGTTACCTATGATTACATGAACATGTGCTGAAGTACCTTCATCTAACAAGGTTTTTGGCTTTCTTCACTGCTGGTGGCAAACAAAAATTGTGATCTTTGGTCTGAGATACTTTTAGATACTGTCACTGTAGTGGTTTATACTTAACTCCTGTCCAAGCCCAGAGACATGGGAAAATGTCTGTATGGAATGTTCCAGTATGCCCTCTTCAGTCTCATCCTATTTTTACAGGGTGCTATGACAACTTAATAGGAAAAAAAAAAAAAAAAAAAGCTGAATTAAATAAGGAAAACATCAGTTTAAACATGAAATCAGTAATAAACACCTAATATTCTGGCTCCACAAATACCCACGTTTCTGGGGTCATAGAGCTGGAGAGACAGAGGAGCCTGTGTTCAAATATTTTTCTTCTCTGCTTCCTTTTCTCTCCCTTTCATCTGCAACACAGTGTGCTTCAGGAAGCAGGAGGTGGGCCATTTGGTTATGGGTCCAATAGCCTGCAAGAAGAGGGGAAACTCAGGCAAAATTTTGATACAGACGTAAGGGGTAGGCCAAAGGAGAATGAAGAACACCAAGGACACAAGGTAATTACGAGCCCAAGAGACAGAAAGGGCCACATAAACCAGAGTCTACAACAACCTGAGACCAGAAGAACTAGATGGTTCCCGGCTACAATCAATGACCTCCCTGACAGGGAACACAACAGAGAACTCCTAAGGGAGCAGGAGAGCAGTGGGATGCAGACCCCAAATTCTCGTAAAAAGACCAGACTTCATGATCTGACTGAAACTAGAAGGGCCCCTAAAGCTTTGGAATCTGGTATAATTAGGATAGAATAAGAAAGAAAGGAGGGAAGAGTTGTGAGGAAAGTTAGCACATACTACAGTGAAACAATCCATGGGGTGCCCAGCGGGGCTAATAATATGGCACCCCTTCAAGCCATAAGCTTTACATTAGTTCTTCCTGGTGTGCATAATCCATTCTGACTGAGCTTAATAGCACTTAATAACACATTAGTAAGTTATATGAAAATTATATGTACACACACATATGTACCAGTTACCATCAAGTCAATTCTGACTCATGATGACCCCATGTATGTCAGAGTAGAAATGCTCCACAGGGTTTTCAATGACTGATTTTTTGGAAATAGATTTCCAGGCTTTTTTTCCGAGGTGGCTCTGGGTGGGCTCCAACTGCCAACCTTTTAGTTAGCAGCTGAGTACTGTTACTGTTTACACTGCCCAGAAACTCTCTCTCTGTTTCATCGTATAACTAACCTTGTTTTTCTCAGTTACAACTTTTAATGAGGCCAGTGACAGCTCTTGAAAGGGCACCACAGCATACAGAGTTAATTTAAATTATGGGTTTCCTCAAATTCTGTCCAAAGTCTGCCTTGATGACTTGATGATCATTGGGAAAGCTAAGCAGGCTCTGAATAGGAAAAACATATTTGTATCAGACTTTGAGATGAGCAGTACAAGTAATATGAAGACATTCTCCAAGGTCACCTCAGTGCTAGCTCTCCCAGCACACTTTTTGTTTTCTCTTCAATGTTGATTGCAGCTTGGTGATTATTCACATCTCATTCTCTTTTTTAAATTAGACTCACCACATTTGGTGATTCTTCTCAGTTCTAATTCCTCTTTAGTGTCTTCAGCCCATCTTAGCTATCTTAGAATGTTACTTTATTTTAATCTATTTGGTCTCTTCTCTACAGTTTTATTAGCATCTTTTTTTTTTTCTCATAGTCTGTAAAAGTTCTTACAACCTTTCATTTATAAACCTCGTAAAAGTTTTTTTTTTTTTTTTAAGTTGTCTTTGGTAAATCATTGCTCACAAACATATATGATTCTAAAAGTCATCAATCCTATTTTTCACTGGCCCACCATTTTCAATGCCTAGTAATGGACAGGCCTTGGCTCTTACGTGGCTTCCCAGACCTGCTGTCTTGATCTGCTGGAGGTCAGAATAAATCCAACCTTACTAACAATACTACTATTGAATAAAACTCTCATATTTTAAGGAAACAAAAAAAGCAAATAAATTTATGTATATGTATAAACACGGTTGGACAGTTTACAAAGCTCTCAGATTACCCAGAGATGTCTTACCTCAAAGTTTTTCGTGTAAGTTAGTTTTAATAGGCTTCTAGTCTTCCTTTAGAAAGTTTGAGCACCAGAATAACAAAAGAGACCTGAGGTCTCAAGGAAACACTGGAACATAGAACTCAGGTCTCCAAGTGATTTCAAGTGAAATGTTCTTTATGGGTCCCTGGAATCCTTGCCTCAAATGACTTCTTCATCTTTGTGGATTTCATACTAATATATGATCAATTATTTATTTCCCTTCTTATCTAATTTTGTGGACCTCAAATGAAAAGAATTGATTTTATCAGATTCCTCTGCTTTTGTAAAGATTACAGCCTTGGAAACCCTATGGGGCAGTACCACTCTGTCCTACAGGGTGGCTATGAGTCAGAATCAACTTGATGGCAATGGGTTTGTTTTTTTATTTTTTGCTTTTTTTATGAGGCATTGGTAGTTCGGTGGTAGAATTCTTACTTTTATTGAGGAAGACTTGTAATCACTGGGTTTTATAAAATGAAAGGGGAAAAAGGAAATGGAAAGAGATTGAGTTTATCATTGAAAAGGAGGCTATGAGTACAAATGCCGGTCATTTTAACTTCCTAATGACATATTGAGCAACTCAAGTTCCACTATGAAAATGATGAACTAGGGGTGGGAATAGGGGTCAGGGGTGTTGATGTGATCCTACTATTGGTGTGTGTTTGTGTGAGGGACAATTTGATGCCCTTAGCAAGAAGTGGAACTGTGTGCTAACACCTGGTTTACAAGTGATGTCATGATGCCAAGGTTGCAAATTTGGTGGCTTCTGGTCTGTATCCAGCCCATCAGACATGCTTGTTTGACCTTCACAGTGTTAAAATAATTGAGCCAAATTTAAATATCAGGTGATCGCATATAAAATTCCCATTTCTGGCTTTCTTCAAAAATCAGGTGAGACAATGGTCTGTATTTCCCACAAATTCCAGTTGCCTAGAACTGAGCAGCCTCCGTCTGCTTCCCAGTTTGTACTAGTCCATCATTTGCAGCTCTTCCCTGATGCTGAATTTCCTTCGCCATTTAAAATCATGCCTGAGCTGCTGTTTTTCTTGGTAAATAGTGAATATCGTATCTCCAAAGTGGGAAAATGAAAGGCAGACTGAGAAGTCTTTTTTTTTTTTCCTCCAAGATAAATGAGAGACCATGTTTATTTGTAGAAAGGAAAAATACATCCATGTGTTTAATATGCAGACAAATTGGGTCTGTGTAAAAAGAAGAAAACTTAAGGTGCCCACCCATCCTACTTATTGATGACCACATGGCCCATGTAGGCATTTGAGTTTGTAATCCTGCATTATTACCTTCTCTGCATTGGTGGTTCTCAACAAAGGGGTGTAGAGAGATATCACAGTCATCCAGTGGCTGTTTCAAATCACACATCCATCCACATGGACAATTCTGGAATGTTTGCCTCTTTGGAGGCCTTATCTGATTACAGAAACTGTCTAGAAGATTCTGATATCATTGCCTAGTGAGAACCTCTCATCCATATTCTGATCTTTGGATGAAATCACTGGAACGACATCCTGATTTCGTTTCTCCACTTTCTTTCCCCTGCCCCATCCAAAATAAAACCCCTGACAGTGGAGGAATTCAGGAATCATGCCCACGGGGGTGAGTGATGAGAAACTGCCAAGAAGGCCCCTCTGCCTGTGAAGTTCTTGCTTCAAATGGTGTGGGAGTAAGAGTTGGGGGTAAAAACTGCCACCTTTGAATAAATGTTATGACAGTTAGCTAGAGGCAAGGATGTCTGTAGATATGTGGTTCATGAGCTTTGAGAACCTGGGTGTTTACTAAAATACTGATGTCCAGGCCTCATGTCATCATTTCTGATTTAGTACATGTAGGGTGGGGATCCAGGAATCAGCACTTTTTGTGGGCTCTCCAGATGATTTGGTTGCACAGCAGCACTTAAGAGTCACCGCAGTAGACCACTCCTTTGTTTTCCAAATTTCTCAAGAATCCCTTGGGTGGGGGACAGGTGAGGGAGTAGCTTCTCATGCCTGCCCCTAGCCTCAAATGAAACAGAATTTCTGGGACGTGGCCTGGGGATATAAGTTTTAAAAATAATCCCTCTCCGCCAGGTGCTTCTTAACATCAAGGGCATTTGGGAGACACTGAGCTACACCACTGTTCACGGGCTTGTACCAGGCCGGCAGAATATAAAATGTCTAGAAAGCTTTTGCTGGAGATGTGTAGGCCCCACCCTTGGAAAGTCTGATGTAGTAAGTCTGGGCTCCCCTGTGATTCTGACATTCAGCATGGGTTTGGAAAGCAGTGCTCTACAACAACACATCAAACAGCAACATGCATACAAATCCTCCGGTGTTATCCAAGGCAGATTCTGATTAAATAGCGCCAGGGGGGGAGCCAAGATTCTGCATTTCTAATAAGCTCCATGTGACGGTTATATTGCTATGCATTGAGTAGCCAGCCTTAGCTGTACAATAGAATCATGTGGGGAAACAGCCTCCAGAGATGGGACCAGACATTAGGCTTCCAGTGTGCAGCCAAGATTGAGAACACTGCTTCAAGTTCACACCGGTGAGGTGGGTGATTGGAGCAAAGCGTTTTTACAGGAATGCAGATCCGAATTCTCGTGAACTCACCACTGACATGTCATTCATTCTTAGGCATGGCTTTGTGGTTCTTGCGATTTCCTGTTGGCATAAGAATGCCTGGAAGTCCACTAAATGCATTTAGGAGGGATTGTTCCATGGAATGTCTGCTGAACCACGTTGTCTTCAGCCTTGGGGGGCTTCCTGCTGAAAGGGAGCTGTAATGTTGGCCCAAAATAACCCATGTGCCCAACAGGTGGGAAGCTGTGAGTTGAGAGACAGTGGTCTTCAATGACCAAGGAAACTGCATAAGGTAAACTGGTTTTACTTCAGAGGTGAGTGTGATTGGGTGCTTCCAACTTAAAGGGAAAAAAAAAGAAACAAACAAAAAAGCCTGATGGACAGATCTGTTTGTTTTTAATCTCTCTCCTCTAGGTTTTCATGACTGATTACAAGGGTAAGGGAGATGATGGTGGTGTTGTTGATGAGAAGGCAAATTTGGATAGACTATAATCACAACTCACTCTACCAGATGGCTTCATCTGTTGCCAGGCACTTGATGAGCATTTCATGAAGGCTGTTGTGGGGATGGGTTCAAGCCTGAAAGCCTTTTGGATTTGCATGGACCAATGTGAAGGTGCTTAATTGATCCTTGGATGCTTGGCTCATTTTTCTTGCAGAGAACAGGAAAAGAGCTGGTACATAATAAAATCCAAGAGAGCTTTTCCAGAAGAAAGCTACTTCGTACCCAAAGATGACACGGGTTTCAATTGAGCATATGTGACTTGCAGATCAACAAAATTTGTGAGTAGAGGCCTGGTACCATTTTGTCATGAGCTCATGGACAAAATTTTTAGCAATCATCTATCCCAAAATTCATTACACCATAATGGAGCAACTGAGGAAATCTCATGGCTGATAAACACCCACTCAGCCTGTGCACTATAATTATCTAGTGCAAAACATCCTTTCTGTAATGAATGGTCTTTATTTTCAACCATGTGTTAGTGTGCATAAATAAAAGGCATCCCTGAAAAATATTCAGACATCTGAAACCTGTGTCACGTTAGCAGAGACCATGGTGAACCAGAAGTGGTTTGTAATTACTGTGATGTCATGCCTTATTCTCAGGCAGAGCTGGGGAGGTTAGCAGGCAGAAGGCAGCAGAATGCCTATGTGAAAAAATTATTTATCATCCACAAACTAGTACATGCCTGGTTTCAGAGAAACAATGTAATTCTTAAAAACTAACATCCAATGGCTAGCCTAGCAGACATGAGTCATTTCAGTATATATGATATACTATGTACCTTTATTTTAACAACAAATGTGATGTGAGTTGAGTTTAAAGGTTTCCTGACTCAACCAACCAACCAACCAAACAAAAACATCTTGCTATCAAGTTGATTCTGACTCATGGAGACCCCATGTGCTCTGGAGTAGAACTGCAGCATAGCGTTTTCTTGGTGGTGATCTTTGTGGAAGCAGATTGCCAGGCCTTTCTTCGATGGTGTGGTTGGGTGGGTTTGTATCACCAACCTTCAGGTTAGTAGAAAAGCATTTGCACCACCCAGGGTCTGTCAGAAACACACCATAAAAACCTGCTGCCATCGAGTTGTTTCCAACTCACAGAGACCCTGTAGGACAGAGTAGAACTGCCCCATAAGGTTTCCAAGGCTGTACATCTTTATGGAAGCAGACTGACATATCTTTCTTCAGCAGAATTACTGATAGGTTTGAACCACTGACCTTTTGGTTAGCAGCCAAGGGCTTAACCACTGTACCACCAGTGCTTCTTGTCAGAAACACTACTCATGAAAATTCCCTCTAAGTTCACGTTGAAAGAGGGGAGCTGTCCCCACCCCAGTGGATGAAGTAGGGGGAAGATACCCTCCAAAACTCTGTGGATAAATATCAGGCGTGGATAGCTCTTTCCTAACTGAAGTATTATCGTTGATGTGTGCCGCTGAATTGATTCTGACTCATAGCAACACTATAGGACAGAGTAAAACTTCCCCATAGGGTTTCCTGGGCCATAATCTTTATGGGAGCAGAGTGCCAGATCTTTTCTTCTGTAGAGCTGCTGGTAGGTTTGAACTGCCAACCTTTTGGTTAGCAGCAAAGCGCTTAACAATTGTACCACCAGGGCTCCTTAACTAAAGTAAGTTAGCTATAATAATAATAACATAATGGTAAGTAAATATGGGTCCTAAGGAAAAATTCAGGGAAAGAGAATTATTTGAAGATGCATGAAGAGTAAACCTTTGAAAATTATTTTATAAAAATATATATATGTATGTATTTTTTATGTATATACATATCTGCTTGAGTCTTCATTAACAAACCAGAAGCTCTCAGAGGTTGAAGGCTGAGCATCATCCCAGGTCTTCAGCAGCATGTCTCCTTGAACACTCCATTGGAACAGAGGACCCTGCTGGGCTCCTGTGAGTCAGACCTGTATACCTGGGAAGCAGATGCAGCATTAAGGTCTGGCAACCGCAAAGAGCAGAGCCTTCAGGGAATTCTGTAGGGGCAACTGTGGGAAGCCAGGGAAAGTGAAAGCAGAGGGAAAGGAGGAGAGGTGTTTAATGGGAAAGCAATTTCTTCTCTTATCTTCTCACACTTGTCGTACTTTTGACACATTTTTATTGACCTCACACTGCAGAGAATATTAAACCTCCTGAATGCATCTTTGTATGGATTCCTATCTGGGGATTCTTTATCCTACTACAGTGTAATGTAGAATAGCATTTCCTCAATCCTTCTCACCTATGGCTCACGCATGGATGTATATTAACACACACCCTCCCTCCTTTCTGGCCTTGAGAGTGAGGCAGTCATCATGATATCCATTTATTCTGTATTAAGCATCAGCTAGGCTTTTAAAATAAGGGTACATATGTGATTCTTGCAACGACTCATAACGTAGGTGTCTTAGTTATCTAGTGCTGCTGTAACAGAAATACCACACATGGATGGCCTTAAAAAACAGACATTTATTCTCTTACAGTCTAGTAGGCTATAAGTCCAAATTCAGGGCATCATCTCCAGGGGAAGGCTTTCTCTCTCTCTGTTGGCTCTGGAGGAAGACCCTTCTCATTAATCTTCCCCTGATTGAGGACTTTCTCAGGTGCAGGAACCCTAGTCCAAAGGACATGCTGTGCTCCCAGTGCTGCTTTCTTGGTGGTATGAGGTTCCCCTTCTCTTCTTGCTTCCCTTTCCTTTCATCTCTTGTAAATTAAAAGGTGGTGCAGGCTATACCCCAGGGAAACCCTTTACATTGCATCAGGGATGTGACCTGAGCAAGGGCGTTACATCCCACCCTAATCCTCTTCAACATAATCCAATCTTGTCTCATTAACCACAGGCAGAGATTAGGATTTACCACATATAGGAAATTTATATCAATCACAAAATGGAGGACAACCACACAATACTGGAAATCACGGTCTAACCAAGTTGACATGTATTTTGGGGGGACACAATTCAATCTATGACAGTAGGTATGATAATCCCCACTTTGTGGTTGAGGCAACTGGCTTCCAGGAGGTTAATACAACTAGCTCAAAGTCCCACCGAGAAGTCAGGATTTGAACTCAGGTCCACTTTACTTCAAATTCCTTTCTGCATAACCACATTCTCTCAAAACGACATACTCCTGGGAGTCACTGGTTTTCTCCACAACTTCCCTATACTATGGTTAAATTGGTCTCTTAGGTGGAATCACAGACCTTCGGTATTTTGCTTAATGGCTCCCTTACCTAATTCCCTCAGGTATGTTTGCTGTGCCTATTTGAGCCTGCACTCTAAAATGCGCTCTTTGCTTGGCACACGCTCTCTCTTTTGGGCCAGTCACAAGTGACTGGCAATTATCAGCAAATTACTAACCAATTACCATCAGTCTGTTAGCAATTCACCAGGCAAAGAGAGGAGAAACCTCAGGCAATATTCAGGAAAGAAGAAATTGTCCCTATTTCCAGTCTCTTCCACAAGAGAAACTAAAAATATATCAGTACCCAACCAGTATTACTCACCTTGATAAGACACCTCATTCACTAGATGTGATTTCAAATGGTTTTCTAAGAAAATCAGATCCAACTTTAAACGGCAAGAATTTGACATAACTTAGGTATTCTAAAAAATGCAATGCAGGTTCTGAAAGCACTTCAAAGTTAGACAGTCCAAAAAAATGTCTGAGCTGTGATGGCGTGGTTGGAATAAATGCAAAGTCTTTCAAAGTACCCAAATTAAAGTGCAACTTTCATTTGAATACATATATTCATTATATGCACATGTATTAAAACTTAGTCTTTTTTATTCATTCCCTCCCCTAGAACTGCCTGCATTCTTTCAATAAATATTGTTTTATGCCTACTTTAGGAAGAGTTGGCTTATGTTACTTATAATCAATAACACTAATTAATACAAAAATTGGAATCTGAAGTGGGGTGTTCAAACTACAGACCTTAAAATAGGACCTTAAATGTAAATCTTGCCTGGCTGGAGGTGTGGAGGTGTGCCCTGTGGTTCCCTCTATTCTGGCTCAGACACATTTTATGTGATACGGAAAAAAAATGACTAAACCGTTACCTGTTTATGGGGATTCAGTCCATATATCCAACATGGAACACCAAGGACTTGGCAGAAAATGTCAGATCATGAAAGGATGTTGGCTATTGTGCCTTTCAGCAGAAGTGATATTACAAATATGTTTAACAACTGACACAGCTCTAGGCTCAGAGATTAGAATGGATGTTGGATCCTGAGCCTCCCCACCCCACACCCCCACTCCGAGCACACACCGACCCTTTCATTTTTGGTTGTGGTGCCCTCTAGGAGGTCCTGGGGAGGGTGGAGGATGGTGAGGGGACTAGAAGGGGCACAAGGAAGCAGCGCTTTCACTATTTAACAACAGTTTTGGCCCTACGGATGTGAACTGGCTAAATATCATCACTCTGGCCTCAAGGAAGTGCTGAGAGAGAAAAGAAGCTCTTGTCCAAGCCGGTCCATCTGATAGAAGCAGAAAGAACAGAATGCAGTTGACCTTTCTCCTGTGACTGGTAATCCAAGACCTCTGAGGGTAAGCCTTAAATTCTCTGAGTGTTATGCATTGAATTGTGTCTTCCCAAAGTACGTGTTGGAATCCTAGCCCCATACCTGTGGATGTAATCTAAAGTAATGTAATCACCTTCCATAATATAATGTAAAGTAATCAATCAAATCAACTATTTGAGGTCATACCAATGTAGGGTGGATCCTAAACCTAATTACTTTTGAGCTATATAAAGAGCATTATAGACACACACACACACACACACTCACACACAGGGGAAGACAGATGCCATATGAGGATCATCTACAAGCCAAGGAACTAAGGAACACCCAGGGCTATCAACAAGGATGTAATGGACAACACCAAGACCCTGATTTGAACCTTTAGCCTCTAGAACTATGAGAAAATATGATCAGTTCTTTAAAGCCACTCACTGATGGTCTTTCTGTTACAGCAGCACTAGGAAACTAAGATAATGAGTAAAAGTAAGGAGCTGGGAGACAGCATGTACATAAGACTGGAGCATGAGAGAGTCGTCAGAACTGGGGAAATCCCAGTCCGTGGGCCCCTCTTCCCACCACAGAAGTCTTCTGCTGTGTCTTTTCTTTCTGACACTCTATGTGTGTCTAGACTCTGGGGACTCTACAGAAATGAGGGAACCCTGCCTTCACTGCCCTCCCTTCCAACATTTCCTGCTGTGTATGTCATGCCTGCTAGAGGTAATTAGTGCCCCACTGTTAAATACTCTCCACTAGGCTACATGATGAGGTAGGGAGGAGGCCAGCTTTGGCTGTCTGTCCAGGCCTATTGCTTTATGTTGCACTAAAGCAGTGCCAGGCAGAGGTTTGGTCCAATGAGTACAGCCCTAGGCCCATTGCTGGAGATGGAAACTCCCAGGGTGTGGGGTAGGGTCCAGAGTAAAGGACCAGATTTAGTGCTGTGGTTACTAACTATAAATTTCCCCCGGGTATTGAATAGATAGGCAGCTTTGCAGGAATTTAAGGAAGTCTTACTGACAATGAAAGAGTCCATGATGCTTAACATCTACGACAACTCCCAGGCTCCAAAGTCATGTCCACAAGAAGTGGACTTTTAAAGCAGATCCCTGAAGAGTGATCATCCCTGCACGCTTCTCAGTAATTGTCCAGGAGGCCAATGGATATGGGAAGTCCTCCCAGCAGGATAATTAGGGAGCCAGGCTGGCCAACCAAGCAACCATTCCACCACTAGAGAAGCAGAGGATGTGGGCTAGAGACCATGAATGTTTTGTATGTTTTCACTTTTCAAATAAAGGTTCTCTTGTGGTTTTTCTGTTTCCACTCCACCATTGATTATTCAGTGTGTTGTGGTGGTTATATTTATCAGTTAGTCATAGATTATAAGAAGCCATGTCCGGACACCCATCACCCAGGGGTATGGTCTTAGAGGTAAATGAGACATTGGGTATGATTTGGGGTGGTCTCCCTTTGAGGGGTGTGGCTAGTGGTGTTGAGTGCATACGTGATTTCACATGGGGTAGTTATGTTATGCTAGAAATTCTCGAATTGTGAGCATTGGAATAAAGGTCACTATAACAAATGTCATGAGTAGCTATGAAGGGGAATATAAGAAACTATGGTAGCTGTGTTTTATCTGCCTAGCAAACTTTCTTTACCCTTCTTCTAATAAGAGCTTCTGCTCACTTGGCCACCAAGGTACACAGTGAGATCAGGCCATGAGCCCTCTTTCCCTGTGAAGTGATTAGTTGGGGATGGTGGACATCACCTAAGCAGACACTTGGGGAAATGAGCCTTCCCTTTCTGATGGTAGCTTAGCCACTACAGCCAGTGACCATGCTCCTCACCATGGAGATGGAATGAGAACTAGACAAGGACAATACTAGTATGTTGAGTCCCCGCTTTTAGAGTCCAAGGCCCTAGCTACTAATTTTCAACATTTTGGGGAGTTACTGCTGTCTCTACACACAAATACATACCTTGATACATATATGTACATATATATACACACATATGTATATTTTTTTTTTTTTTTAGATCTTGTTAGGTGCCGTCCAGTTGGCTCCAACTCATAGCGACCCTGTGCACAACAGAACAAAATATGCCTGGTCCTGCACCATCCTTACAATCATTGTTATGCTTCAGCTCATTGTTATAGCCACTGTGTCAATCCACCTCATTGAGGGTCTTCCTCTTTTCCGCTGGCCCTGTACTCTGCCAAGCATGATGTCCTTCTGCAGGGACTGATCCCTCCTGACAACATGTCCAAAGTATGTAAGACGCAGTCTCACCATCCTTGCTTCTAAGGAGCATTCTGGTTGTACTTCTTCCAGGACAGATTTGTTTGTTCTTTTGGCAATCCATGGTATATTCAATATCCTTCACCAACACCATCAATTCTTCGCTCTTCCTTATTCATTGTCCAGTTTTCACATGCATATGATGTGATTGAAAACACCATGGCTTGGGTCAGGCACATCTTAGTCTTCAAAGTGACATCTTTGCTTTTCAACATTTTAAAGAGGTCCTTTGCAGGAGATTTACCCAATGCAATGTGTCGTTTGATTTCTTGACTGCTGCTTCTATGGTGTTGTAGTGGTTAAGAGCTACAGCTGCTAATCAAAAGGTCAGCAGTTCAAATCCACCAGGTGCTCCTTGGAAGCTCTATGGGGCAGTTCTACTCTGTCCTGTAGGGTCACTATGAGTTGGGATCGACTCAAAGGCCACGGATTGATATATTTTTTTTTTACATTTAGATATTTGTATATAATTACAAATTATATAATATATATAATTATATATGGACTGGGCAGTGTTTTGTTCTGTTGCACATAACGCTATAAGTTGGAACTGACTTGACGGCATCTAACAACAACAACATAATTATATATAACTAATTATATGTAAATATATAACTAATTATATGTAAATATAATTAGAACTATATATAGAGGACTATATATAGTTTAGTTTCCTTCACTTGCAACCAAAAAAAGTACTACATAATATAACCTTGAATTCTATAATCAGCGATTCTTGCTTTTCTTAGGTGCCAAAAGCAGATTGTCAGGTCTTTCTCCCACAAAGCTGCTGGGTGATTGGTTGGCTTTTAATCACCAAACTATCAGTTAGCAGCCAAGCACTTAATGGTTTAATCTCCAGGACTCCTTATAATTATCAACAGAATGACCAAAATGACCCATAAAAATGTGTAGGCTCTATAGTGTATATAAGATAAACTTGCTATTACAGTTATGAAAGTTATATACCCAGGGTGCCATGATAGATTAAAGTTGCTATAGTGGATGTGATGTTGTTGTTGTTGTTGTTAGGTGCCTTCAAATCGTTTTCAACTCATAGCTACCCCATGTGACAGAGTAGAACTGCCCCATAGTTTTCTTGGCTATAACCTTTCTCCCACAGAGCAGGGGGGTAAGTTTGAACTGCCAAACCTTGAGTTAGCAGCCGATCCTTTCACTGTTCACACCACTAGGGCTCCTGGATGTGACATTGTCAAATGCAAAAAGTAGGAAAAACATATTTTTTAATTTATTTAGCAATTTATTCAAAGCACTTTCACATCCAACTCATAGTGACCCTGTTGGACAGAGTAGAACTGCCCTCTAGGGCTTCAAGGTTATAATCTTAAAGAAGCAGACTATACCACATCTTTCTCCCGTTGAGTGCGGACCTTTCAGTTAGCATCCAAGCACTTTAACCACTTTGCTACCTGGGTTCCTTTGGTGATAATAACAGCTATCACTTCTGAAGTACCTACTAAGCATCAGGTGTTAGTAGGCCTTTATATGCACTGTCTCTAATACAATGACCCTGCAATATAAGGATGGTGTCTCAGAGAAGTTAAATAACTTTATTAATCCCCTGTCAGTGGATGACAGGGCCAGCTTTGAAGTCCAAGTCTGATGCTTCCAAAACCTGAGTACTTTACCCCATTTGTTGTTAGTTGTTCGCTGCCATCAAATTTATTCCAACTCATCGTGACCTTACATATGTCAGAACGAAACATTGCCTGGTCCTGCACCATCTTCATGATCACTGGTATGTTTGAGTCCATTGTTGCAGCCATCATGCTAATCGATCTCACACAGGGCTTCCCTCCCTTGTGTTGACCCTCCAGTTTACCAAACATAAACTCACTGCTGTCCAGACAATTCCAACTTGTAGTGACCTTATAAGACAGAGTATAGCTGCCCCATAAGGTTTCTGAGGCTGTAATCCTTACAGAAGCAGATTGCCACATCCTTCTCCCACGAAGCAGCTGGTGGGTTTGCTACCAGGTAGAAACCCCAGGTTTTGCTCGGCGTGACTCCTATCAGCCAGTAAATGAGAGAATAAGGTGGGAGAGTGTAAAGGCACCTTTATTTTGTTGCACAAGGAAGGAAGCAATGGTGGCTACTGCCACCAAGACTGTTTCTAGAGTGCGAGGGAAAAAGAAGTTACTTTTAAGGGGTTTACAAGTACGGTGTTCATACAAGTGACATCGTCAACATTCTTTTTTTTTTTTTTAATTTTTATTGAGCTTCAAGTGAACATTTACAAATCAAGCCAGTCTGTCACATATAAGCTTATATACACCTTACTCCATACTCCCACTTGCTCCCCCCTAATGAGTCAGCCCTTCCAGTCTCTCCTTTCGTGACAATTTTGCCAGCTTCCAACCCTCTCTACCCTCCTATCCCCCCTCCAGACAGGAGATGCCCACACAGTCTCAAGTGTCCACCTGATACAAGTAGCTCACTCTTCATCAGCATCTCTCTCCAGCCCATTGTCCAGTCCCTTCCATGTCTGATGAGTAGTCTTCAGGAATGGTTCCTGTCCCGGGCCAACAGAAGGTTTGGGGACCATGACCACTGGGATTCCTCTAGTCTCAGTCAGACCATTAAGTATGGTCTTTTTGTGAGAATTTGGGGTCTGCATCCCACTGATCTCCTGCTCTCTCAGGGGTTCTCTGTTGTGATCCCTGTCAGGGCAGTCATCAGTTGTGGCCGGGCACCAGCTAGTTCTTCTGGTCTCAGGATGATGTAAGTCTCTGGCTCATATAGCCATTTCTGTCTCTTGGGCTCATAGTTATCGTGTGACGTTGGTGTTCTTCATTCTCCTTTGGTCCAGGTGGGTTGAGACCAACTGATGCATCTTAGATGGCCGCTTGTTAGCATTTAAGACCCCAGATGCCACATTTCAAAGTGGGATGCAGAATGTTTTCATAATAGAATTATTTTGCCAGTTGACTTAGAAGTCTCCTTAAACCATGGTCCCCAAACCCCTGCCCTTGCTCCGCTGACCTTTGAAGCATTCAGTTTATCCCAGAAACTTCTTTGCTTTTGGTCCAGTCAAGTTGAGCTGACCTTCCATGCATTGAGTATTGTCCTTCCCTTCACCTAAAGTAGTTCTTATCTACTAACTAATCAGTAAAAAACCCTCTCCCACCCTCTCTCCCTCCCCCCCTCGTAACCACAAAAGTATGTGTTCTTCTCAGTTTATAGTATTTCTCAAGATCTTATAATAGTGGTCTTATACAATATTTCTCCTTTTGCCTCTGACTAATTTCGCTCAACATAGTGCCTTCCAGGTTCCTCCAAGTTATGAAATGTTTCACAGATTCGTCACTGTTCTTTACCGATGCGTAGTATTCCATTGTGTGAATATACCACAATTTATTTACCCATTCATCCGTTGATGGACACCTTGGTTGCTTCCAGCTTTTTGGTATTGTAAACAGAGCTGCAATAAACATGGGTGTGCATATATCTCTTTGTGTGAAGGCTCTTGTTTCTCTAGGGTATAATCCGAGGAGTGGGATTTCTGGGTTGTATGGTAGTTCTATTTCTAACTGTTTAAGATAATGCCAGATGGATTTCCAAAGTGGTTGTACCATTTTTCATTCCCACCAGCAGTGTATAAGAGTTCCAATCTCTCCGCAGCCTCTCCAACATTTATTATTTTGTGTTTTCTGGATTAATAACAGCCTTGTTGGAGTGAGATGGAATCTCATCGTAGTTTTAATTTGCATTTCTCTAATGGCTAATGATTGAGAGCCTTTTCTCATGTGTCTGTTAGCTGCCTGAATATCTTCTTTAGTGAAGTGTGTGTTCATATCCTTTGCCCAGTTCTTGATTGGGTTGTTTGTCTTTTTGTGGTTGAGTTTTAACAGAATCATATAGATTTTAGAGATCAGGCGCTGGTCGGAGATGTCGTAGCTGAAAATTCTTTCCCAATCTGTAGGTGGTCTTTTTACTCTTTTGGTGAAGTCTTTAGATGAGCATAGGTGTTTGATTTTTAGGAGCTCCCAGTTATCTGGTTTCTCTTTGTCATTTTTGGTAATGTTTTGTACTCTGTTTATGCCTTGTACTAGGGCTCCTAACGTTGTCCCTATTTTTCCTTCCATGATCTTTATCGTTTTAGTCTTTATGTTTAGGTCTTTGATCCACTTGGAGTTAGTTTTTGTGCATGGTGTGAGGTATGGGTCCTGTTTCATTTTTTTGCAAATGGATATCCAGTTATGCCACCACCATTGTTAAAAAGACTATCTTTTCCCCAATTAACTGACACTGGGCCTTTGTTAAATATCAGCTGCTCATATGTGGATGGATTTATATCTGGGTTCTCAATTCTGTTCCATTGGTCTATGTGCCTGTTGCTGTACCAGTACCAGGCCATTTTGACTACTGTGGCTGTATAATAGGTTCTGAAATCAGGTAGAGTGAGGCCTCCCACTTCTTCTTCTTTTTCAGTAATGCTTTACTTATCTGGGGCTTCTTTCCCTTCCATATGAAGTTGGTGATTTGTTTCTCCATCACATTAAAAAATGACATTGGAATTTGGATTGGAAGTGCATTGTATGTACAGATGGCTTTTGGTAGAATAGACATTTTTACTATGTTAAGTCTTCCTAACCATGAGCAAGGTATGTTTTTCCACTTAAGTAGGTCCTTTTTAGTTTCTTGTAGTAGTACTTTGTAGTTTTCTTTGTATAGGTCTTTTACATCTTTGGTAAGATTTATTCCTAAGTATTTTATCTTCTTGGGGGCTACTGTGAATAGTATTGATTTGGTGATTTCCTCTTCGATGTTCTTTTTGTTGATGTAGAGGAATCCAAGTGAGTTTTGTATGTTTATCTTATAACCTGAGACTCTGCCAAACTCTTCTATTAGTTTCAGTAGTTTGCTGGAGGATTCCTTAGGGTTTTCTGTGTATGAGATCATGTCATCTGCAAATACAGATAATTTTACTTCCTCCTTGCCAATCCGGATTCCTTTTATTTCTTTGTCTAGCCTAATTCCTCTGGCTAGGACCTCTACCACAATGTTGAATAAGAGCAGTGATAAAAGGCATCTTTGTCTGGTTCCCGTTCTCAAGGGAAATGCTTTCAGGCTCTCTCCATTTAGAGTGATGTTGGCTGTTGGCTTTGTATAAAGATGCCCTTTATTATGTTGAGGAATTTTCCTTCACTTCCTATTTTGGTGAGAGTTTTTATCATGAATGGGTGTTGGACTTTGTCAAATGCCTTTTCTGCATCAATGGATAAGATCATGTGGTTATTGTCTTTTGTTTTATTTAAATGGTGGATGACATTAAATCCCACTTGGTCGTGGTGGATTATCTTTTTGATATGTTGTTGAATTCTATTGGCTAGAATTTTGTTGAGGATTTTTGCACCTATGTTCATGAGGGATATAGGTCTGTAATTTTCTTTTTTTGTGATGTCTTTACCTGGTTTTGGTATCAGGGAAATGGTGGTTTCATAGAATGAGTTGGGTAGTATTCCGTCATTTTCTATGCTTTGAAATACCTTTAGTAGTAGTGGTGTTAACTCTTCTCTGAAAGTTTGGTAGAACTCTGCAGTAAAGCCATCCGGGCCAGGGCTTTTTTTTGTTGGGAGTTTTTTGATTACCTTATCAATCTCTTTTTTTGTTATGGGTCTATTTAGTTGTTCTACTTCTGATTGTGTTGGTTTAGGTAGGTAGTGTTTTTCCAGGAATTCATCCATTTCTTCCAGGTTTGCAAATTTGTTAGAGTACAATTTTTCATAATAATCTGATATGATTCTTTTAATTTCAGTTGGGTCTGTTGTGATGTGGCCCATCTCGTTTCTTATTCGGGTTATTTGTTTCCTTTCCTGTATTGCTTTAGTCAGTCTGGCCAATGGTTTATCAATTTTGTTAATTTTTTCAAAGGACCAGCTTTTGGCTTTGTTAATTCTTTCAATTGTTTTTCTGTTCTCTATTTCATTTAGTTCAGCTCTAATTTTTATCATTTGTTTTCTTCTGGTGCCTGATGGATTCTTTTGTTGCTCACTTTCTATTTGTTCAAGTTGTAGGGACAGTTCTCTGATTTTGGCTCTTTCTTCTTTTTGTATGTGTAGGTTTATAGATATAAATTGGCCTCTGAGCACTGCTTTTGCTGTGTCCCAGAGGTTTTGATAGGAAGTATTTTCATTCTCGTTGCATTCTATGAATTTCTTTTTTCCCTCATTAATGTCTTCTATAACCCAGTTTTTTTTGAGCAGGGTATTGTTCAGTTTCCAAGTATTTGATTTCTTTTCCCTAATTTTTCTGTTATTGATTTCCATTTTTATAGCCTTGTGGTCTGAGAAGATGCTTTGTAATATTTCGATGTTTTGGATTCTGCAAAGGTTTGTTTTATGACCTAATATGTGGTCTATTCTAGAGAATGTTCCATGTGCGCTAGAAAAAAAAGTATACTTTGCAGCAGTTGGGTGGAGAGTTCTGTGTAAGTCAGTGAGGTCAAGTTGGTTGATTGTTGTAATTAGGTCTTCTGTGTCTCTATTGAGCTTCTTACTGGATGTCCTGTCCTTCTCTGAAAGTGGTGTGTTGAAGTCTCCTACTATAATTGTGGAGGTGTCTATCTCACTTTTCAGTTCTGTTAAAATTTGTTTTATGTATCTTGCAGCCCTGTCATTGGGTGCATAAATATTTAATATGGTTACATCTTCCTGGTCAATTGTCCCTTTCATCATTACGTAGTGTCCTTCTTTATCCTTTGTGGTGGATTTAACTTTGAAGTCTATTTTGTCAGAAATTAGTATTGCTACTCCTGCTCTTTTTTGCTTATTGTTTGCTTGATATATTTTTTTCCATCCTTTGAGTTTTTGTTTGTTTGTGTCTCTAAGATGTGTCTCTTGTAGGCAGCATACAGACGGATCGTGTTTCTTTATCCAGTCTGAGGCTCTCTGTCTCTTTATTGGTGCGTTTAGTCCATTTACCTTCAGTGTAATTATAGATAAGAATGTGTTTAGTCCTGTCATTTTGATTCCTTTTTGTGTGTGTTGTTGACAATTTCATTTTTCCACTTACTTTTTTGTGCTGAGACGTTTTTCTTTGTAAATTGTGTGTTCTTCTTTTTCATAGTATTTGACTTTATATTTGCTGAGTTGTTACGTTTTTCTTGGTTTTTATTTTGAGTTATGGAGTTGTTATACCTCTTTGTGGTTACCTTAATTTTTACCCCTATTTTTCTAAGTAAAAACCTAACTTGTATTGTCCTGTATCGCCTTGTATCCCTCTCCATATGGCAGTTCTATGCCTCCTGTATTTAGTCCCTCTTTTTTATTATTGTGATCTTTTACATACTGACTTCAATGATTCCCTGTTTTGAGCGTTTTTGTTTTTGTTTTTTTTTAATTAATCTTAATTTGTTTTTGTGATTTCCTTATTTGAGTTGGTATCAGGATGTTCTGTTCTGTGACCTTGTGTTGTGCTGATATCTGATATTATTGGTTTTCTGACCAATTTCCTTTAGTATTTCTTGTAGGTTTGGTTTGGTTTTTGCAAATTCTCTAAGCTTGTGTTTATCTGTAAATATCTTAATTTCGCCTTCATATTTCAAAGAGAGTTTTGCTGGATATATGATCCTTGGCTGGCAGTTTTTCTCCCTCAGTGCTCTGTGTATGTCATCCCCTTGCCTTCTTGCCTTCATGGTTTCTGCTGAGTAGTCTGAACTTATTCTTATTGATTCTCCCTTGAAGGAAACCTTTCTTTTCTCCCTGGCTGCTTTTAAAATTTTCTCTTTATCTTTGGTTTTGGCAAGTTTGATGATAATATGTCTTGGTGTTTTTCTTTTTGGATCAATCTTAAATGGGGTTCGATGAGCATCTTGGATAGGTATTCTTTTGTCTTTCATGGTGTCAGGGAAGTTTTCTGCCAACAGATCTTCAACTATTCTCTCGGTATTTTCTGTTATCCCTCCCAGTTCTGGGACTCCAATCACACGCAAGTTATCCTTCTTGATAGAGTCCCACATGATTCTTAGGGTTTCTTCATTTTTTTTAATTCTTTTATCTGATTTTTTTTCAGCTATATTGGTGTTAATTCCCTGGTCCTCCAGATTTCCCACTCTGCATTCTAATTGCTTGAGTCTGCTCCTCTGACTTCCTATTGTGTTGTCTAATTCTGTAATTTTATTGTTAATCTGTTGGATTTCTGAATGCTATCTCTCTATGGATTCTTGCAACTTATTAATTTTTCCACTATGTTCTTGAATAATATTTTTGATTTCTTCAACTGCTTTATCAGTGTGTTCCTTGGCTTTTTCTGTAGCTTGTCTTATTTCATTTCTGAGGTCATCCCTGATGTCTTGAAGCATTCTATAAATTAGTTTTTTATATTCTGTATCTGGTAATTCCAGGATTGTATCTTCATTTGGGAAAGATTTTGATTCTTTAGTTTGGGGGTTTGTAGAAGCAGTCATGGTCTGTTTCTTTACGTGGTTTGATATCGACTGCTGTCACTAGCGATCACTAAGATATTGTAGTGATTTATTCTATATTTGCTCACTGAGTCTTATCTTGTTTTGTTTTCTTTCAATATACATAGATGGGCTACTAGATTGCACTGTCTTGATTGTTGTAGCCCTTGACTCACTTATGACCTATTACCAGCTGGTTTGGGCTGTTACCAGATATATATGCCTGAGTCCATTCACTATTCTTGAGTAGAATCTGATTTTGGGTCATCAAGTGTGTGATGCACACTGTCACCTATCCACCTTGAGAAGTAGTGGTGATAGTTGTGTGCACCAGATTCTAGTAGCAGCTGGGGTTCACACTCCAGGGGTTGCAGGATGCTGAGGTGTGTCTCTATTCTTAAAGAGGGGTGAGGTCTGCATCTGTACCTTAGGCCCCCAATGCAAGTACCTCTACAAATTGGTAGGTGTCACCCTCCTTAGACCCCTAAGGCAGGAGGCTAGGTGGTCTGGGGGGAGCTTCAGCCCTCAGTTCCCTGTTGTGGGTCAGTGAGGGCTCTGTTGAATATGCAGAGATATCAGATCTGGGAAACTTGTCTTTCCAGTAAATCCGCTAAAACAAATGCAGTCAGATCCCTATCAGAAATGCCTTTGCATTATAATAGCCACCTTGTTCCCTGTAGGGATGAAAGCCCGAGATATGGATCACATATGCTTGGCTGGAGCTGGTTCTGTGTTTTTAGTCCAATTAGGGAAGGATTTTTGGTCCCTGGGTTTTTTGTGTTTGCTTCTCTCAGGCCAGAAGAATGGGTTAGGAAAAGACCAAAAAAAAAAAAAAAAAAAGGAAAAGAAAAACCGCAGAGCAGTTCTCCCTCTGGCTCAGGAAATTCCAATGTTAATGAAGCTGCCTGGGAAGGGGAGGGGAGGGCTCAGAAAAACAGGAGAGAGTAGCACCCCGGAATATAGACAAAGTTATTTATCTTGCTTGGGATGACTGTTTTATTTAAGATTCCCGAGGGGCGCATGGCCTGTGCGCTGGCTGGGTAGAGATTGCCCCCGAGGGTCAGGCCTGCATCCCGTGCTTGCACTGTCTCAGAAGCTGTGGTTAGTTCCTCCGCTGCCAGTCCAAAGCCCAGCATCAAGGTTTTCCTGGCTGGGACACTGCACTCCCGGCTCCAAAACCAGTCTCTGCCTCCTGGCGACTTCTTCTCCCACCAGGCGCATTGCGTGCCACTGGTGCGGTCGGCTGGGTCCCCTCCCGAGGTCAGTTCAGGGGGGTAGGGCTGCGCCCCATGTTTGCGCTGTCACAGGATGCCGTGCTCAGCTCCCCTGTGCCCAGTCCAAAGGCCGGCGCCAAGGTTCCCCGCCTGGGACGCTGCACTCCCGGCTCCAAAACCAGTCGCTGCCTCCCAGCAACTTCTCCTCCCTCCAGCCGCGTTGCCGCACCACCCGGAAGGACCGGCTGGGCCCCCTCCCGAGGTCAGTTCAGGGGGTAGGGCTGTGCCCCATGTTTGCGCAGTCTCAGGATGCCATGCTCAGCTCCCCTGCGCCCAGTCCAAAGCCCGGCGCCAAGGTTACCTGACTGGGATGCTGGCTCCAGGCTCCGAAAACAGTCGCTGCTTCCCCGTAGTTGTTCATTCTCCGTCTCTGTCACTCAGGTCAACTCTTTAAATCTGTGTTTATTGGTCAGGGTTCGTAGATTGTCATGTATGTGATTGATTCACTTGTTTTTCCCAGTCTTTGTTGCAAGAGGGATCCGAGGTAGCGTCTACCTAGTCAGCCATCTGGGCCCCCTCCTCGACATCATCAACATTCTTAATCATACAACACAGGCACAAGGATTTTAACGGGGCAGGCCAAGCAAAGAAACTGCAATTCTGATGCAGATTGTGAGGCCAGCCAAGCAATGGAACAGCAAAATGACAAAGCCAGCCAAGCAAGGTGCAACGGAATTTTCTGCAGCCTGTATTAACGGCATAGTGGTTAAGTGCTACAGCTACTAACCAAGAGGTTGGCAGTTCAAATCTCCCAGGCGCTCCTTGGAAACTCTATGGGGCAGTTCCACTCTGTGCTATAGGGTCGCTATGAGTCGGAATCGAGTCGATGGCGGTAGGTTTGGTTTTCGTTTTTTTGATGTTGTTGTATTAATGCAGACCTCTGTATTAGGTTCAAATCACAGAACTTTCTGTTTGCATCAGGGAACTTAACCACTGTGTCACCATATTTCTTCTCTACGTATTGGGATCCCATTTTACAAATAAGACGCAAAGACCATTGAAAAAACTAGATGGAAATAACGAGAATGTTAACACAAGGCGAAGAATGTAACCAATGTCACTGAACAGTATGTGTAGACATTATTGAATGGGAACCAGTTTTGCTGTGTATACTTTCATCAAAAACACAATAAAATATTGTTAAAAAAATAATAATAATAAGCAGCAGCAAAGGCAACTAGCTGACCTACTGGACCTGGAATTTTAGAAACAGGGAATTCTGGAAAGAGCAAGGGGTGAAGGGTTAGGATGAGCTCAGAGCAGTAGGAAGGAGTGTGCATAACCCGGGATAACAAGGATCCTACCACTGTGTTGCTTTTCAGTTTTCTCAGCACAAGGGCACCTGAGGAAGTATTGACGACTCAGAAAGGGGATTTTCCCTAGAGATCAAGGAAAAGTAAAGCTAAAGAGCTGTGTGGGCAACAGAGAAGCACAAGGGCTGCACTGTCCATGAGCAGCAGCTCCTTGGGGTGTGACTGTCAGGACTGGCTCACACAGGCTCCCTTGAAGGAGGAAACCAAGGGCAGATGCCTGCGGTCATTAGCCGAGCACTGCATTGCTCAGTGCTGCCAAGGGCTGCTCAGGCCTGCAGGACCACCGGGTGGCCTGCGGCTGCTATTGATTATCTGCTGAGTGCTCTTCCCGCTGCAAAGCCAAGGAAGACTGGAGGAGGGGCTGAGGGAGCAAGGCGCTTTCCCTTCCATTCACAGCAGGCCCAAGTCAGCTGGAAATGCAAACACCTTAGGCTCTGGCAGCTGCAAATTCTTCTTTGCTATTTGCTCTCCTGAGAAGTAACACAAAAACTAACCAAACCCAGTGCCATCGAGTCTATTCTAACTCATAGAGACCCTATGCACAGTTGTGTATTTACCACTCCATAATCCCCCAAATAAGGAGGCCTCCCCTTTCTTCTGAATAATGTCCAGAGTGTTATTAAGGCTCTTGGCATCTCCGCTAAATCTTGCTCTTTCAAACAAGATGCCCTTGGGTTAACTAATTACTTTTTCTAATGAAAAGTGTCAGCTTGGATGTACTGGGTTCATTTCGCCCAAGGGTTCTGGTCTTTCTAGGAACTAAAGGAAAGCTGACATTTTTCTCTTTTCATAGGTTGGAGACATATTTATTTTGCAACTGACACAAAGGAATCCTTTGTGACATTCTTGCTTGAGGACAGGTTTCTAGCTCCAAGCCTATTATTAGTCATATTCTTTGGAGACTTTGTAACAAATTCGTAGGAATGGAATGAAAACAGTGATTCAAGAAGCCGAGTTCAGAAAATATGACCGAGTCAGAAATAAGAAGGGATGTGAACCGCCAGGCTCCTGATAAGGTTAGGGAGAGCCAGCCACTGGCAAGCCAGAGGGAAATTGCACTTTGTCAGCCGGACCAGACACTTCAGGTCCTCTTTGCAGCCTCTGATGTCAGAGCTGAGCCCCAGAAAGTGAGTGGCTTTGATGAGTACTGGTGAATCAGTTCAGTGAACAAATCCAATGACCTCACTTTCCACTTCAAAATGGCATATGAAAAGCAGTTCCTCTATGGCTCTTTCAAACTTAGCATTAAAAGACCCACAAAGGAAATTTAAAAGAACGCACCACACCAAAAAACTCAGAGTAATGGGCAGACAAATGCCAAAATCTTGGAGGAATTTTTACTAATTACAGGTTAGACTGAATTAACTTTTTCTTTTTTTTTTTGTTGTGCTTTAAGGGAAAGTTTACAAATCAAGTCAGTCACTCATACAAAAACTTATTTATATACACCTTGCTATGTACTCTTAGTTGCTCTCCCTCTTATGAGACAGCACACTTCTCTCCACCCTGTTATTTCCTGTGTTCGTTCAGCCAGCTCCTGTCCCCTTCTGCCTTCTCAGCTTGCCCCCAGACAGGAGCTGCCCATATAGTCTCATGTGTCTACTTGAACCAAGAAACTTACTTCTCACCAGTATCCTTTTCTGTCTTATAGCTGAGTCCAATCCCTGTCTGAAGAGTTGGCTTTGGGCATGGTTTGAGTCTTGGGCTAACAGATGGTCCAGAGACCGTGACCTCCAGGTCCTTCTAGGCTGAGTCAGACCATTAAGTCTGATCTTTTTACAAGAACTTGAGGTCTGCATCCTACTGCATTCCTGCTCCATCAGGGATTCTCTGTTGTGTTCCCTGTCAGGGCAGTCATTGGTTATAGCTAGACACTATCTAGTTCTTCTGGTCTCAGGCTCATGCAGTCTCTGGTTTATATGGCCCTTTCTGTCTCTTGGGCTCATAATTACCTTGTATCTTTGGTGTCCCTCAATCTCCTTTGCTTCAGATGAGTTGAGACCAGTTGCTGCATCTTAGATGGCCACTTGTTGGTGTTTAAGACCTCAGATGCCACTTTTCAAAGTAGGATGCAGAATGTTTTCTTAATACATTTTGTTATGCCAACTGACCTAGATGTCCCCTGAAACCATGGTCCCCAGACCCCTGCCCCTGCTACTCTGGCCTTCGCAGTGTTTGGTTGTATTCAGGAAACTTCTTTGCTTTTAGTTTAGTCCAGTTGTGCTGACCTCTCCTGTATTGTGTGTTGTCTTTCCCTTCACCTAAAATAGTTCTTGTCTACTATCTAATTAGTGAACATCCCTCTCCCTCCCTTCCCACCCTGTAAACATTAAAGAATATTTTCTTCTGTGTTTAAACTTTTTCTTGAGTTCTTATAATAGTGATCTCATCCAATAGTTGGTCTTTTGCAACCGACTAATTTCACTCAGCATAATGCCTTCCAAATTCATCCATGTTATGAGATGTTTCACGGATTCACCGTTCTTTATCACTGCATAGTATTCCATTGTGTGAATATACCATAATTTATTTATCTATTCATCCCTTGATGGGCACCTTGGTTGTAAATTAACTTTTAAAACAAAGCAAAAAAATTTTCATAGTGAAAGAACTACAAGCCTGTTTAAAATTAAAAACAGGAGTTTTATTATGGTGAACAAAATTTTCACGAAAACAGAAGGAATCCAACAAAGTGGTCTGAGGAGCTACAGAGTTACAAAAGTTAATAAAGGCAAAAACTACAAGTAAAGGAGGTATAGCTGGGGTATTTCTGGTTGGTTAACATTTATGAAGTTGCAGGTGGCAGGGTCTTTGTTGGCCATCTTTGCAGGGGTCGATCTGCTTTGAAAGGATGACTCCAAATGACAGGATTTTTGCTGACCATAAGTTTCCGTGAACAATTTTAAAATATAGATATAGGGTTCTATAAAGGAGTAGGGGGGAGGCCTGGTGGAGTAGTGGTTAAGAGCTTGGCTGCTAACCAAAAGGTCAGCAATTCGAATCCACCAACTGATCCTTAGAAACCCTATGAGGCAGGTCTACTCTGTCCTATAGGGTCGCTCTGAGTTGGAATCGACTAGATGGCAACAGGTAACAGGTAAAAGGGGTTCTAGAAGCCTATTCAGAGAATCAGTTGACCACTGAAGCCACATGTTCCCTGACACATTAGGTCATCTAGACAAATGTAACTAACTTTTGAGGTCAGCCAGGCCGAAATGGTTTCTGAGAAATGGTAAAGGAAGCAATAACAGAGTTAGAGCCACGTTATACTTGGACACTCTATTAAAAATATGAAGGCAAAGAGTTTGCTAAAAGAATAAAATGATTACAAGTGAAAATGCTAAGTATTTTTATGCTCAAGGGCAGAAAAAGGATTTTGATACAGAAAAGCTATAACCACGCCTTTATTCAACATCTGTTTGTTATAACAGTAAGTACATCTCTCTGAAGCTTAACCACAATTTGTTCTCTTTAACACCTGAGAATAATTGTCTCTTAACACCAATCATTTCTAACCACAAGCTCATCTCCTTAGAACTTTTGGCCAAGCAGAATAAGGTGGGCAAAATCGCATTTTTCTGTAGAGCTGCTCCTATTTAGGTCAAAGATGCGGTGACAACTTTTTACAGAAGTGACAGATCTACACGGGGTCTCTTAAAATGGGGTTGTTGTTGTTGTTGTTAGGTGCTGTCGAGTCAGTTTCGACTCATAGCAACCCTATACACAACAGAACGAAACACTGCCCAGTCCTGAGCCAACCTTACAATCGTTGTTATGCTTGAGCCCATTGTTGCAGCCACTATGTCAGTCCACCTCGTTGAGGGTCTTCCTCTTTTCCACTGACCCTGTACTCTGCCAAGCATGATGTCCTTCTCCAGGGACTGATCCCTCCTGACAACATGTCCGAGGTATGTAAGATGCGGTCTCGCCATCCTTGCTCCTAAGGAGCATTCTTGGTTGCACTTCTTCTAAGACAGATTTGTTTGTTCTTTTGGCAGTCCATGGTATATTCAATGTTCTTCACCAACACCACAATTCAAAGGCGTCAACTCTTCTTCGGTCTTCCTTATTCATTGTCCAGCTTTCACATGCCCTCACATGTCTGTCAGTTTGTCGTACTGTGGGGGCTTGCGTGTTGCTGTGATGCTGGAAGCTATGCCACTGGTATTCAGATACCAGCAGAGTCACCCATGGTGGACAGATTTCAGCTGAGCTTCCAGGCTAAGACAGACTAGGAAGAACTAGGAAGAAGTTAGAGGCCTTAGTTCTGGCAAATGCCTTAAATTTTTAATACTCCTTATCAAAATAAAAACATTACTTCGTTATATACAGGCACAGTAAAAATAGATAAGCAGACTCTGTCCCCACTATTTGTCCCTGGTCTCAGAACCAGGTCTATAAACCATAAACCAAAAAACCAAACCAGCTGCCTCCCAGTTGATTCCAACTTATGGCAACCCCCTGTGTGTCTGAGGAGAACTGTGCTCCATGGGGTCTTCAATGGCTGATTTTTCACAAGTAGACCACCAGGCCTTTCTTCCAAGGTACCTCTGGGTGAACTTAAACCTCCGACCTTTCAGTTAGCAGCATACAGATTGAATAAGTATGGTGAAAGGATGCAACCCTGACATACACCTTTCCTGATTTTAAACCATGTAGTACCCTCTTGTTTTGTTCAAACAGCTGCTTCTTGGTTCGTGTACAGGTCCCACGTGAGCACAATTAAGTGTTCTGGAATTCCCATTCTTTGCAATGTTATCCATAATTTGTCATGATCCACAAAGTCAAATACCTTTGCATTGTCAATAAAACACATCTTTCTAGTATTCTCTGCTTTCAGCCAAAATCCATCTGACATTAGCAATGCTATCCCTTTTTCCACATCCTGCTCTGAATCTGGCTTGAATTCCTGGCAGTTCCGTTAGATGTATTGTTGCAACCATTTTTGAATGATCTTCAGCAAAATTTTGCTTGCATGTGATATTAATGATATTGTTTGATAATGTCCACATTTGTTGGATCACCTTTCTTTGGAGTGGGCTCAAATATGCATCTCTTCTTTTTTTTTTTTTTCAAGTCAGTTGGCCAGGTAGTTTTCCAAATTTCTTGGCATAGACGAGTGAAAACCTCCAGTGTTGCATCTGTTTGTTGAAACATCTCAATTGGTATTCTGTCAATTCCTGGAGTCTTGTTTTTTGGCAATGTCTTCAGCGAAGCTTAGACTTCTTCATTCAATGTCATCGGTTCTTGATCATATGCTATCTCCTGAAATGGTTGAACATCGACCAATTCTTTTTGGTACAGTGACTGTGTGTATTCCTTCCATCTTCTTTGAATGCTTCCTGCATCATTCAATATTTTGCCCGTTGAATCCTTCAATATTACAACTCAAGGCTTGAATTTTTTCTTTAGTTCCTTCAGCTTGAGAAATGCCAAGTGTGTTCTTTCCTTTTGGTTTTCTACCTCCAGGTCTTTGCACATTTCATAATAATTCTTTACTTTGTCTTCACAAGCCACCCTTTGAAATCTTCTGTTCACCTCTTTTCCTCCATCATTTCTTCTGTTCACTTTAGCTATTCTAAGTTTAGGAATAAGTTTCAGAGTCTCTCCTGACATCCATTTTGGTCTTTTCTTTCTTTCCTGTCATTTTAATGACCTTTTGCTTTCTTCATGTATGATGTCCTTGGTGTCATCCCACAGCTTGTCCAATCTTCAATCATTAGTCTGAACATCCATAAACATCATTAAATTTTCAAAAATACTTTTGTTAATTAATTGTCTTATGTTGTTGTTGCTGTCTTATATATCTTGCTAGTACTTTTGTTCTATGATTTTTGGTATACTCTCTGATCGTTTCTTTGTATAATAACAATATTAGGATATTTTATTCTAGATAGAATGGAAAGATAATTCAGTGTCTCCTTTAACATGAGTGATAAAACATGTGACTTCACACACACACTCTCTATTCATAGTATTAATACAATTTCGTGCCTTATCAAACAAAAAATTATGAGCAGTTTTAATTTGCATGATTCCCACTTAATTAAAAAGCAAAAGAGAAAGTTGAACATGTTTCTGACAGGAGGGAACTTCTATGCTGACTAGAGGGCAATGGGAACCAAATTCTCAGTTTACATTTTTTCATATCTGTTGTTTGGAAGAATTCCCACAGATTAGCTTCTGTTGCTATATATTTCAAATATGGTTTCTCCTACACTGCCCACCTATTTCCATGCTTGACACTACATGGTGTTGGGTCTGTCCCCAGGCTTCGTAAATGAGAGGGCCTGAACTTAAGCTGCATTAGCTTTACAGCAAATGTCCTCTGCTCGGAAGTGCTGATTGTGGGAGGCTGTCCTCAGGTTCATCTGCCCCAATCCCTCTTGGGACATTGCCACTCTACCATTCAGGAGCACTGTCAGATGTGGCTTGCATCTAACAGTAAATACAAGAACTGTACTCCGACAAGTGACCCACCCTCTGCTCTCGTATTGGCTCTAAAAATGTCTTGAGTTTCCATCACATACACAGCTCTGAAATTTGAGGCGGAGAGCTGAGCCCATTCATGGGGCCCCAAGCAACACCCAAGTTCTTATTAAATGCCTCTAGCTTTGCTTCCCTACTTGTGGATTGAAGTCTTACTTCATTTAGAGAAGATAAATTTTATAAATCAGACTTTTTAAAAAAATAATAATTTTTATTGTGCTATAAGTGAAAGTTTACAAATCAAGTCAGTCTGTCACATATAAGCTTATATACACCTTACTCCATACTCTCACTTACTCTCCCCCTAATGAGTCAGCCCACTCCCTCCTTCCAGTCTCTCCTTTCGTGACGATTTTGCCAGTTTCTAACCCTCTCTACCCTCCTATCTCCCCTCCAGACAGGAGATGCCAACACAGTTTCAAGTGTCCACCTGATACAAGTAGCTCGCTCTTCATCAGCGTCTCTCTCCAACCCATTGTCCAGTCCCTTCCATGTCTGTAAATCAGACTCTTTTTTTAACTCAGTATTTTATGGTATAAACTCTACGGTCTTAGTTCTCCAGACTTGGCCCTTGTGTCTTCCAGTCCAAGACTTTTGGGAATTCAAAATAGAAACTATTTTTCTTTTAAGACTTACCTCTTGTAAATCAGTAGTACATTGGCTTTAAAGACCATGCCCTCAACCAAAGATGCACAAATCTGATTAAGAACCCAAAAGTCAAGAAAATTACTCTTCATTCTCCATGTGTCTGCCTCTTCTGTGTGCTGTTTGGGCACAAAGCTACTGCTGAAGCCTGAAGGGAGGACGGAGTATGAATCAGGGAGAAGATACCTATTCATATCTCAACATATGTTTCTGTTCTAGGAAGTATCGGTTTTGACTTCTTGGCACCAGCAAGATTAGCCAGAATAACTGGTCAAATAGGAGGCCTGTGGTATCAGCCAGTGTCCAGTTTCACATAAATAGAAAGAGATGTAATATCGGAATTTAGGTGCTTCCCAGTTTCCGAAAGAGTTAGAGGAGGCTTTAGTCTGGGTCTCAGGAATAACCTTTGGAATAAAACTTACTAAAAGAACTGCTATTTGTAGCTTCATTAGAAAGTTGGTGAGTCAGGAAGCCACTGTTTCTCAGCTAACTCCAGGATTACACACCACTTCAGCTCTAACGGGAGACCAAGGAGCGGCCACCAGGTAAGTTGGCTCTGGAGCCATTATATGTCAGATTCATATAAGCAAAATGGGTTGTTCTACCTCCCTCCTTGCTGAACTCAAGTCCAGTAAGATATCCTAGGCTGCATATAAAAGGAACACCTACGACAGGCTTAATGTCTAAGAATTTATATCCTCAGCTGCCTAATTTAGCCATCTTGAATCCCAATCCTTTATTCCTTATGTTCAACATATAACTCATTCAACCTTGGCTCTTCTCTCAAGTAAACTTATGTCTTCTTTTGTCTGGTGGAATTTTCATAGATGCCCTACACTGCCCTGGGCTGTCCCTCCCCATGTGATATATCTGGATATAGGTATCCCCTTCCTTTCCCATCCAGTTCGTCCTAGCTTTGGGGCTGTGACTTGTTTACAGCCAAATCCTAATGCTGGGAACAATCTAGTTTTACTTCTTCAACAAGTTTGAAAAAATCTCTGCTTGCTATAACTTTAAATAATAATTGTCTTCTAATAGGGTCCTAACATCAATGATCAAAAATCTAATTTCTGGAAGATGCAAAAGAAGAGATTTAGTCCTACTGGTGGTTAACACTATGAGACTCTTACTCTTTTCAACAAACATGCATCTTGGCTACAAAATACTGTGTGTGGGCATGACCCTATTAATTTCTGTAAATGAAATTTCAATTTTGTTTATTATATTGTACTGAATGATGTCAGACCAATATAAAAGAAGCCTGTGGAAACAATCATCCCTCAATCATGGAGAAATTGAAATCTGTATTTTATTCATGACTGAGCATAAATAATATGTTTAGACTCTATTGTTCGGTTAAAAAAAATGATGCATAAATTAGCTCTTCCTTGAATTTTAGCCCCATCCAGGCATGCCATTTTAATTCCTCTTAATTCACTAATTTATAGAGTCAGTGTGGAAAGGTATGAAAGACATTCATCGTAATCTCCCAATGACTTAAGCAAAGATTCCTTCAAATTTACATGTTTCCTTTCTTCCATTGCAACACTAAATTAAACTCAGTATGTTGGTCAGAGGGTCCCCGGGTGGTACAATTTGCACTTGACTACTAACCTAAAGATTGGCAGTTCAAACCTACGCAGTGGTCTGCAGAAGAAAGGCCTAGCAATATGCTTCCGTAAAGATTACAGTCAAGAAAACCCCTTGGAGCCATTACGCTCTATAACATATGGGGATGTCATGAGTTGGAATTGGCTCAACGGCAATGGTTTGGTATGTTGGTCAGATGTGTGGTGTGACATAAACAAAGGCTATACTGATGCATGAAATTCTCCAACAGGCCATTAGGTCTCCTTCTCTGGGACACAATCCTATTGCTGTCACCCTGCACCACCTGGCCCCAGCACTCAATGAGAGGGTCATGCTCATATGAACATATTCCACATCTCTCTGCTGACTCCACCTTGACCAAACAGGGAACCCTCATGGCTGCATATTGCCTGTTGTTGATTCCTGCATTCCTGTAATTGCCCAGATCATTTCTTGGCTCTGTCCACTGCTGCTGATGCCCGCCATTGTCCTTGGGCGAAGCACATCTGAGAAACTGTAGCAGTGCCCCCTGGAACAAGGGTACCCCCTTGGTATGGCTCAGGACTCCTTTCCAGTTTCATCCCCTCTGGCTGGAGCAAGGCCAGAGTACCCAGTTCTCTGCTGTGTTTCTCTCCATTGACTTTGAACAGGGACTTGGAGCCAAGGTGTTATACAGTCAGGAAATGCTAAAAAGAAGCTGTCTCCTGGACCAGGAGTGAAGAGGCTATTGTTGTTGTTGTTAGGTGCCATAGAGTTGATTCTGACGCAGAGCGACCCTGTGTACCACAGAACGAAACACTGCCCAGTCCTGCGCCATCCTCACAATTGTTGTTATGCTTAAGCCCATTATTGCAGCCACTGTGTCAGTCCATCTCATTGAGGATCTTCCTCTTCTTCACTGACCCTCTGCTTCACCAAGCATGATGTCCTTCTCTAGGAACTGATCCCTCCTGACAACATGTCCAAAGTATGTGAGACGTAGTCTCTCCATCCTTGCTTCTAAGGAGCATTCTGGTTGTACTTCTTCCAAGACAGGTTTGTTCATTCTTTTGGCAGTCCATGGTATATCCAATATTTTTCGCCAACACTACAATTCAAAGGCATCAACTCTCCTTCAGTCTTCTTTATTCATCATCCAGCTTTCACATGTGTATGAGGTGACTGAAAATACCATGGCTTGGGTCAGGTGCACCTTAGTCTTTAAGATGACATCTTTGCTTCTCAACACAGAGAAAGCATAAAATATGGCAAATAGATTAAAAGACAGGGTTAAAGAAGATATACATTTTAAAGACTTTTGGTACATTTTCCTGAATTTCCCTCTGGAAAAAAAAAAATGTCTATGTATACCATTGATACTTGAGGGCACACAAGGATTACCTGATCTAGGTTATAAAACCCATTGTCATTGAGTAGATTCTGACTCATAGAGACCCTAAAGGGCAGATTAGAACTGCCCCGTAGGGGTTCCAAGGAGGGTCTGGTGGATTAGAACTGCCAACCTTTTGGTTAGCAGCTGCAGCTCTTAACCACTATGCCATCACGGTTTTAGGTTATATACTCTGCTATGTATCCATTAACTTCAAATTATTAGTCACAGTATTAACATTCTCTAACATTAAGTTTTGTCTACTTGATGATGTGTCAAAACATCTCCCTATTGCTTTTTTTTCTTTTTTATATTTTATATTACAACATTGTATGATATTTGCACAGAAAGCGTAATGATTATTATACCTTCATGTGGCCTACACATGTTATTGATTTTAAATATCCTTATATATTCTTTTTGGAGTCCCTGGGTGGCACAAACAGTTAAATGCTCTAGCTACTAACCAAAAGGTTGGCCATTCTGGCCAAGTCTACCCAGAGAAGCCTTGGAAGAAAGGCCTGGTGAACTGCTTCTGAAAGGTCATGGTCTTGAAAACAGTATGCAGCATAGTTCTACTCTGCAACATATGAGATCACCATGAGTTGAAATTTACTCCACAACAACTGGTTATAAATGTCACTTAACATATTTTGGTTCAAATTCTTCTTCGATTGTTAAATGCATGTGTGTGTGTATATATATACATATATATACATTTTTTTTTCTCAGTTAGTGTTGTTGAAGAAATAAATGACAGTGTTAGCCAGGTGTCTGGCATGAGGTACAGCCTAAATAAACCCTGCCTACCTCTACCTTTCAGGAGCTCTTATCGTGTGTGATAAGAGACTGGGCTGGCTCCTTTCATAACTGGCTCTTTGATTTCCTAATCCTCAGATAAGTAATTCCTCCTCCCTCATAAGCTTTTATTCTATTCATTAGGCTTTTCTCATCTGACCAAAGGGTAAGACAGACTGACCTCCTCTCTGCTGTCTGAGCCTGAAATCTGAGGCCTTTTTAGTAGCTTCTTAGCAACCTAGAAGAAAAGCACTATGGTGGTGGGTCCTGTAATTTACCGAGCATGAAAACCACTTGAGATCATGTTAAAGCTGAGTGCAAGGCCTCACTGTTAAGGCATCTGATTCAGTATGTTGAGAGCTGGGCCTTGGAATCTGTATTTAAAAATACCTCCTGGTGATTCTGGCACATGAGGTCTTCAGATGACACTTGGAGGATCACTGTCCTTAGGACCCAACTTTTCTTCCTCTTGGGGGATTACAGGGCTGCCAGGGCTCAGCAGTTCAAAAAACTGGCTGTTTTTTTTTTGTTGTTGTTGTTTTCTCCTTCATTGATATGCCAGGAGGCATATATTTATTAATTTACAAGGACAACCTTGATCGGAAAGAAAAAAATTAATTTCTGAAGCACTAATTAAGAGTCATAGCACATGGCCTCTGTCAGACTCCGACAGCTGTAGGGACTTGTCCTTTCCTATTAGCAAGCCTAGCTACAGATGTTGCCCTCAGTGTGTCTGAATGGTTTAAAGGCCAAATAGGAGCCCAGGGAATTTGACTCTTTGCAGTAAGGATTTCTAAAATATAAGATACTGATAATCAACCCATAAAGCCAGGCTTTTCTGCTTGCTCTAAAGCCACGTGCCCCCTTACCGAAGGACAAGTTCAACATCCAAACTTGGTTGAGGGAAACGTGGGAGATGCGGGAGGCAAAGAAACACACCGTGGGACCCCCTTATTGCGTATGTATGGTCCCTTGTGGGCGTGGGGAGCCACCTGCACATCCAGAGACCAAAAAAAAAAAAAAAAGTCCAGAATTATAGAGCAGTTGAGCCGAATGGTGAGTCCTGTGAACAGTTTCTGATTCCTCCCGGGCATCTTCTGTCACATGGTGAATTCTTGGTTAGCGTCAGAGGCTGGGTGGGAAGTCTTGCTTTTGCAGAAATCATGCCTCATACTCACACACATGAGTTTGGAAAGACTTTCCAGTGTTTGCATGTTTTTGGAATTGGGTTTCCACATAAAAACCCAGCTTTCTGGCTTCTCCTGAAAAATCCAAAGAGCTGGCCATACAGGAGCTCCCATTTCCTCTTGCCCATCCCCTCCTCCCCGTTTCCTCTATTACTAACACCTTGCCTCAGTGTGGTGCATTTGGTACAATTGATGAACCAATATTGATACCTTATTATTGACGAAAAGAACATCATTTACATTAGGGCTCCCTCTTTACATTGTACAAGACTATGGGTTTTGACTAACACATAATGTCATGTGTCCACCTTACAGCATCATGCAGAATAGTTTCATTGCCTTAAAGATGCCCTGTGGTTCATCTATTCACCCTTGCCTCTCATATTTGCTGTATTCTCATTCACAGCTCATCTGAAGGGAGGTGATTTCACTCTTTCATGATGAGGTGCCTGTCTGCCAGCCACCATCCCTGTGGGAAAGACCAGGGGGGCTGAAGGCGTTCACAGGTAAGCCTTTGCTCATCTAGCAGAGGTGTCCATGACTTCCATCCCCCCCTGCCCCAGTGCGTGACAGTCAAGTCTTAGCCACAAAGCCCAAGGTGACCAACTCATCCCATTTGCCTGAGGCGTTCCTGGTTTTAGCACTGAAAGTCTTGGGAAATCCCTCAATCCCAAGCTAACCAAGATGGCTGCTCACTCTGCCTCCAGGAGGCCAAACAGGCTCTGGAATTTGAGGCTCTGGGCTTCAGACTTTGCCACACAATCTTGAGTTCCTTCTGCCCCAGCTTCAGAAAGCCCGTCCGGCTCTGGAGAGAAGCCAGAAGCAGCCTCTCATAAGAACTCATGCATGCTGTCAGGGCAGGAGCAACTGAGGATGTACTTGGATCTTTCTGTAGTGATTGGGGAAATTAGACCAATTAGACCCCTTCCCATCCCTGCCCCTTATACGTAACACAGCCAGATAAGGATTTAATGGCTAGGGAAGGCCAACCATCTAACCTGGTCCTGAGATTGTCTGCCTGGCCTCCTGTCTGGCTGAGCACTCATGAAAGCTATTGTCTATATATGTCTGTATGCCTGGCTTCCTGGACCCAAGGGAGGTGGCTTCTCCTGTAATCACAAGGATGGAAAATAGAGATTTTAAAATAGTTTAAATTTCTTAGGATCAGGATTCCCCTCAGAACATATTTGGCTCTTAGACATTTCCCTTTCAAATACTTTCCAGTGCCACCGTTTCTGAAAAACAGGTCTTCCTGTACCAATTTATGCTACATAGACACGTAGTTAGGTGTAAACTGAACTCATGACTATACCCACCTAGCTGCTTCTTTTTGTTCAATTTTTTTTTTTTACATTTTTTGGGTCAGTCATAAGATTCCTATGTGCTTTTTATGGAAAATATTAAAAATTCAGGCAAATATTAAAAGAAAACGATGCATTATTCCCCACATAAATACACTTCTATTAACTTTATAGGTATACAAATTTGTATCATCTTTCTTTCACTTAATGTAATATTAAGCCCATTAGAAAAACCAAACTCATTGCCATCGAGTCAATTCCGACTCATAGCAACCCTATAGGATAGAGTAGAATTGCCCCATATAGTTTCCAAGGAGTGGCTGGTAGATTTGAACTGCTGACCTTTTGGTTAGCAGGGGTAGCTCTTACCCACTATGCCACGAGGGTTTCCAATGTAATATTGCACTTTACGAATAGAACATAATATACTCAGATAGCCTCCTGATATTGAGCATTTCGGTTTCTTCCTTATGGATAACATGGTGAAGAATGGTAAATCCAGAGCACTTAATCGTGCTCATGCAGAAGCTGTACATAGACCAAGAGACAGTTGTTCAAACAGAACAAGGGAATATCATGTGGTTTAAAATTAGGAAAGGTGTGTGTCAGGGTTGTATCCTTTCAGCATACTGATTTAATCTGTATGCTGAGCAAATAATCCAAGAAGCTGGACTACAGGAAGAAGAAAGAGACATTAGGATTGGAGGAAGATTCACTAACAACCTGTGTGTGATATGCAGATGACACAACCTTGCTGGAAGAAAATGAAGAGGATTTGGAGCACTTACTGATGAAGATCAAAGACTACAACCTTCAATATGGATTACACCTCAACGTAAAGAAAACAAAAATCCTTACAACTGGACCAATAAGCAAGACCATGATAAACAAGGAAAATATTGAAGTTGTCTAGTATTTCATTTTACTTGGATCCACAATCAATGCCCATGAAAGCAGCAGCCAAGAAATCAAATGATGTATTGCATTGAGCAAATCTGCTGCAAAAGACCTCTTTAAAGTGTTAGAAGGTGAAG
This sequence comes from Elephas maximus indicus, assembly GCF_024166365.1. Lineage (NCBI taxonomy): Eukaryota > Metazoa > Chordata > Mammalia > Proboscidea > Elephantidae > Elephas > Elephas maximus. The sequence goes on from NC_064835.1 coordinate 60,468,320, forward strand.
GTGTCACCTTGAAAACTAAGGTGTGCCTGACTCAAGCCATGATATTTTCAATCGACTCATATGCATGCCAAAACTGGACAATGAATAAGGAAGTCTGAAGAAGAATTGATGCCTTGGAATTATGGTGTTAGTGAAGAATACAGAGTATACCATAGGCTGCCAGAAGAATGAACAAATCTGCCTTGGAAGAAATACAGCCAAAATGCTCCTTAGAAGCGAGCATGGGTACACTTGATCTCATGTATTTTGATCATGTTATCAGGAGGAACCAGTCCCTGGAGAAGGACATCATGCTTCGTAGAGGATCAGTGAAAAAGAGGAAGACCCTCAATGAGATGGACTGACACAGTGGCTGCAACAGTGGGTTCAAACATAGCAACGATTGTGAGAATGGTGCAGGACCAGGCAGTGTTTCATTCAATTGTACGTAGGGACACCATAGTTAGAACCACCTTGACTGTACATAACAATAAGTTTTCCTCCAATTTTTTTAATAGATAATTCTGCAACATACATACCTAGTCATATACCTGTAGCTATATCTTCAATAGGTTCAATAAAATTTTCCAAAAGTGGACTTTCTGGAACAAAGAGTATGAATATTTTAAAGTTCTTAATATATAGCACATCACCAAAGTGATTTCCAGTAGTCCGTGTGAGTCTGTACTGTCACACAAATAATATTATTATTATTTATTTTAACATTTGACAATATAATAGATGAAATTTAATCACAGATATTTGAATTAATTATTTGATGTATTTATCAATTAATTTGATTTATTTATTGCCACTGACATTAAACTTTTTCTTGGGTTTATTGTGTTTTTTGTCCTTTTTTATCCATTTATTACATTTTTAGATTTTTTAATGAACTTGTGCTGTTTACATATTAAGAATGTGATATTGTGTTGGAAACATTTGATGAGAATATTTCTATGTTTACGAAGTTTACTTTTATATCATTTTATAATGTGCAGAATATTTAATTTTGTGTAACCAAGTTTATCTACCTTTTCTCCGTTATGTAAGATAATTAACACAACTAAAGGACAAAAACAATGAGGGCATATTAGTTGCCATAAGACATAATAAAGATTAAAAACAAATATTCTTAATGCCTAGAGAGCATGTTCAGATCAGTAAAAGGAAATCTTTGCAACACAATTGGAAAACTGAGTACAGCACAGGAAAGACAAATAGTTAACAAGCATGTGACATACACATTCAACCTAATTAATCATGGAAGAAAAGTAGATTAAAATGCAGTGCCAATTTTCACCCATGAAATAGTAAAGAGTAAAAAAATAATAATATGTTGGCTAAGAACAAGACAAGATTGGCATTCTTATGCTAAGAGGGACGTAAACGTGCTTGACCTTTCTGGAATTAATTTTACAATATCCATCCAAAGCCTTAAAACAGTCCATAGCTTTTTACCCAGTAATTATACTTTCGGAACTTGATCCCAACTTAATGATGAGAAATGAGGGCACAGATAACACAAAGATACCCACCATGTAATCATTTATGAGAAAAACAAAAATTAGAAATACAGTAAGTTTCCAGCATCAGAGGAATGTTGTAAAAAACCATGGCATATCCATACAATTAAAATATCGTTCCATCATTGAAAAGATACTCACGAAGAATTTAATGTCAAAGAAATGCTCATAATTTTTGTTAAGTAAAAAGAGAGATGAAACTGTATTATCAAAGCTAACTAGCTAAATGGTACCTTAACTAGCTAAATGGTACCTAAGACTGGGGTGTGTGTGTGTGAGTGTAAGGATACAAAAAGAGATGCTCAGAGGAAGAGGAAGAAATAATGGCTATCACCAAGTTGTTGGATTATGACTAATATTTCCTTCTTTTACACTTCTATTTTTCTAATTTTCTAGAATGTGCATGCAAAATGCCTTAAAAATAAGAGAATTCAATCTATGGTATTTCTTAATCATTCCACTAATAGAGAATTTACTCATGTCAAGACAATTCATCCTTCTCAGAAAGCTGTGTTAAATTTATAGAGACAGAGAAGAAAAGTAAGTTTCCCTAAAGTTCCTAACCATTTTAACTTCTTTGGGTCATTCAGAATGCATCTTATTTCTCTTCTGTACAACAGTGTAATTTCGTCCTCTAACGATTAAGCATTTGCTTCATGCTGTAGCCTCAGTGCCTATGATAGCGACTGGCACATACCAATCACACAGCACATATTTGTTGAATGAATAAAACATAATCCAAATCTTCCATCTCTTAGACATGGCTCTTCGTCTCTCCCTCTCATGGTCAAATCTGCTGCAAAAGACCTCTTTTAAAGTATTAAAAAGCAAAGATGTCACTTTAAGGATTAAGGTGTGCCTGACCTAAGCCATGGTGTTTTCAATTGCCCCATATGTATGCAAAAGCTGGACAATGAATAAGAAAGCCCAAAGAATGGTTGCCTTTGAATTATAGTGTTAGCGAAGAATATTGAATATATACCATGGACTGCCAAAAGAATGAACAAATTGTCTTGGATGAAGTACAGACAATGTGCTCCTTAGAAGTGAGGATGGTGAGACTTCATCTCACATACTTTGGACATGTTATCAGGAGGGATCCATCCCTAGAGAAGGACATCATGCTTGGTAAAGTAGAGGGTCAGCAAAAAAGAGGAAGACCCTCAACTAGATGGACTGACGCAACGGCTACAGCAACGAGCTCAAGCATAGCAATGATCATGCGGATGGCACAGGACCGGACAGTGTTTGTTCCTGTTGTATATAGCGTGTGAGTTGGAACCAAGTCGAAGGCACCTAACAACAACGACAACAATTCTCATGATCAAACTCCTCTATTTCCTTTTGTCAAGATTCTTAAGTTGTGGCTTCTAAGAGACCAAATGAGGTCTGACCTGTAACCCCTCTGGATAATATATCACAAATACTAGCTCGGATTGCATTAATTTCTTTGGCAGTCACATCACACTGCGGGTTAATATTAATCTCTCTGAATGTTAAAACCTCTGTGTCTTTTTATAAACGTGTCTGCCCACTCCTGCCTCTCCAAACTTGCATTTATTCGGTTGCTTTTTTTGGACTCATGTGAAAGGCTTTACATGAATCTCCATTAAATTAATCTTGCAAGAATCAAATGGCAATCCTACTGTATCCTGATTCTGTCTTTTCATGTATTTATGACCCTTTGCAGTTTATGTCATAAAAAAAATTTTTTTTTTGTCATACACATGTTTAATTAGCAAACTCTATTTCTTTAAGTTAAAGGGTAGGTTTCTATGGTTACAAGAAACGGCCCTCCAAACTGAAGTTGAGCCATTTATCATTTGGGGTAAATTCTTTCAATAAATTACAAATCCCATTATTATCTGCCCCATACATTTCCATTTCATCTACTAGATTATTACAGGAGATTACGTCACCTATCTTGCTGGAGTCTAAATATACAGCAATTGCCAGATGGCTATGGTGGATGTAATCCCATTTAGCCCAACAGTCAGTCTTCCCCTCTTCAAGAGGCAAATATAATGGAGAAATCACAGTCTCATTCCATATTGAAGAAGAGAAATATTTTCCTAATTGCTCCATAAATCTGCCCAGTAGCCCTGGTTTTTTCGGCCCTGGTTTTCAGTGGAGGAGGCATTCTGCATTATTGTCTCTTCTGCCCAGTAACCTCTCAAAATGTTGGGATTTTTCCACAACCTTGATTCCTTCTTCTTTACACCCCTAATCTAACCCAGCAGTGAGCTCCATCAGCTTCACCTCCAAAATACATCACAAATATGACCATTAATACACTGCTATGACACTGGTCCAAACCACCTCTTTTTCTACCTGAACAAATGCAGTAGCCTCCTAGCCAGTCTCCTTGCCTCCACTCTGCCCAGTTCATCAGCTACACAGTGGCAAAGAGATAAAATTGTGTCATTTCTCTGCTTAAAATAAAATCTGAAGCCCTTACCATGTTCTACAAAATCCTACATGATCTGTCCTTGGCTACTGCTAAAAAATGAACTCCCCATCTGTCCCCTTGCCCCTATGCTCTAGATAGTCTGTTCTTCTTTCTACTTCTCAACCATATGCTTGGTCCTTTTTCAGAACCTTTCCACGTGTTGTCCCTTTTGCTTGGAGCACTCTTAATTAAAGATAATTTTAAAATTATTACCTGGTAAATACTAAACCTCTTAACAGTTACAGCTTATCTACACAAAGCCTGAATTTTAGGATTATCCTTGCCTTTTCATCTGGCACTTTGAAATTATTATACATGAATGATGTTTATGTTATTGAAAGAATGAAGTCAGTCTCTTTCCTTTGGGAGTAGTCATGGAGTATAGCTTCATGCACCACCTATGAAATTCTGTTAGTGACTTGGGTCCATCTTAAATAAGTCATAACACCCTGAAGCCAATACCGTTAAGACTACAAACACACACACCAGGCTGTACTTGATATTTTCCTGGCATCCCCCCTCTTTTGCCATTTTTAGGCAAGGTCAACCCTAGGGAAAATTGGCATCCAGGCTCTACTTGGGGGACTTGCTATCTAGTTTGGAGTTGTGGCTTCTCTATCATTTGTTCCAGTTTGGGGATCCTCTCTTCCAACCCCATACCTATCACAATGCTGTCTGCAGGTACTGTAGATACAAGATGCTATGACTGGGATATTGTCTTACCTGGCATATTCTGGTACCTATGTAGTATTTTTCCTTTTATTTTAGGATTCTTAGAGTCTAAACTTAGGTGTACATTCAGAGTAAATAAGCATTATGAGAATGATTCATGGTAAAAAGACATGTTTATGAATATCAATTATGTATGTTCCAATTGCCGTTGAGTTAATTGCAACTCACAGAAAAAACACCAAAATAGTCCATATTCCTAAGTTTCTCTGTGATAGTTTCACCACTCTCCTGAAACCCCCAGCAGGTTTCAGATAGACAGTTCTACCTATCAAATTGCCAACTGTTGAAAACCACCTTCCTACAAGTTAAACCCATAGGGTTACTTCAGTTTATCTGCACTGTCCTGCTATAAACCTGTGGTCCTCTTGCCACCAGCTACTTCTTTCTATTTTTCTTGCATTCCTTCTCTTTTTTCCTTTTTCTTCTACCCTCCCAACAGATTGGGTATGGTAGGCTGAATAATAATAATTAAGGGTGTTCACTGACACATTGAACAATAATGACCAAAGACCAGATGAGCTGAGAAATGACATCAAGGACAAAAGGTCATTAAAAAGACAGGAAAGAAAGAACAGACAAAAATGGATGTCAGAAGAGACTCTGAACCTTGCTCTTGAACATAGAGTAATAAAGCAAATGGAAGAAATAATGAACTAGAACAATGAATAGAAAATTTCAAAGGGTGACTTGAAAAGACAAAGTAAAGTATTATAATGAAGTGTGCACAGGCCTGTAGTTAGAAAACCCAAACAGAAGAACATACTTGGCATTTCTCAAGCTGAAAGAACTGAAGAAAAAAATTCAAGCATTGAGGTGCAATACTGAAGGGTTCTATGGGAAAAATATTAAACAACACAGGAATCATCAAAAGATGGAAGGAATACACAGTCACTGTACCAAAAAGAACTGGTCAACATTCATGCACATCAGGAAATAGCACATGGCCAAAAAACAATGGTACTGAAGGAAGAAGTCCAAGCGTCACTGAAGGCATTGGCAAAAAACAAGACTCCAGAAATTGCCGGAATATCAATTGAGATGTTTCAACAAGCGGAAGCAACCCTGGAGTTGCTCACCGCTTATGTCAAGAAATTTGGAAGACATCTACCTGGCCAACCAACTGGAAGAAATCCATTCCAAGGAAAGGAGATCCAACAGAATGCAGAAATTATCAAGCAATATCATTAATTTCAGACGCAAGTAAAGTTTTGCTGAAGATCATTCAGAAGTGATTACAGCAGTACATTGACAGGAAGCTGCCAGAGGTCGAAGCTGGATTCAGAAGACATGAAATGAGGGATATTACTGATGTCAGAAGGATCTTGGCCGAAAGCAGAGACTACCAGAAACCTGGTTACCTGCATTTTATTGACTATGCAAAGGCATTTGACTGTGTGGGTCATAACAAATTATTGATAATACTGGGAAGAGTAGGAATTCCAGAACACTTAATTGTGCTCATGAGGAACCAGTACATAGACTAAGAAGCAGTCATTCAAACAGAACAAAGGGATACTGTGTGGGTTAAAGTCGGGAAAGGTGTGTGTCAGGGTTGTATCTTATTCAACTTATATGCTGAGCAAATAATCAGAGGAACTGAACTATACGAAGAAGAAAGAGGCATCAGAATTGGAGGAAGGCTCATTGACAATCTGCAATATGCAGATGACACAACCTTGCTTTCTGAAAGTGAAGAGGACTTGAAGCACTTACTGATCACAATCGAAGACTATAGCTTTCAGTATGAGTTATTAAAAAAAAAAACCCATTGCCATGGAGTCGATTCCAACCCATAGCAACCCTACACCTCAACATAAAGGAAACAAAAATCCTCATAACTGGACCAATAAGCAACATCATGATAAAAAGAGAAAATATTGAGGTTCTCAAGGATTTCACTTTACTTGGATCCACAATCAACGCCCATGGAAGCAGTAGTCGGGAAATCAAATGACACATTGCATTGGGCAAATCTGCTGCAAAAGACCTCTTTACAGTATTAAAAAGCAAAGACGTCACTTTGAGGACTAAAGTGCACCTGACCCAAGACACGGTGTTTTCAATCACCACATATACATGTGAAAGTTGGACAATGAATAAGGAAGACTGAAGAAGAATTGATGCCTTTGAATTGTGGTGTTGGCAAAAAATATTGACTGTACCATGAACTTCTGGAATAATAAACAAATCTGTCTTGGAAGAAGTACAGCCACAGTCCGTTTTGGAAACAAGGATGGCAAGACTTTGTCTCACATACTTTGGACATGTTATCGGGAAGGATGTCCCTGGAGTAGGACATCATGCTTGGTAAAGTGGAGTGTCAATGAAGAAGAGGAAGACCCTCAGCAAGATGGACTGACACAGTGGCTGCAACAATACACTCAAGCAACACAGCGATCATGAGGACCAGGCAGTGCTGAATTTTGTTATACATAGTATTGCTATGAGTTAGAACTGACCGGATATCACCTAACAACAACAACACAGAGGTGTTCATAAGGAGCCCTGGTCACGCAGAGGTTAAGCACTCCACTGCTAACCAAAAAGTTGGCAGTTAGAACCCACCAGTGGCTCCGAGGAAGAAAGACATGGCAGTCTGCTTCAGTAAAGATTTACAGCCTCGGAAACCCTATGGGGCACTTCGGCTCTGTTGTATGGGGTCACTATGAGTTGGAATCAACTCAATGACAACAGGTTTGAAGGTGCAACATCTCATAACATGGAGGAATCTGCAAGGCATTATGCTGAGTGAAATTAGTGGCAAAAGGACAAATATTGTACGAGATCACTATTATAAGAACTCAAGAAAAAGTTTAAACACAGAAGAAAATATTCTTTGATGGTTAGTGGGGTGAGGAGGGAAGGAAAGGGGTATTTACTAATTAAATAGTAGACAAGAACTATTTTAGGTGAAGGGAAAGACAACACACAATACAGGAGAGGTCAGCGCAACTGGACTAAACCAAAAGCAAAGATGTTTTCTGAATACAACTAAATGCTTCAAAGGCCAGAGTAGCAGGGAGGGGGATCTGGGACCATGGTTTCAGTGAGCATCTAGGTCAACTGGCATAACAAAATGTATTAAGAAAACATTCTGCATCCCACTTTGGTGAGTGGTGTCTGGAGTCTTAAAAGCTAGCAAGCGGCCATCTAAGATTCATCAATAGGTCTCATCTTAGCTGGAGCAAAGGAGAATGAAGAACACCAAAGACACAAGATAAATATGAGCCCAAGAGACAGAAAGGGCTATATAAACCAGAGACTCCATCAGCCTGAGACCAGAAGAACAAGATGGTGCCTGGCTATCACCGATGACTTCCCTGATAGGAAAAAAACAGAGAATCCCTGATGGAGCAGGAGAACAGTAGGATGCAGACCTCAAATGCTTGTAAAAAGACCAGGCTTAATAGTCTGCCTGAGACTGGAGGGACCCCAGAGGTCATGGCCCCTGGACCCTCTGTTAGCCCAAGACTGGAACCATTCCAAAAACCAACTCTTCAGACAGGGATTGGACTGGACTATAAGACAGAAAATGATACTAGTGAGGAGTGAGCTTCTTGGCTCAAGTAGACACATGAGAGTATGTGGGTAGCTCCTGTCTGGAGGCGAGATGAGAAGGTAGAGGGGGACAGAAGCTGGTTGAATGGACATGGGGAATACAGGGTGGAGAGAAGGAGTGTGCTGTCACATTAGGGGGACAGCGGCTAGGGGTACATAGTAAGTTTTGTATGAGAGACTGATTTGATTTTTAAACTTTCACTTAAAGCATAATAAATTAAAAAAAAAAATTTAAGGAAAAAAAAAGGTCAGTGGTTGAAACCACCAGGCCCTCCTTGGAAACCCTATGGGGCAGTTCTACTCTGTCCTATAGGGTCACCATGAGTGGGAATCAACTCAACAGCAATGGGTTTTGGTATGGGTGTCTGTTAGTAGGCTGGCAATGTTTAGATAAGTAATAATACCAAGACATACATAATTCACAATGTATTATGTATTTATTCTATCATGTTCATTTTTTTCTCCACTCTAGCAAAATCATATGTTCTATCAAAATTAATGATCCAAGCAGTTAAAAAAACATGAAATGGAGTTATATTTGAATTCTACAAAATTTATATACATTTTCGTTAAAAATCTAAATTAAAGGAAATATAAAAAGTCAAATAATTAAAACTGATGTTTTTAAGCAATTTTTTTCTCCTAGGATGTGCAAGTTATTAAAAATTAAAAGGCAAAATACAGATACAATTAATGGACATCAACTTTTTATTTAATAACTTCATATTTAAAACTTACATCAAGATCTATACACATATAAATGTTGTAGTTATCTGAATTATTTAATATTACAAAATATTCCTCAGCTGCCGTTTGCAATTATTGGCAATCTATACTAGCTGTGAAATTCAAAAACTCCAAAAACATGAGTTTAAACAGAAGCAAGAAAATAGATACTCAGTATTAAGGAGAAACAATCCTTGTTGTGCGAGAAGTTGTTGCCTTCATGCTATCTGAAAGAGTTTGGTAGGTCAATTAATTTGTCTTTTATAGAAGCACTTCCACTGCTCAAGTTCTCTTGAACTTCAAAGCAGGGTGTATCTGCAGCAGCAGCACCACCCACGAAGCTACATTTGGGATCAGTCACTTTTTATTTTGACTACACAAGGCAAAAAAAGTAGGCAAGCATTTCCCTGGGGTCTGAAAGATGTTAATCACAGGAGCAAACGTTTATAGTTATGGATAAGTACTCAGCAAGGACTGATGCCAGATTCCAAGTAATAAAAGTATGGCGTGTTCTTCCCCCAAATTTATTTTTTGATATTTGTGATATGCAAAGCCTTAGAATGAGCACGGACCCTTACTGTTCAGGTCTTACGGTGGAACTAGCCAGGGAACCTAAATCATACTCCAAGGCAAAGTCTTAGGGTGGAACTAGCCAGGGAACCTAAATCATACTCCAAGGCAAAGTCTTAGGGTGGAACTAGCCAGGGAACCTAAATCATACTCCAAGGCAAAGTCCAGATTTTTCTACCTTCTTATGAAGAAGCCACTTTGCATCTTTCCCTAAATAAATACTTTGTTCTATTTAAACGTTATTTCAAAATATAACACTTTGGTGTAAAAACAATCTAAAAATTCATAATTACTCCTTTAGTGAGGCAGTTTGAAAACATTGTACATTATTATCGAGTTCAAAAAGGTAGACTTGATGCTTACAAATAAAGCATTGACTAGGCAGGCAAAGAAGCTCTGGGAAAAAGTGAAAAGCCAGAAGATAGTTTGAGTGAGAAATGGCAGGGCTCACATCACTGTTCTCAACCCAGCCCAGTCTCAGCCTCAGCATTCCCACTTCTCCTTACAGCACCTGGGCAATGATTCCCGCCTTGCTGGCTGTACCCAACTTCAGTTCCCAGGACCACTCTTAACCTGAAAGACAATGGAATTGAACAGCTCCAGCCTCTCCCTGGAGTCAGGGACTAACCCTTATTTAGCCCAAATCTGAGGTGCTGCTCCTTTTCTCTGATCACCGGACACTAAACTTTCCCAAAGCACAGTCCCCTGCATGTTAGAACCTCATCTCCCCATGTGCCCCAGTTCATGCAAGCGGACTATTGCCTCTGTGCCAGCCCCTTTTGCCCAAGGTTTCTCCCAGGACAGCTGCCCTTCTTGCTATTGCACTGAAACTTTAGCCACTCCCATGGCCCTGCCACTGGCACACAGCTTTGTCGGATTCTATATTCATACTCCAGTCTTTAAGTACAGCTTACCCTTGCTTCCCTACAGCAGGACTACACTGATTTGCAGAAACACACTCTATTTCATCTTGACACCCATAATAAAATTCATGCCTTGAGGACTGAACTTTCTAAGCTCTGTCTATAGAGTTATTATTTCTCCTAACTTTGACCTGGGGCAACTGATGAATCTAGCTTCAGATCATGGCCCCTTCCCACTTGCCACATCTTGCTCTAAGTAACTGTCCACCCCATGCTAAACCCTCAAGTGAACAACGCCTGCATTATGGCTTTCTATAACCCATATACCTACATACCATTTTCAAATGTAAGTCAGATCATGTCACTCTGCTCAAACTCTTGTAAGACTTCCCATCTTACTTGGAGTAAAAGCCAAATTCCATAGAGGGCCCTTCAAGGGCCTCCATAGTCTTCACTCCAACTCCCCCTCCTATAAAGCTTTTTCCCAAATGTCACCTTCTAAAATGAGGTCTACTCTGACTACTCCAATTAAAATTGCAATACCCTTCCAACACTCATAATCCCTCTTTCTCTTTTTTTTCTATAGCACTTATTACTTTGAGTATACCATATAATTTACCTATTGATTATAATGATTTTCTATCTCTTCCCACTATAATGTAAGCTGCATAAGGGCAATAATATTTGTCTAATTTATTTACTGATGTATTCCCAGCACATAGAATTACCTGGCATTTAGTAGGTGTGCAATAAGTATTTGTTGGATGAATAATTGAATACGTTAATTGTAGACTTTTTGGAAAGAATCAATATATTAAAGCAAATACAGAAATATCACCAGCCTCCCTTTGCTGCTTAGCGCTGAGCTTTTGTTCAGGTGACTTCTGGTCCTAAGTCAGAAAGCTAGAGTCCTGTAATAACCATCCTCATCTTACAAACTAGATCCTGAGTCTAGTATGCCTGTTCAAGACCTGCTATAGGCTTGAGATGCCAGCAGGCCCACTGTGAAACACAGGTACTGCATTTTCAGGTTCCCTTTATTAAACTCGCCTCAAATGATCCTAATTTGATAATTGGTTTCCACTGGGACTCTGACTGATACATGATCCAGGCCCACATCTTGAAAAACTACTGGTATGGGATAGAATTCTTTTTTTTTTTTTTTAATTGTGCTTTAAATGAAAGTTTACAGATCAAGTCAGTCTCTCACACAAAAACTTATATACACCTTGCTAGATATTCCCAATTGCTCTCCCCCTAATGAGACAGCCCGCTCCTTCCCTCCACTCTCTCTTTTTGTGTCCATTTTGTCAGCTTCTAACCCCCTCCACCCTCTCATCTCCCCTCCGGGCAGGAGATGCCAACATAGTCTCAAGTGCCCACCTGATGGGATGGAATTCTTCTTAGGAAATGTTTGCTTTTGTTTTTAGGTAATTGGCTTCAGAGTTTGTTGTTGTAAAAGTTTAAGTTTCTGAACTAGTCTTGAAAGAAAGTGATGGTGAAACAAAAAAAGAACTAGATCATATTCGATCATTCTGCATATAAAACAACAGAAATTTGGAAGTTGCCCCTGGCAGCTCTAGACAGAGTGGAGAGAGGTGGGACCTCAGGTGTTCAGAGAAAAGGACAAATGCAAGAGAAAGAATTCAGAGAAGAGGGGCCCAAGCAACATGGTGGGAATAAAGAGCATAAGAAAAAACAAGGCCAGTATGAAATTCCTTTGTCAATGGGATTGGCTGATGAGTTCCAGGAACACACATCTGACATTCAGTTTTACCAGTTTATATAGAATTTATTCTCTACTGTCTTGAGTAAAGCTGCTTTTTACAATAGCCTTGAGTTAGTAACACTTCGGGGGATTGAATAGGGAGCAATTGTTCCAACCCCTGAAGTTATGAGAGGTGAGAGGACAGTAAGAGTGGGAGGTGAGAGAGTAAACATGAAGAGTTCAATGGGGGCAAAGGAACCCCCTTAGAATGGGATAGGAGATTTAAGCCATTTAGAGGAAAAATGACCCCATAAGGCTGGATGACCTGGGGATATAGAGGTTTCATATTGCCATAGTTATGTATCTGACATTTCTTATACCACTACACTACATTTCTAAACTAATCCCCCATTTAGTCCCCTGGTTTAAATGCCTTTCTAGGTTTACGTATCTATAAATGGACTGGAATTGCTATGCCTTTTTTCAAGCCTGATAGTTATTGCCCATCCCTAGGAGACTTCCCATTTGCCCCAATATTCCACTAATGAGTAAGAAACATGGTCCTAACTTCCACAATGACAGTTTGTGCGTTTGGTTAAAGCACATTTCTATGTGTTAGCTGTAGTTTGTAATATGCCTGAGACGTAATAGAAGCTATTATCTTCTATTCTTCATTGTTTTCTGAAAATTGTTCCACTGTATATTATGCATCATTTTTCTCTTGCTGCTTTCAAAATTTCCTCTTTAGATTTAATCAATTTGACTATGATGTGTATAGATGTGATTTTCTTTGCACTTATACTGCTTCGGGTTATGAGGCATTTTGGATCTCTAAATTGACGTCTTTCCTAAATTTTACCTGTTATTTCTTTAAGTATTTTTTGTCACATTATTTCCCATTTCTCCTTCTAGAATTCCAATTACTTATATATCAGACTGCTTTATAAATGACTTCATGTGTTTCTGAGGGGCTCTGTTCATTTTTATTTATTTTTTTTCTCTCTGTTCTTCAGATTAGATCATTTCTATTAATCTATTTTTAAATTCACTGACTCTTTTTTCTGCTATTTCCAGTCTATAGTTAAGTCAATCCAACTAATTTTTCATTTCAATAATTTTATTTTTCAGCTCTAGGATTTACATTTTGTTCCCTAAATATTGTTTCTCTGCTGAGATTCTCCACTTATTTATTAATCGTGTATATATTTTCATTTAAATCCTTGAACATATTTATAATAAAAAAAAATTATAAGTATGTTCAAGGATTTAAATGAATAGCTGCTTTAAAGTACTTGTCTTCTAGTTGCTGCATCTAGGTAATCTTGGGATTGGTTTATATTTTATCTTCCCCCTCCTCCTTTGTCATCGTGTTCTTTCTCTTTTTGAGTATGGCCATAATTTTTACATTTCTTCACATGTATCATGAATTTTTATGGAAAAATGGACATTAGGAATTATATTCAGTAGATGTTGAGAGCTGCCAGGTATTGAGGTGATCAATTAGGAGAACAAGCCAAACTGAAACTAACAAGCCTTTATTCACTTACGGTGATAGTATAAAAGCAAGAGGCCAAACTGGAGGAGTAGTACTGACTCCCCCAATGTTTCATTTCCCCCACAGATTGTCACTGAGGAAAGATCAGGTGGCTCAGCACAGAAGGGGAGATTGTCTTACTACCAAGTGAACCCTGAACAAAAACTTCTGGTCATTGCCTGGAACTTGGGACCAGGGGGAAGGAGAGTGGGAAAAGTAGGGACTCAGAATGTAGGAAAGTATCTTCAAGGTCCTCTGATAAGGAAGACTTAAGGGAGGTGCTGAACACTGTCTCAGTCAAAAAGGTTTCTGAACGGAGGTTAGATATGCATATATGCATAACAGCATGGCCAGCCTGGAAGAGCCTGAGTCCTTGGTTGCAATTCCATCCAGAGTCTGTAATGTACTGGTCATGCACCAAGTTTCATGTGGGGTGGGCACCTTTTCCCCATGAGGTCTGACAAGTAAAGCCTTTGTAGTTGCCAGTAGTTGAGCTTCAAAGGTCTCACGCAGGATTTTGGGTAGAAGATGACTCCTTGGTAGAGGCTTTAGATTCTGCTATGTTCCTCTGAAGTGTAATATTTTTTTCTAGTAAGGAATTAATTTGGCTAGAGTCAAACTTCCAACCATGGTTTTCTTTCAACTGGCAATAGGTGAAATATCCACTCAGTTCTTTTAGCTTCCAACTCCTGTTTCTTTACCAAGGTCTCTTGGGTCTCTCCTTTATGTGTGTAGTTTGGCAGTTAGTCAAAACTTCGAACGTGTTTTAAATGCACATTTAGGGGCTCAACTCCTCTCCATATCTCTTTATTCCAAGATTTCCCCTGTTTGGTGGGCTGAACGGTGACCTCCAAAAAGATATATCTACACTGCAATCCCTGGAACCTGTGAATATTACCTTATATGGCAAAAGATGTGACTAAGTTAAGGATCTTGAGAGGAGGAATTTATCCTGGATTATCTGGGTAGGCCCTAATGCAAGCACATGTAAATATAAGAGAGGCAGAGGGAGTTTGGGCACAGACACACAGAGGAGAAGACATACATAAAAAGAGGTGGCAATGTGACCATGGAGGCAGGAATTAGAGTGATGTGGCCACAAGCTAAGGAATGCCTGAAGATACCAGGAAAAGGTGAGAAATGAAATCTCCCTAGACCCACCAGAGGGAACATGGGCCCTGCTGATACTTTGATTGCAGACTTCTCACCTCCAGAACTGTGAAATTTCTGTCATTTAAGCCAACAAGTTTGTAGTAATTTGTTACAGCAGCCACAGACAACTATTACACCTCTTCATTTTCAGATTGTTCTGCTAGCCCTCACCTTTGTCCTCTGACATCTCAGGACGGTACAACTGTGAATTCTGTGCTCAGAGTAGTGAGTGAATTAGGAAAGGCTCCAAACTCTGGTAGCGTAGTGGCTAAGAGCTAAGGCTACTCACCAAAAGTTTGGCAGTTCAAATCTACCAGGCACTCCTTGAAAACCCTATGGGGCAGTTTTGCTCTGTCCTGTAGGGTCACTGTGAGTTGGAATCAACTCAGTGGCAACAGGTTTTTTGGGTTGGTTTGCTCAAGCAAAAGGCTTCAAAGTACAAATTCCTGAGTCCTTGAGAATCACACCCACAGATTCAGGTTGTTTCAACCTTGCTCCTGGATGAGAAGCCAGGATGGTAAATTATAAATAACTTTGCTGATGCTACTTTCTATCAGAGCCTGAAAAATACCACTTCTAATCATTGAACATGAGACAGTGCGCCCAACATGCATGGTTGTGCCACCAGAACCTGAGCGGACTCTAAGAAGTACATTACAAAACAGAGTACTCACCTTGTACTGCTCCCGACACTTTGCTTTCCCAGTTACTAAATCAGGAGAGTAAATTATACTGCCCCGTTATGAACCCAAGTTCACTCTTTCTTCTTATTAGGACTTAAGGAGGAGCCCATCAAGGTTATCTGTGAATTTCTCCAGAAGAGGCAGCAATGGAGATAGCTGTGCTGGTTTATTGGATTTTAATGTCTAATTATTAGCCTGGTAGCATATTGGGTAAGTGCTACAGCTGCTAACCAAAGTGTTGGCAGTTCAAATCCGCCAGGCGCTCCTTGGAAACTCTATGGGGCAGTTCTACTCTGTCCTATAGGGTCGCTATGAGTCGGAAGAGACTCAACGTCATTGGGTTTTTTGTTGTTGTTGTTTGGGTTTAATTATCAGCTGCCTTAAACAAATATAATCACATCATTCCTTGGCTCAAAATCCTTTTTTTAGCTTTCCATACCTTCAGGATAAATTCCAGATAGTATGGTATACAAGGTTTTTCATGACTGTTTTCCAACCTGTCTTTTAAGCTTCCCTCCTATTGAACTTTTTACTGTGCCTCAAGCTCTTTTATACTTTTGTTCTTATGCACACGCCTCATGAAAGCTTTTCAGGCTGCTCACCAAAATTCTGACTTCCTTGCTTGGGAGCATGGGAGAACTACTCTTCCTGACAACTTGAATCTAGGAATGGCCATTCAACTCCTTCTAGTGAACACTGAATGGAAGTGCTGTGTGTCACTCTCAGAGCCAGTGGGGGTTGCTGTTTTCTTTTCCCTCTGGCATGGCATCAAGCATCTTTGTGGAGTCTGGTTCCTGAATGACTACGATGAGTAGAGTGCCTGCTAATCCACAAGAGACATAGAGTATTAATAAGAAATTAACCTTTATTTTTATTATTTTAAGCTACTAATATCGGGGCTTTAACCAGTTCAAACAGGTTCATTCATGGCCCGTAAGTGAAACCAGAAGAGACTCGAACTTTTTTAATTTGGGTGATCTGGCACCATAACTGAAATGGGAAAAATTTGAGGTAGAAGTCCTGGAATGGGAGACTTGGAAGAAGCATAGTGAGCCGTTTCAGGAGCCCGATGCATGAGACTGGATTTTTACTAGGACTTATGAGAGGGACACTGATTCACAGCATTGTAGTTGGCCACCATCTTTGAGCAGGGTGTCATGTTTCCAACTCTGTGCCAAATCTGATGGGCAAGAGATTTGGTTGCTATGCAATGCATACTCTGCCCTTGTTTTCTAAGAGGAAGATTAAGTTTCTAGCAGGGCTTCAACCCATAATTTTTCCTTTTTGGGTTATGATTCTAGTTTACTCAAATTTTAAAAATTAGGATCCATTCTAGTGTCATTTCCTTGGACATGATTAACTGGGAAGAATTGGTTCAAAGCCCTGACTAATATTTGTTGGCTGTTTAATACAGAAGCAGTTGTAATGTCCTGTTATTCTTAGTATGTCTAGAAATGTCCTGCTCATGCAGCGCTCAATGACCAGAAAAAAAAATTACCTCTCTGTGAAGTCTTCTCTGATTCTGCTGCGCAAGTAGGCACCTCTTTTTCTGTATACCTACAGTTGTTTTTCTTTCAAGACCAAGACTAATATACCTAAATAGCTGATGACTTTAGGTCAATTTAAGTGTTCTAGAAGAAAGTGAAAATAACTTGTTTTTTTCTACTTCCGCTAGGATAAGAAAAAATTATATTTTCATCTCATAAATCAGAGACCAAACTTAGTGGAAGCTTCACTGGCAATTTATTTTCCATGTATAGGAAAACCAGGTTTTACTAAAATGCTAAGGGTGGCCTAAAGTCTGGCTTAGCTGCCTTATATCCCAATACTAGGTTGTGTGAATGTCTTTCTAAACGTGTTATAAGAGAAGTCTTCACAGCAAGAAGGAGCAGCAACTTAGGAGAAAGAAGACACTGCTCTCCATAATCATCAGAGGCCAATTCAGTACGCACCAGGGCCTCTGCTCCAGAAGCTCAGAATCACCATATGTGGAACTGTGACAATCATTATGAAAGAGAGATCTTGATTTGGCCCTCCTCATTTGATGACATCCTCATCAGTATTGATTGGTAAGTGGAAACCAAGTATAGTCAAGGAGGAAGATACAAAAGGAGAATGTTTCATGATCAAGGTCCCACAGCAAGTTAACGACCAAGCAATGACATCATTATTTATTTGCCGATATGCTGTGATTTTTAGGGGTACTCAAAGGCTTTCCCTGTCCACAATTGCCTTTGTGGTGCTGAAAGTCTACTACTAAAGAGTGAATTTCTTTGGATTTTTAAAGTCTTTCTCACTTTTAGGGTTCTCCATTGTCAAGTCACTACCCTGGGAGAAAAAAGATGACAGAAGAAGAACTGACGGACTCAAACTGTGGTGTCGGCAAGGAATATTGAATACACCATGGAATGCCAGAAGAATGAACAAATCAGTTTTAGAACAAATACAACCAGAATGCTCCTTAGAAGCCAGGATGGTGAGACTTCAGTTCACTTACTTTGGACACATCATCAGGAAAGATTAATCCCTAGAAAAGGACATCATTGTTAGCAAAGGGTCAGCAAAAATGAGGGAAACCCTCAATGAGACAGACGGACACAATAGCCACGAAAATGGACTCAGACATACCGGCGGTCATGAAGATGGTGCAGCATCAGGCAAAGTTTTGTTCTGTTGTACACAGGGTCACCATGAGCTGGAGTCTGCTCAACGGCCACCGACAACATCAACAACACCCTGGGAGGTCATGCCCTCCGTAACGTGACATGACGATTTTGAGAACAAGCAGACATCAAGGTTCTGTAGGAAAGAGACAGTTAGGCATTTGGGGGAGGGTAAGGGCATGATTTATGTCCACTGATTTTTACTTCAATAGTTAGCTCCTAAAATATTTAGCTTCAATATTGCACTTCCAGAACCAGGATCAAAATGTGTTGTTGAGTCAGATGGAAGCAGGTTGAGGGGAAAATATAGCCTAAGGTGGGAAGAAGTAGCAGCTAAATATGTAAAACAGCTGATTTGAAATTATCTACTAATTCAAATTAAGACACATTAATTTCTCCAGAGGTTTGCAGGAGGTTTTGTCTAGGTAGAGTGGGCTAAATGAAGCCGTTCTGTAATTCATCACTGAAGCTACTGCCTGTCAGTTTTATTTCTCATAGGGGCCTACCCATAAGTAAGCAGATTATGCTACTTGCTACTTAGAGGGTTGGAGCTTGCTTGTTTTATTTTTATTTAAATGCAGAATTGAAGCCAAGTCTTCTGGTGATAAGATTGCCAGGGTTCCCACTGACAGATTTAATTCCTTGATACATTGGAATATGTCCAAGTTGTCCTGACTGAGCTGATCATAGATGGGATATGAATGGCCTGATCAATTAAGGAAATCATCAATCAGTGAATCAATCAATAAACACTATTGAATATCTATAGAATACTGGATAGCATTATGGGAGCTGTAAATATGCACAAGAACTCGTACCTGTCCTTAAATTAAGTGGAAAATACTGAAAGACCGTTTTCCATCCTACCACCCCACCTCATTCATTCCACGATGGTAACCCTAAGTCCATGATAGTCAGCTCTGGTGGCATGTTAGGAACCCCTTTCCCTGAGAGAGGAGTATCTGGGTGGTGCAAACAGTTAACACACTTAGCTGCTCACTGAAAGTCTGGTAGTTTGAGTCCAGCCAGAGGTGCCTCAGAAGAAAGGCCTGGCAATCTACTAAAAATTCAGACATTGATAACCCTGTGTGTGGAGCTCAGTTCTACTCTGACACACATGGGGTCACCATGAGTCAGAGTCAACTGGTTGTTTTTTGTTTTTGTTTTTTCCCCCTGAGAGAACTTTGGGAACCAACTGTCATGATCAAGTACCCTGAGTGAGAGCTACGTGAGACCATATTAGCATGGACATACAATCTTCCCTTCTACCACTGTTTTTGGCCTATTCATCCAATTGGCCCTCTGTCCTAGTTCCTAGATTTTTGTTTTGTTTGCTCCCATTCTTATGATTACTAAATCCCAGCCCTCAACTCCAGTCTCTCAGCAAGAGCCCTGATGCCCTCAGCCTCTTTGCCCTAGCACTAGAGCAGGGTTTCCCAAACTTGGCATTATTGACATTTCGGACTGCACAATTCTTTTTGGGAGGGGGACTTTCCTGTATACTGTAGGATGTTTAGTAGCATCGTTGTTCTCTACCCATTAGATGCCAGTATCACCTCCCTCGCAACGTGTGACAATCAAAAATGTCTTCAGACATTGCATATGGCCCCGGGGCGGGGGGCAAAAATTGTTCCCAGTTGAAACCCCCTGCACTAGACCCTCCCCTGTATTTCTCAACTGACTCAGAAAGATTTCCCTGAGCTGCGAGTCTAGAACATACCTATAACCGTGAACTTCTTACCCTTTACTTGTTTTTCTCCCCCGACTAGATTATAAGCCCTATGAAGGCAGGGTACTAGTCTCCCTATCTCACCCCTAGCACGGTGCCTAATACAGAATAGGCACTTGATGTTTATTACCTGGTTGTCTGGGAGCCAAGGATACCTGGGGGTAGATGTGGATTGGAATCAGACTCAGGCTGGCAGCATTCTTTAGATCAACTAGCTGGCTGGTCATGCCTGTTACACAAGTTGGTCTGTCCACTCAAACTTTTCCATCCCCATTCCACAGGACAGACTTGCTCTCCCCCAACAATAGAGCTCTCAGTAAGTCATGAGGCAGGGCCATGTTTTTCATAGTAAACACATACTAACAGGAATTTTCCTAACATTGTAAAGCAGTAGACAATAAATTCAGACAGGAAGATGGTTGCTACTAATGGGAATAACTGTAGAGCATCTGAAACTTGAATTGGGCTTTAAAGAAAGGAGTAATTTGGGGAAGTGGAAGTAGGAAGGTAAAAAAAAAACTGTAGAGCATCTGAAACTTGAATTGGGCTTTAAAGAAAGGAGTAATTTGGAGAAGTGGAAGTAGGAAGGTAAGGGAGTAGTTAATTCCAAATGTTCAATGTGGGAAAAATAGTATGAGCAATGTAGTCAGTTCAGGGAAAACATGGTGTCGTTTGGAGGGCCAGCATTATGAGGAAATAACCCAGGTAGGAAGGAGCAAATGAAGAGACCCAGGTATGAAAATACACAAGGCATTTTCAACATCCGGTTATTGTTAGTAGCCATTGAGTCCCGTCAATGTGTTGTCTAATAGAACTGCTCCATAGGGTTTACTTGGCTGTAATCTCAACAGAAGCAGATCTTCAGCAGCACTGCTGGGTAGATTTGAACCGCCAACATTTAGGTTAGCAGATGAGCACAAAATGTTTGTGCCACCTATCTAGAATGGCTATTATGTAAAACATTTAAGTGTCCCTTGGAAGACAAGTCTCCTCTGGCAGAGTTTTTGTTGTTAGCTGCTGTCTAGGTCCTGCACGACCCCATTATCAGTTATGGATCAGGCCACTGTCATTCATAGGGTTTTCATTAGCTGATTTTCAGAAGTAGATCTCCAGGCCTTTCTTCCTAGTCCGTGTTAGCCTGGAAGTTCCCCAAAACCTGTTCAAAGTCACAGAAAGACACAAGCCTCCACTAACAGGCAAGTGGTCGCTGCTCTTGAGGTGCATTGGCCAGGAATCAAACCTGGGTTCCTTGCAGGAATGGCAAGAATTCTACCACTGAACCACCAACGCCCTACACCCTGTGGCAGAGAGGACCTGGGAAAAGGATATAGTTGATCAGGTGCATTATTCATTCAGTGAAAGGACATGTCAAAATTATCTTAAATTTACAGGGAGAAATGAAGAGGCAAGACTAGGAAGTTTTTTTACAAAAAGGTGAATGAGGGGGCTTGTCAGGTTGGGCATGGTCTAATGCCAAGAGTGCATTTTTGGGATCTGATAGCCACATAATGACTTTGAGATGTTGGGCAAGGTTTTTTAATTTTAACAGATCTCAGCCTTAAAATAGAGAAAATAGTAACCTTCCATGCTTGTTGGGAGGATTACGTAAGATAATACTTGATGCAGAATAGATCCTCACCGAATGGAAACTATTTTTTTTTAATTTTCCCAAATATTAAAACATGGCTTAAAATTACAGTGAATATCACAGTGTACCCCTGACACATGGATATAGAGAGAAATAATAGAACAGAAATGAAAACCTGTGAATAAGTAATAATATTAATATATGTAACTGAACTGGACTAAGTAGTGTATTAAGCAGGAAACCATTTGATTTTTTAAAATAATTTTTATTGTGCTTTAAGTGAAAGTTTACAAATCAAGTCAGTCTCTCACACAAAAACCCATATACACCTTGTAACACACTCCCAATTATTCTCCCCGTAATGAGACAGCCTGCTCTCTCCCTCCACTCTCTTTTCGTGTCCATTTTGCCAGCTTCTAACCCCCTCCACCCTCTCATCTCCCCTCCAGGCAGGAGATGCCCACATAGTCTCGTGTCCACCTGATCCAAAAAGCTCACTCCTCACCAGCAAAAAATGTGGAACGCTTCACGAGTTTGCGTATCATCCTTGCTCAGGGGCCATGCTAATCTTCTCTGTATCGTTCCAATTTTAGTATATGTGCTGCCGAAGCGAGCACACCGTTTGATTTTCTACCATCCCCTGGTGAACTGGTTTTCTCTAATATTCCTTCTGAGACACTGGATGAAATCTCAGGAAAATTTCAGAATTTCACCAGATGTCCAAAAATCCAAAACTTCAATGCTAAATACTAAAATTTTAATCCTTCATCCAAACTAAAACCTCCCTTCTTTATGAACTCTGGTCTGAATCAGGTTCTGTGATCCACAAAAGGAAACCGACTCTTGTCGACACCTTCAATATTTCTCCCTACCCTGAACTTCTATCAGTCTTAGAAGAAATACAGTTGGAATGCTCCACAGAAGCAAGAATAGCAAACCTTCGTCTTACTTACTTTTAACACATCACCAGAAAAGATCAATTGCTAGAAAAGGGCATAATTATTGGTAAAGTAGAGGGTTGCTATGAGTCGGAATCGACTCGACGGCATTGGTTGGTTTTTTTTAAAATAGAGAGTCAGTGAAAATGTGGAAAACCCTACATGAGATGGACTGACACAATACCTGCAACAATGGACTTGGACATCAAAGATTGTGAAGACGGCACAGGACTGGGCAACATTTCCTTTTTGTTATACATAAGGTAGCCATGAGTCGGAGCCAACTTTTTGGCAACTAACGGTAAAAATTTTGATCTTCTACTTATGTTCCCCACTGACTCTATCCTTTAGCTCCTCCAGGGATGCTATCTTAGTTATCTAGTGCTGCTATAACAGAAATACCACAAATGGACGGCTTCAATAAACAGAAATTTATTCTCTCACAGTCTGGTAGGCTAGAAGTCCAAATTCAGGGCATCAGCTCCAGGGACGGCTTTCTCTCTCTGTCAGCTCTGGAGGAAGGTCCTTGTCATCAATCTTCCCTTGGTCTAGGAGCTTCTTCACACAGGAACCTCAGCTCCAACGGATGCACTCTGCTTCTGGCACTGCTTCCTTGGTGGTATGAGGTCCCCATGTTTCTCTGCTCGCTTATCTCTTTTACATCTCTAAAGAGATTGGCTTAAAACTAAACCTAATCTTGTAGATTGAGTCCTGCCTCATTGACAAAACTGCCACTAATCACACCTCATCGACTTCATAGAGATAGAATTTACAACACACAGGGAAATCACATCAGATGGCAAAATGGTGGACAACCTCACAATACCGGGAATCATGGCCTATCAAAGTTTGGGGGACACAATTCAATTCATGACAGATGCAAATGCCCCAACTGGAGGCCTCCAACTGAGATTTCCTGTATAGACAATGCCTCCTCCATTGGACACTGATCACTCCCCTTCAGCTCCTGTCTTCTTCCAGTGGCCCTGCTTCAGTCTCAAGGTCAAAATTCCCATCTGTCCCACAGGAAACTCATGACCTTACCAATCAGAAGTCTGTCTTTCTCTTTCTCAATGCTGTCAGAGCAGTTGGACAACTTCTTATCCTTGGACACATTCAGGAGCACTCACCTCCTCCTCCATGTATGGGGGAGGCCCCAGCACTCTGACTCCATCTTGAGGCATCCTTGTTTTATTCTTATATAGCCTGGAGAGGATAGGAGCTAATGGTGGCAGAATTTGTTTTGGGCCAGCCATCCTTTTTGCAAGTCTTGCAGAGATAGTCCATGAACTTGTTTTTTAACAAGGGGTACATGATATTTATTTTCTCCAGCTTTGAGATCTCACTCAAAACTTCAAAAAAGAAAGAGTTCCATTTTAATATCCGATCACATGAGCATTTAATGATGAAGGTTGCAGCACAAATAAGAGCTGATAACAACGAGGTAACATTTATCGATGGATTATTTGTTGCCAGTCGCTGTACAAACAGCAACACAGTATTAACTCCCTACAATAGCCCTGTGAGGTAAGAATTGTTAGGAGGAAATTCTGACTCAGAGAGGTTAAGTGATTTGGTTAAGGTCGTACGGATAGTAGTTAGGAAAAGAAATAATAATTTATAAAGTACTCTAGGACACTTAATTACCTCATTGGGAAAAAAAAAATAATAATTTTAGGTCCTGTCATCCACTCAATATCAAAGTAAAGCTTAGAGTTTAATAGTTATACATTAGGAAGTAAAAAAATAAAAGCAAAAATAGAAAATGAATATTTATTAAATTCCTAGATGGAGAACATCATTAACGTATACCTGATGAAGAAGAAGGCACCAAAGAAAAAATAGATATAAAGATATCAAATTAAAAAGTTTACGCATCCTTTTATACATACCAAAATTAAAAGACAAACCACAAACTGAAGAAAATATTTTCAAAATACATAACAAAGAGAAAAAAAAGAGACATCAGGTTAAATGTGATGATTGATTATGCATATTTATCCCGTCTTCTTCCTGAAACCCACTACTTAGTAGGACTCAAGGGGCACATAAGGAGCCCTGGTGACGTAGTGGTTAAGTGCTTGGCTGCTAACTAAAAGGTCTGCAGTTCGAACCCACTAGCCATACCACTGGAGAAAGATGTGGCGGTCCGTTTCCCTAAAGATTTCAGCCTTGGAAACCCTATGGGGCAGTTCTACCCTGTCCTATAGGGTCATTATGAGTCAGAATTGATTCGATGGCAACAGGTTTAAGGGGCACATTTGTACATCTTATAAACCCACAAAGGCAAAGAGAACAGGAGAGGAAACAATGACAGATAAGAGATTTCAATAAAAATTTGAGAGACAAAAAGTAGACGGAGGAGTGGCCACAAAATAGAAGACTTGATGTGGTTACCTGTGGAGGAGGACAATTCCAGTAGCCGGGGGCTCCATGGAACTCTGGAAATGCCCACCATCAGGTTGGCTGGAGCTGAACACAGGAGGAATGGATGAAAATCAAGGGCATTGCATCCACCTCACGTGTGGAGTTCCCCATGTCCTGGATTTTGCTGATGGCTTTCCTTATGGCCCGTAAGTTACGTAGGGGCAACTTTTAGGTTTGTCCAGTGCTGAGGAGTTGCCCAGGATGTGGGCCTTTCAGTGTAGAAATGGGAATTATTGGCCATGCTATGTTTAACATGGCCTCTGTCCTCTGTATTTCCTTCGTATTAAGAATTGGAAATGGAGGCTTATCTGATTCAGGTTTGTTTTTACAGCAAGACAATTTCTTAGGTGGTGCCAGGCTCTGTCATTAGAAGAAACACAATGTTTGGTTATGTTTTTTTTGAATGGTGTTAACAGTCACTGATGCTCAATACCTAGATTCATTAATTGCACAGTATTAAAAAACAAAAAACCAAACCCGTTGCAGTCCAGTGGATTCCGACTCATAGTGACCCTATAGGGCAGAGTAGAACTGCCCCATAGAGTTTCCAAGAAGCGCCTGATGGATTCAAAGTGCTGACCTTTTGGTCAGCAGCTGTAGAACTTACCCATTTTGCCACCAGGGTTTCTATATTACTATATCGTAATTCTATTATTCTGTCATTAGTTATTACGTAAAATACTTCTACAAAGAGAAACTTCTCCCATCAGCTATTTGATTCTTTCCATTAATTTACCACTTTTCAAAATATCAGCTCCCCAGTATTTTCTAAAATCGACCAATTAGATTTCTTTTATATGCTTATGAGCTCAGGATTTTTAAAATATTTGATGTATTGCAATCCATTGCAGTTATTTTCCTCTTTGGGGCTCAATTTGTTCCGTCTTTGACTACCAGGGCCTTTTTAAGTGGCCTCCTGAGTCCTTTTGGCATGGTACCATTAGTCACTCAGATGTCCTTGCTGTTTGATGGTAATATGTTTCATGCCAGGAATCAGTCTTTCCTTTAAGAAACCTTGGTTGCTTCTAATGAGATTGTTATTATTATAAGCATATAATCTGGCTGCTAGGGGTACTTATTGCTATGGGCTTTGTCATTGTTTCAAGATCTTTTTTTTTAAGATGAATTATGTAATGAATTTAAGATGATACTTTCAGTTCAAATTCATAACAGATTTTTGACTTAATCTCTTCTATTGTGCATTTATATGTCCTTTCTCTCGTGCTGGGATTTCTGATTTCAGCAACATGAGGATGGCAGAATTAAAATCTCATATACTTACTCATTTGTTTTATCTCACAATACCTACACTGAAGTCTTAGAATAACAATATCGATTTCTACAAGGCACATAATTACTAAAACAGTTTAAAAATTTTTCCAGTAATTTCAGCTACAATAACTAGAGCTGTGTAGTGAAAATTACTGTGTTTTAAAGTCACTTGGAATGGTTGCTCTCTGAACTAATATTTTTTAATACTTTATTCTTAAATATGAATTAGCAGCTTAGGATCACAGGTTATCCCCTCCCGGGGGGAGGGGGGCTTCAAAATGAAAACAAACAAAAAAACTACCAAAATAAACTGACAAAAAGGGTAGCCATATTTTTTAAAGCAATAAAAGAGTTAGAAAACAAAATGAGAAAACATTTCGAAAGCAAATAAAAATCAAATAGATACAATATAATGTAGGAGAGAAAAGAAAAGAGGGATCAATCTAAGATATTCAATTAGTAGAAATTCCAGAGAGATCAGAGAAAAGAAAGAAGAAAAAAAATTATCAGAGAACTTTCCAGAACTGAAGGACATGTTCCTAGGTTGAAAGAATTCATCAAAACACTCAGCACAGTGAATAAAAAAGAGCCTATATCAAGATACATCATGGTAAAATTTTATTACTTTAGAGACAAAGGGAAGATATAAAAACTTAGAAAGAGGAAAATAGGCCCATAGAAAGGCTCTGGAATCGAAATCGTATTTAATAGTCACACCAGAAGCTAGAAGATGATGGAAAAATGCTTCTCAGCTCTGAAAAAAAAAAAAATTATTTCCAACTAATGTTCTATACCAAATTAGAAACAACTGCAAAGGTAAAATAAGGATATTTTAAGACATGCAAATGCTCAAATATTTATGCTTCATGTACTCTTTCTTAAGCAGATCTTGGAAGATGCATTTTAGCAAAATGAAGGAGAAAACTAAGAATGAGTAAAACAGAAATTCAAAAAACAGGAAATCCAACACTAAGAGAGAAAAAGGTTACGTTCCAGATTGACCAAACTTGACTGTTGTTGTGTGCCATTGAGTCAATTCTGACTCATAGCGATCCTATAGGACAGAGTAGAACTGCCCCATAGGGTTTCCAGGGAGTAGCTGGTGAAGTTGAACTGCCGATGTTTTGGTTAGCAGCCTGAGCTCTTAACCACTTAGCCACGAGGGCTACATGACCAAATAGGATTAGAGCAATAAAATCCACAGCGCCAGGATAGAGGTGTCAGGGAAAACATATTTAACTGCTAGATCATCGGATGTGTTTAAGCATTTGGATGATAATATTGATAGACATTTGTCATATTCGTTAAGTAGATTTACTGGAGGATTTGGAAAGAAAAGGCTTTGGAAAATGGCTACATAAATAAATTTAAAATGACGTATTATTTTTATTAACCCCAGAAAAAATGTAAATGTTGTACCCCAAAACAAACAAAATCATAGCATATTATCTGGCTCAGCAGTGAAGAAAAATATGTATGTAATAATGTAAACACTGACTTTCTTTTCAATAACTTCTTACTTTGGAGTAATTTTAGATTTACAGAAAAGTTGCAAAGGTAGTAGAGAGAGCTGTCATGTATCCTTCACCCAGCTTCCGCTCATGTTACTGCCTTACATAAACAGGGTACACTTGTCACTACTGTGTGGTACCAACAGTTCATGCATTTGACTGCTAACCAAAAGATTAACTGCTGGAGTCTACCCAGAGGCACCCTTGGAAGAAAGGCCCGGTGATCTACTTTCAAAAAATCAGCCACAGAAAACCCTAAGGAGCAAGGTTCTACTCTGATGCAAATGGGGTTGCCATGAGTCCGAATCAACTCCAGGGCAACTGTTACGTTAAGCCACAGACTTCATCTGAACACCACCAGTTTCTCCACTGGTGTCCTTTTTCTGTTCCAGAATCAAATCCAGGATTCCTCATTACGTTTAGAAACTCTGACTTCTTATTTAACCAAAACTTTGCTTTTACCACAATTAAAAAATAAAAAGAGGGAGAAAAAATGTGAGTGTGTGTGTGTATTGGCATATAAAAGAGAGCAAAATCCTCATCTTTCATAATAGGGTACCACAGCAGATACCATCTGAAACTCAGAAGTCAGCAAATAGTTAACCCATTGCTGTCAAGTGGATTCTGACTCATAGGGACCTTATAGGTCCCTGTAGGACAGAACTGCCCCATAGAGTTTCCAAGGAGTGCCTGGTGGATTTGAACTGCCGATCTTCCGGTTAACAGCGGTAGCTTTTAACCGCTATGCCACCCGGAATGGTTAGGTAAGAATAATATTTTTTTTAATGTATGTAATTACAGAAGAAACAGCTAAAAAAATTAACAGTGGCTGCTGCTGCTACCTGAGACTAGGGCCCAAGTGTGGCTTGGAGGTAAAGGGCTACTGTTTTTTCATCACAAACTTTTAGTACCCTGATGTTTTTAATTATATGCAGGTATTACTTTTGTAAAAATAAAAATGAAGTCAAACACAAGGTGGGAAAAATAAAACTATTATTCTTAAAATCAACTGATAAGAAAACATAGATTTCAATAGATTAAAGGCAAAGGTTATGAACAAACCATTTTCCTGAGAAAATAAAAATGCTAATAAACGTCTGAAAACAAATGCAATCTCTGTAATAACCCAGTAAATGCAAACTTAAAAATAACTGGTTAAAATGCAGCCAGTCAAATTAGAAAAGAATAGTAAAAATCACAATATTCAACAATGATTTTTATGTGTTTTGCAGACACGCACTGCTGTTGAAATGAGGCATGTGTACTGTGGTACTACTTTTTTAAGTACTGTGTAAATATGTATCAAAAAAAACCAAACCAGTTACCGTGGAGTCGATTCCGCTTCATAGCGACCATCCAGGACAGAGCAGAACTGCCCCATAGGTTTCCAAGGAGCGGCTGGTGGATTTGAACCGCCCACCTTTTGTTCAGCAGCCAAGCTCTTAACCACTACACCGCCAGGGCTCCAAATGTGTATCAAGAACCTTAAAACGTTCATGCTTTTTGACCCAGTGATTTTACCTTTGAGAATATGTCTTAAGGAAGCAACCCAAAATAAAAAGAAAATTCTGTGTTAAAATTAAAAAGAAAAAAAGTGTTATTTAGGAAGTGCCTCCACCAACATACAAAAATGCTAATGTAATATTATTGAGATTTAGAAAAATAATAAAACTTGTCCACATGGCATGATTTTAACTATGTGTAAGAAATGGCATAGATTTTCTTCCGTGAAGGAAATTCACCAATATTGAAGTTAATGGCTGCTATCATGAGATGGTGTGATTACGGGTGATTTTGATTTTATTCTTTAGGCATTCTGCACTTTCTACAATTTTTAAATAATGAGAATGCACTGCATTTATCACCTGGAGAAACTTTTAAGTGCTATTTAAAGAATGTGGGGTGAGGTTGACACAAGCAGAAATTGTCAGATTGGGGACAGGTCTTTGTTTCCACCTTTGCTCTGGTGCCCCCAGCCCCCTCCTGTTCCCTTCCTAGCACTCTGTATCCAGCCTCTAGGGCCTTGATGGCCCCAACTCATGGCAACCCCATGAACGATGAAACAAAATGCTGCCCCATCCCATGCCATCCTCATGATCAGTTCCAGACTGACCATTGTGATTCATGGCGTTTGCGTTGGCTGAGTTTCAGAAGTAGATCACCAGGCCATTCTTCCTAGTCTGTCTTAGCCTGGAAGTTCTGCTAAAACCTGTTTGATATCATAACAACATTTTTTCATTCACCAAAGAGTTATGGAATATCTCTAGGTCCAATCCCCACATGGTGTCTTGTACTATGCAATTTGATGTAAAGCAGAAGAAAGCATGATCTCAAAGAGATGTGAGCCTCATAGAAAGACACAAGCACATAAATAATTATAGTACAAGATAATGCATACTATTAAGTTGAACCATATGAAATTGTCATTTTTGTTGGTCAAAAGCAGTCAACTAGGGGCAATTCATATATAGATACTATGGGAGCAGAGAAGTATCACAGGAAACTTCAGGTATTATATACGTCCTAGTGATATATTTTGTAAGAGGAAGTTTCTTGTGGTGGAATTTCAAGCATTGGGAGAGTTGCTAGGTAACATAATTCTGAATGATAAGATGCTAGTAAGAATAGCTTCTGATTTTGCAGGGCTATTATTATTTGTATGGGACTGCGGTGAGATGGATCAATTTTATGTGACCTTTCTAGCCACAGTCTTATAACTCCCACTCAAGTGATTGGGCAGGACTATGTGATAGGATAATTGTGGCCCACCAAAGGGGTTGGTCAGTTTTGCCATCCCCACTCTGTTTGAAATGAGGCACTCCAGAGCAGTAGAGAGAGGACCCCACCACCACCAAGGAAGATCAGCCAGGAGCCAGCACATCCTTTGGACCTGGGATCCCTGCGCTGAGAAGCTCCTGGACCCAGGAGACAGACAGTGAGTTGCAACCCTGAAGACGGTGAGAAGTGGTGGGAGAGAAGCGGGTGCAGAGACTTAGCAGCAGGAGACAGTATGGGGGGCTTCCCAGCCAATAGAGCAAGAAAGCCGAGTGCCTGGGGTACCTCCAGGGACTTACTGGCAGGGGCTAAAAGATCTGCACAACACTTGCCTGAGCAGGGCAGAGGCCTAGGGCCAGAGAGAAATGTGCCTGCGGGCACAGCTGAAAAGATACTGTCCTGATGGAAGACCTGTATCCTCGAGTGTTCCTGAGCCTCATTTGTAACATGTTACTTTCCTAATAAACCCCACAATCATGAGTGTGATCTGTGAATTCTGTTTGGTCATTGTAATGAATAATCAAACCCAGCAGAGAAGCAGAGAGGGAGGGTTGATGTCAGAATTGGTAAAGATGGTAGACAGAGGAGGTATATCTGACTTCGCCTCATAGGAATCAGCCTTGGGTTGTTGATCTTGATTCTTCTTCTCCCTTGGGAAGTTAGAGGAGGTCAGACACTGCTCTCATGCCATTTTTACAGGGACAAATCACTAAGCTAGGTTGCTGGAAATTACAGTGAGTTTTTTCAGACCTAGAGATGTGAGCTAGATGGTTGTCTGCAGAGACGTGGTAGTGGAAACCAGGAGAGTGGGTGTGCTCAGAAAGGGTGATGGCAAGAAACAAGGAATTGCACTGTGTGGTAGATGGAGAGGTCCAGGCCAAGGAAGGGCAAGAGGAGATACAGGACAGTGCAGGCCCTACAGAATCCAAAGGGGAAGAAACTTCAAGGATGACAGCAAGCAACAGTGCTCCAGAGTACGTAGAGATGCTGATGATATCTGAGCCATAGGAGGGCATGTGAAGAGCATGTGATCAGTGCAGAAACCAGACTGCACTGACTTCAACCAAAGGGTTGAAGCAGGAGTAAGGCAGTATGGTACAGAGGTTAACCACTATAGTGAGCTCTGGAGTCAGATGCCCTGGATTTACTTCCTGGTTCTGCTGCTAACCAGCTACGAGCATTTAGGCACATTACTCATCATCTGTGTTTCAGAATCATCATTTACAAAATGAGAATAATGACAGCAACCCCTGATGTGATAGATTACCCTGACGGACCCCATTCTTCTCCCTTCCTAGATCCACAGGGACAGTGGTGGTTCCGTGGTCAAATTCTCACTTTCAGACTGGAGACCAGGGCTTTGTTCCCAGTCCGTGCACCTCCGGTACAGCCACTGTTTGGCTGCCAGTGGAGGCTCATGTGTTACTATGACGCTGAACAGGTTCCAGTGGAGCTTCCAGACTAAGATCAACTAGGAAGAAAGGCCTAGTGATCTACTTCTGAAAATCAGCCAATGAAAATCCCATGAATCACAATGGTCCAATGCACAACTGATCATAGGGATGGTGCAGGACTGGGCAGTGTTTTATTCCATTGTGCATGGAGGTGCCATGAGTCTGGGGCTGACTCAACAGTAGCTAACACATCTTACAAACCCGATTCATACCCTTTGCCATGCAACTTTGCAGTGCCCTCCCACTCTGATTGTGGACTCTGCTTTTTTACTTCCTTTGGCCAATAAAATGGGTAGAAATCACAGTGAGCCAGTTTCAACCTCAAAAGGCCCTGTGTGTTTCTGTCTGCTTGCTTTCATTCCCCTCTGCCATCACCAGAAGATACTCGGACCAGTCCACTGGATGAAGAGAGGAATATAGAGTAAAGCTGACTCTCCCTGCAGTCCCAGGTGAAGCCAGGCTTGATTACTGACCCCAGGCATGTGAACGAGCAAGTGACGATCAGCAGAGCCATCTAGCCACCTCCCCAACCTGCCAGCTGACCCCAGACATGTAAGCAATCGATTGTTATTGTTTAATGTACTGAGATTTTGTGGTTGCTTGTTATGCAGCATTATTGTGAAGAAAAATAACTGATACCTTATAAGGTTCTTGCAGGATTAAGTGAGATAATGTGTATAGACCATGTTGAGCAGTGCTTAACAGAGTAACTGCTGGAACAAGTGTTGTTGTTGACAGTTGCCATGGAGTCCATTCTGACTCATAGCAACCCCATGCAGACTGTTCCACAGGGTTTTCAAGTTTGTGACCTTCAATGGAGAAGCAGATTTCCAGGCTGCCTGCCGAGATGCCTCTGAGTGAGTTTGAACTATCAACCTCTCATCTGGTAGTCGAGTGCATAACCATTTGCACCAGCCAAGCACTCCTAAACAAGTGTTAGTGGTTATCATTATTAGAGACAGTGATTATTTTCCTGGGGCCAAACCAGGACAAACTAAAGGTATCCTGGGTAGACTAGTAATTTGGTGACTTTCCAAGTTGATAGACTAATAATTGGTGACTCTCCAAATTGATATTTTTCCTATATTTTCTCATTGTTCATTTAGTAAGAGAGGAAGAAAACTGAATTTTTTCAGTAATTATTGTATACAAAACTGATTTATTTACTAAACCATTTCTACCAACTGAACCACAGTTGATGTTTCAGGGCAAAAATGGCAAAATATCTGCCAGTTTTCTGTAATTCCACTTTTCTCTAGTGTTCTTCCGTGATTTCCAAACAAGACAACTTCTGGTATAGTAGACTGACCAGTGTAAAACTCAAGATAAAACAAACCTCTCGCTTCCAGTAAATGACACTATGCCATGTATTATTCAGTTTTAGCATTTCAGCAGAATGAGACTTCGGACTCTTAGCCAACTGACTGCTTCTGTGTCATAAACATACTTGACAGAAATAGAATGTCCTCACCAGGAGCTTTTGTTCTGTTCTTTTCATTATTTCCACATGAAACCAAGGTCTGCCTCTGCAGAAGCAGTGTGTATTTCTTCAGTTTATTGCAGTGGGGTTTAGCATTCCTTTTAGGCTAAACAATTGTCTCGGACACTGACTAGGATTAAATTGGGTCCCCCCAAAATGTGTGTCAACTTGGCTAAGCTATGATTCCCAGTATTGTGTGATTGTCCACCATTTTATCATCTGATGTGATTTTCCTCTATGTTGTAAACCCTACCTCTATGGTGTCAATGAGGTGGAATTAGAGGCATTTATGTTAATAAGGCAGGGCTCAATCTAAAAGATTAGGTTGTGTTTTAAATCAATAATTTTTGAGATACAAAAGAGAGAGGTAAGCAGAGAGACAGGGGGACCTCATACCAACAAGAAAAAAGAGCCAGGAGAAGAGCACGTTCTTTGGACCCAGGGTCCCTGCTCTGAAAGGCTCTTTGACCGGGAAGATTGATGACAAGGACCTTCTCCCAGAGCAGACAGAAAAAGCCTTCCCCTGGAGCTGGCACCCTGAATTTGAATTTCAAGCCTCCTAGACTGTGAGAGAATAAATTTCTGTTTGTTAAAGCCATCCACTTGTGGTATTTCTGTTATAGCCATCCACTTGTGGTATTTCTGTTATAGCAGCACCAGATGACTAAGACAGACACCTTTATAACTACTGCCCTCCTTGCTTGGTTTTGGGGCTGCCTGACTACAGGGAAGCTGCATAACCAAAGGCACCTTTTGTAAAACTGTGTCTGCAGGTGTTGATGTGGAATTCAGGTGGCTCGATGCAGCATCTGATGTCAATGCCTTGCTTAACAGATGTAAAAGTTTACCAGGCCATCAAACCAAAGGGTAAAACCATTTGCTTTTGAGTTGACCCCACTCGTGGCGACCCCATTTGTGTCAGAGTAGAACTGTGCTCCATATGGTCTTCAGTGGCTTATTTCTTGGAAGTAGATCAGCAGGCCTTTCTTTGGAGGTGACTCTGGGTAGACTCAAACCACCAAACTTTCAATTAGCAGCTGAGCACAATAACCATTTGTACCACTCAGGGGCTCCCAACCAAAAAGTAATAACCCTCTAAATTCTAATCCCTGATTTTCTTTCCTTTTTTTCCTTCCATTATTAATTGAAACAAAACCCAACTGGACTATTAACTATTCCCTGGACAATGAGTGTAAAAAAAAAAAAAACAAACAGCAAATGAGTGTTTGGAGTTTACTATTCCAAAAAGACTCCATGTCCCTCCCTTCCAACTGTCTTGGAAGGCTGAGGGCCCTATAGCCAAGGTCCCTGGAAATTAAGGTTCTTTGCAGTTGTGCCCATGTAGACAGTCTCTCCTCAATAAGTCTCTTCACCCCGATCACTGGGTTCATATCCCAGCTCGGCCACATATTAACTAATTGACCTTGGGCCAGTTTCTTAGTCTCTCTGTGCTTCTGTTTTCTCATCAGTAAAATGAGAGTGATAATAACATTCCCCTCATGATGATTTTGTGAGGATTGAATTCAACAATTCATACAAAATGGTTAGCACAGTATCCACCTGCTAGACAGTGCTCATTTACCTATTCAACAAATGTTTATTGAGCCTATTCTGTGCCCAAAACTAAAACCAAACCGATTGCCATCGAGTCAATTCCAACTCATAGCAACCCTATAAGACAGAGTAGAACTGCCTCGTAGGGCTTCCAAGGGGTGGCTAGTGGATTTGAACTGCTGGCCTTTTGGTTAGCACCCTGAGCTCTTAACCACTGTACCACCAGGGCTCCACTATATACCAGGCATGGGGAATAATCAGTCATTCAACAAAACAGACCGAGAATGTTTTTGAACCTTACATTCTAGTGAAGTAGACAGACAATTAACTATGAATAGACAAAATGAGTAATTGAAAGAGTGTGTTAGACAATGATAAGTGATAGGGAACAAAAGAAAAAGTCATGCAAGGTAAGGTGGATGGAAAGTGCTGAGCAGGGAGCGGAGAAAGTTGCAATATTGAATACGAAGAGAGAAGCCTCATCAAGGTGGAATTGAAGGCTCAAAGCAGGTGAGGGAATGAGCCCAGTGGATAGCCAAGGGAAGACCATTCCACTAAGAGGGAACAGCTGGAGCCACGGCCCTAAGGCAATGAGAGTCTGGTGTCTACAAGGAATGATGGGGGCGCCATGAGCAGAAGGTGTCTGGGAAAAGTGGTAGGAGATGAGTCAAAGGGATAACAGGGTCTAGTCTCTTGGAGTCATGACAGCCTGACACTCTCAGGACTTGGGCTTTCACTCCAGTGAAATGGCAAACTGCTGCAGGATTTTGAGAAAAGGAATGACATGATTTGATTTTCATTTTAAAGTGATCACTCTGGCTAGGGACGATGGTCTTGGGGGACATCTAGCTCAACTGGCACAACATAGTTTATAAGGAAAATGTTCTACATCCTACTTTGGTGAGTCATGTCTGAGGTCTTAAAACCTTGTGAGTGGCCATCTAAGATATGCCTACCGTTCCCACCCAGTCTGGAGCAAGAGAGAATGAAGAAAACCAAAGACACAAGGAAAAGATTAGTTCAAAGGACTAATGGACCACGAGTACCACAGCCTCCACCAGACTGAGTACCAGCTCATCTAGATGTTGCCCAGCTATCACCACTGACAGGCATCACAATAGAGGGTCCTGGATAGAGCAAGAGAAAAATGTAGAACAAAATTCTAACTCACAAAAAAAGACCAGACTTACTGATTTGACAGAGACTGGAGAAACCTCAAGAGTATGGCCCCTGGACACCCTTTTAACTCAGTAATGAAGTCACTCCTGAGGTTCACCCTTCAGCAAAAGATTAGTCAGGTCCATAAAACAAACAATAATACACGTAGCTCAACCATGTATATGAGATTAAATGGGCACACCAGCCCAGTGGCAAGGACGAGAAGGCAGGAGGGGACAGGAAGGCTGAATGAAAGGAAATGGGGAACCCAAGGTCAAGAAGGGGAGAGTGTTGACATGTGTCAGGGTTAACAACCAATGTCACCAAACAATATGTGTATTAATAAATGAGAAGCTAATTTGCTCTATAAACTTTCACCTAAAGTGCAATAATAAATAAATAAAAATAAAGAGATCACTCTGACTTTTGTTGAGAATACATTGTTGGGGAGAAAAGTGAAGTCAGAAAGACTTGTTAGGTAGGTGTTGCTGTAACATAGGCAAGACATGCTGGTAGCTCTGGTTGGGCTGAGAGGAGGAAAAAGAGGGGGTAACTATGGAAGTGGTGGGAAGGGAATGGATTCTGAATGCATTTTAAAGGCAAAGCTAACTGTATTCCCTGAGAGATTAGATATGGGATGTAAGAGAGAGTCAAGGCATGCAACCTGAGCAACTGGAAAGATTGAGTTGCCATCTTCTGTGATGTGAGTCAGAATCAACTCAATGGCAGTGGGTTTGGTTTTGGTTTTTGGTGATGGGGAAGGTTGGGAGTGAGAAAGAGCAACAGCTTAGTCTTGTTAAGAAATGTTAGCTACTTTTGTTATCATTACATGTTGCTGTGTACTGTTATAAATATAAGTACCTATCATATCTCCTTCTCCAGATGGCAAACTCCATGAGACTAGGGACTATATCATGCTCTTCTTTTTAACTGACCGCAATGCTACACCAGTTTAGCTGATACGGCTGTGCTCTGAATTTGCCACACACATCAGCTACATTTTTGGTACTTGCAAGTAAGTAAAACAACTACTGTTCATCCTTCAAAGTCTTATCTGGCGGAAATAAAAAAGGAAGAAGAAAAGCAACATTGATGAAGGATAACCTGAATGGCATAGAGGTCATTCCTTCACAGATACATAAATACCACTGTCATGGATTGAATTATGTCCCTCCAAAAATGTATGTATCAATTTGGCTGGGCCATGATTCCCAGCATTGTGGTTGTCCACCATTTTTTTATTTTAATTTTATGTTAAAGAGGATTAGGGTGGAGTTGTAACACCACCCTTACCCAGGTCACATCCCTGATCCAATGTAAAGAGAGTTTCCTTGGGGTGTGGCCTGCACCACCTTTTATGTCTCAAGAGATAAAAAGGAAAGGGAAGCAAGCAGAGAGTTGGAGGCCTCATACCACCAAGAAAACAGCACCAGGAGCAGAATGTGTCCTTTGGACCTGGGGTCGCTGCGCCTGAGATGCTCCCAGACCAAGGGAAGACTGATGTATCACAAGGACTTTCCTCCAGCCAACGGAGAGAGAAAGCCTCCCCCTGGAGCCGGCACTCTGAATTCAGACTTCTAGCCTACTGGACTATGAGAGAATAAGCTTTTCTTTGTTAAAGCCATCCACTCGTGGTATTTCTGTTATAGCAGCAATAGATGACTAAAACAACCACCCTTAGGTTAATTGGGGCATCTGAATTGCAGCACACTTGCATCCCTAAACTACTTCCATAAACGTTATTTTGATGAGATGACCACGGCTGATATGGAGGAATGTTATAAGAGCCAGCTCTTTAAAACTCAGTGCTGTGTTTCCTACATAGATGTAAGGGAAGATGTTTGGTATGTTGCAGTCTTTCTTTACAGGAGAAATTTCTTGACTCCACTTTACCTCACTAATACAGTCCAATTTCTTTTCTTCTTTCAAATAAAACTCAAAATAATTGTTTATACCAGGGATGTGCCCCATTTTTTTTTTAAAGAGTACTTTAGGCTTTGCAGTTCAGTGTACTCTGTGGCAGCTATTCAACTCTGCCATTGTAATACAAAAGAAGCCATGGACATTATATAAATGAATGGTAGTGGCTTTGTTTCAATAAAACTTTATTTATGAAAACAGGTGGCAGACATATTTGCCCTATAAGCCATAGTTTGCCAAACCTTGATTATCTCTAGTTACCTCTAGTTCATCTCCCATTCTGTCTTAAAAATGTTGACATCTTCACTCCCCTGAAACTGCCCTTCTCAAGATCACCAATGACCTCATGTTGATAATTTCAATGGTCAATTCTCAATTCCTAAAGTAGCCCTAGCCTGGTAGTGCAATGGTTAAATGCTCAGCTGCTAACCGAAAAGTTGGTGATTCGAACCCACCCAGAGGCTCTGCTGAAATAAAAACCTGGTAATCTGCTCCTGTAAAGACTACAGCTTGGAAGACCCTATGGGGCTGTTCTACTTTGTCCTATAGGATTGCTATGAGTCAGATCAACTTGACAGCACACAACAACATCCTAACTTGACCAATAGTGCCATTACACACTTGATCAGTCTCTCCTCGAAATACTTCCTTTATTTGGCTGCCAGAATACCATGTCCAGTTTGGTGTCCTCCTATATCACTGGCTTCTCCTTTTTTGCCTTTTTTACTGATTCCTCATCTTCTCCCTGATTCTTAATATTGGAGGACCCCACAGCTCAGGTTCACTTCTCTTATATTTATACTCATTTCTTGGGGATCTCATCAAGTCTCATGGTTTTAAATCTCATTTATAAGATGATGATTCTCAAATTTATGTTTCCAAGGCTCTCCCTGTCATCTAGAATCATATTTCCAATAGCCTACTAAATACTGCTAGTTAGATATCTAACAGAAACCTCAAATTCAAGTTGTCCAGAACTAAACTTCTGCTCTTTGTCCATAAACCTGATCCCCCTGTTGGATTCCTCATCTCAATTGTCAAAAACTTAAATTTTTTAGAGAAACACCAAAAATTAGTATAAGAGAATATATTTTTTGTGAGTAGATATGATTCAAATTGGGCAGCATCACCCAAAAATATTGGGAAGGCACTCCAAAGAGGGGATAGCTAAAGGTGGTTACCTATGTCATTGCTTTGTTAATTTCTCAGAATATAACATCAAAGCTGAGGGCAGGTTACAGAACAGTCATCAAGGACATGACATACATCCTAAAACAGCCTCTAATCAGACATTGGAGTTTTTGCTTCTCGAAACTGGCTGTGATAGATAATTTTCCAAAGGAACCCAATGCCTAAGGCCAAATGTCTCTGCTAAGCTGTTCTTACTAAGCTATTGTTCAGCCTGAAGGTGACTTCAAGGAACCAATTCCATCAAGGCTCAAAAGGATACCTAAGGGCAGATAGCCTGTGTGAGTCACTCCAATTCCGTGAACTCAGAAATCTGGATTCCAGGAGAATAAAAATGACTTTGTACAATTAATGCCTATTTCATCCTTTCAGTTGCCCAAAACCTTATGGTCTTCCTTGTCACCTCTCTATCTCTCGTATCTTACATCCAACCCATCAACAAATCCTACTGATTTTGCCTACTAAATTAAATTGATAAAATATGGTCTCACCAGTCCTACTGTTACTTTCCTGGTCTAAGCCCTCTCATCTCTCACCTAGATGATTATTGTAGTCTCCTACCTGATCATTCCAATTACCCTTTCTTTCCCACAGTCAATTTTCAACACAGCAACCAAAGAGATTCTTTTAGAATACAAGTCAGGTCCTATCACTCCTCTGTTGAAACCCCCATTTCACCCAGAGTAAACGCCAAAGTCTGTACAAAGCCCAACAAGGCCGCGCATTGTCTCTGTGCTCTCTGACCTTATCTCACACTGTTCTTCCCTTGACTTATTCTCCTCTAGCCACACTGGTCTCCTCAGTGTGCCTCAGACTCAGTTGGTCCCTCTCACCTAACGGCCCTTGACCATGCTGTTCTTTCACCTAGAACACTCTTTCCCAAGATAGTCACAAGGCTCTCTTTCTCATCCCTTCAAGGTTTTGCTCAAGTAACATCTTCTCCTACCCTCACCACCCTATTTAAAATTGCATCCCTCGTGCTTCAGAAGCTTCCATGCTCCTTATCTTGCTTTCTTCTTTCTATAGCCCTTATCTCCTAATTATAGCTCCCTGAAATGTCAGCTCCATGAGAGCAGAGGTTCCATTTTTCTGTGTGTCTGCTGCTGTATCCCCAGCACTTAGAACAAGGTCTGCTCATAGTAGATACTAGATACATATTTATTGAATGAATGAATGAATGGTCTTAGCACTAGGGACAACTGAGCTTCTGAAGAAATGGCTTGTTTTATGGCTAGTGTGAATTGTGTTTAGTGATCGTATTTTCCTCTTCATTTTGGCTTTTTTTTCACTGTTGGAAACTTAGAGCCAAATTTATACCACTTGTAGAAGACCTCAGGTTCATTTTATGGATTGCGGTAAAGAACCTCAGTCCTAGACCTAGGGTCCCATGCTTTGAATCCCAGTCCCACCACTTAATAATTATATGGCTTTGCCCAGGTTATTTAACCTTCTCCTGCTTCATTTTTTTTTCTCATAAAATGGGCATAATAGTAGTAACTTACCTCATAGAGTTGCTGTGGGGACAAAATGAGATAGTAGCTGTCAAGTGCTTAGAACAGGGCTCAGCATATTGAAAGATTCAATAGGCTTTGCTGGTATTATTAAGGAGACTTACTACCTTGGTTTGCCTGGGACTAAGTGACTTCCCTGAACAAAGGGCTGTCAATGGCAAAACTGGGGCAGCCCTAAGTGCACCATCTTAAGTTTCTGCACTGAATTTTCCCTTTGTCTATTTTCTTCATTCTTGTTTTTATTTTATCTTGTTGTACATATTTTTGAAAAGCTCCTTACATTTTTTCTTGAAACAAAGTGCAGTATGAATAAATCATGCATGCCTTTATATGCCCTTAATAAGTGTTAATGAGCCATGTGCTTTATAAAAAGGAAAAATGAGTGACTGGATGAAGACACAGTCATCTCTCCTCTAACAGGGTTTAAACTCACTTTTCTCATACTGCATACAAAGCAGAGGCAGAGAAAGATGAGGCAGAGATGAAAAAGCCTGAAAGACTCTATCAAGAGCAAATTAACTATCATGCAGCAGCCGTAGGATTATGTAAATGAAAAAGACTAACACTGTTAAGTGCCACACAAATGTTGGTTGATATTATTATAACAATCTGGTCTTATGACACCCGGAGGCTGTAACATAGAAGTGCTAATGAAATGAGGCCCACACATTTTAGAAATACAATATAAAGTTTGTGTTGCAATCTTCCACAAATTCCCAATGTAATTAGCTTCTCCTAGATTGCATTTTGGCACTTTTTCCCTTTCCTATAACCTTTGCAAATATCTGAAATATGAAACAGGCATCATCGTCTTTCATAACAAATAGTTACTGGAACTTCCATTGGTGGCATCAACATCTCTACAGACCCTCTTCTCAGTGAAAGAACAATAATTGGTAAAAATAATAATAAAAAATTCAAAGTCCCTAGAAATTTGCCCTAAGGGCATATAGCAAACGGAGAAATATTTATTCAAGAAAATCTACTAAATCTTGGTAAGAACAGTGAGACTCTGTGCCATCTGAATTACAACCTGCTTCCTTTCTCCCCCAGATCAGCATGATGGAAGCTCTATTATAGGCAGTTTTCAGCCAAGAATACAGGGCTCCCACTGCCCTAGATTTCAGTCTAGGACTATGATATCTTCCTTGGAGGACCAGATCACTAGCTTTTCTCCTGCTCCTTCAGCTCTGTGTTGCAGAAGCTCTATTCCAAGCAAAAGGGACTGAGCAGTCTAGAGCTCCCTTCTACTGCTCTTTCCCCATTCATAGATGGAAGCTCTAGCCCAGGCTCAATAGGCCTAGAATACCAGGCCTGAATCTCCCCTAGACTAACTTGCTCATGGTGTGGAGGTTTCATACCAAATGTCAAGCCAAGAAGACCACATGATACTGCCCTCACTCGGCACCCACTCATAAAGTAGGGGTGTCACTCCAAGAGATGCAGGCTACTGTCCCTACTCCCCAACTCTGGAAAAGTGGTGCAGAAGTTTTGCCCAGAGAGCAACGGCAGGCCATAAAAAGAGAGAGCTCTGAAACTTCCCTTGAGGGAATTAAATTTATTTGGACCAGAGGGCAGAAGTTCACGCCTAGTGGTGCTGTCAAAAACAATGGAGATTTTGATGGTGAGCAAGTAAGAGGAGGCTGGTAGCTCCATGAAAGCAACCAGATAAACTGTAGACCAACTAGAGGTTAAACAGAACCAGAAAAAGAAATATGTAAGAAGAACTTTTCTGGGATCAAAATAAGTCTCAGAGTTTAGCCTCAAAGACTACCCCTGCAAAGAGGCCTAAGTTTAAATGAATCAGACTGCAAAGTAATTTACCTCACCAAATTGCAGAAACAATAGAGCAATCAGCTGACAACTAGTGGAGGCTAACAACTGGGTGAGATAACATCAAAGAGTATAAGGCATCACCTTAACAGAAAGATCATGGAAAGAAACAAAGGCAAATCTGCTAAAACCATTGTCATTCCAGTTTGTGCATGCCCAAAGCTGTTTCATTTGAGGATCAATATCAGAGGTTGCACAAAAGCAGGAGAAATAGACTGAAATAACCAAGTCAAGTTACTAAACAAATAAATAGTCCAACAAAAACAACAAGTCTCAGGGGAAGGGGTGGATGGTAAAAGAGTATTCAGAGTTGCTGCAATATTTTATCTAAAATGTCCAGTTTTAAACAAAAAAAAGAGACACAAAGACATAGGGAGTGTGACCCATACACAGGGACAAAAAAAGAGTAGGCTGCAGAAATTGTCTTTGAGAGGAAATAGATATTGGATGAACACTTCAAAAGCAACTATAATAAATATGATCAAAGAACTAAGGAAACCACTCTTGACTAAGTAAAAGAAGTTATGGTAACAATGTCTAGTCAAATAGAATATATCAGTGGAGAAAAAAT
Organism: Elephas maximus indicus; assembly: GCF_024166365.1. Lineage (NCBI taxonomy): Eukaryota > Metazoa > Chordata > Mammalia > Proboscidea > Elephantidae > Elephas > Elephas maximus. The sequence continues at coordinate 60,511,372 of NC_064835.1, forward strand.
TATATATATGCCAAATGAAAATGTTGGAATTCAAAAGTAAAATGACCAAAATAAAAACTCCACTAGAGGGACTCAACAGTAGATTTCAGCTGGCAGAAGAAAGAATCAACATATTTGAAGATTGATCAATAGAGATTATCCAGTCATAAGAACAGAAAAAAACAAAGAATGAAGAAAAATGAACAGAACATCAGTGAAATGTGGGATACAATTAAGCACACAAACATTGTGTAATAGAAGTACCAGAAGGAGGGGAGTGAAAAAAAGAGTAGAAAAATATTTGAAAAAATAGTGGCTGAAATCTCCCCAAATTCGATGAACAACATTCATCTACACAGCCAAGAATATCAACAAATTCCAAGTAGGGTAAATGCAAAGAGATACACAGATACATTATTTAAAAAAAAAAAAATCCAAAAACAAAGATAAAATCTTGAAAGCAAAAAAACAGCTCATCACATACAAGGGAATCCCAATAAAAATAATAACTAACTTCTCATCAAAAATAATAGAGGCCGGTGGGATAATGTGTTTAAAGTACTGAAAGAAAATGTCAGCAAAGAATCTTATATCTAGCAAAACTATCTCTCAAAAATGAAGGTAAAATAAAGGCATTCTCAGGTAAACAAATATGTAGAGAAATTGCTGCTAGCAGACCCACTTCATAAGAAATGCTAAATGAAGTTCTTTGGGCTGGAAGCAAATGACCCCAAACACTAATTCTAATCCATAAAAGAAAAAAAAAAAGAAAGAAACAGTGCCAATAAAGGTAATTTTGTAGATAACTATAGAAGAAAATATAATTTAATGTTTTCAGCATTCTTCTCTTAACTGGTTTTAAAAGTGTTGCCTTAAAAAATATGTATATAATTATATTGTTGGGTCTATAACATATAGAATGTAGTGTATTTGCCAATAGTAACACAAAGGAGGTGTATGGGAGCAAAGCTGTATTGGAGTAAGGAAATGGCACCGGATAGTAACTTGATTCACAGAAACAAATAATGAGAACCAGAAATGGTAAATAAGAGAGTTAATAGAACAAATTCCATAAATATAAAATGTTTTTTTTTCTTTCAGTTTCTTTAAAAGACAAAAATTACATAAAGCAATATTGTAACAATGTACTGTTGAGTTTGTAATATAAATAAACTTAATATATAACAGTGCTGTTGTTGGGTACTGTCAAGATGGTTTTTGACTCAGAGCAACTCCATGTGACAGAGTAAAACTGCCCCCTAGAGTTTTCTTGTCTGTAATCTTTAAGGAAGCAGATTGCTAGGCCTTTCTCCTGTGTAGCCACCAGGTGGGTTAAAATCGCCAACCTTTCCATTAGCAGCCAAGCACTTAATCATTGTGCTGCCAGGGGTCCTATGTAAAATAATGCTAGCATAAAAAAAGAGGAAGAGGGGATAAAACCACATAGAAGTAACATTTTCTACATCTCACTCAAATTAAGTCAGTATAAATTAGAAGTAGAGATATTGATAAGTTAGGATGTATATTGTAAGTCCTAGAGAATCTGCTGAGAAAATAACTTAAAAATGCTAAAAAATCATTGAAGGAATTAAAATGTTACACTAAAAAAAAATTCACCTAATGCAAAAGAAATCAGTGAAGGAGAAACAGAGGAACAAAAAAGACATGAAACATAGAGAACAAAGCATAACAGGGATAAACCTGATTTTATCACTAATAATGTTAAATATGAATGAGTTAATTAAATAAAAGGCAGATTGTTTATTTGACTAAACAATCAAATAAAAAATCCAACTACACACTGTCTACAAGAGATACCTTTAGAAGAAAAGATGCAAATAGTTTGAAAGTTAAATGATGGGGAAAATTATATCACACAAACAGCCACCAAAAGAAACCTTAAGTGATTATATTAATATCAGACAAAATAGACTTTAAAATTAAAGATGTTACTACAGATAAAAAGGGGCATTTTATAATGATAAAGGCACAATCTACCAGGAATATATAATAATTATAAACATATATGCATATAACAACAGTTCCTAAAACACAAGAAGCAAAAACTGACAGAATTGAAGGGAGAGTTAGCCAATTTAACAAAAATATTTGGAGACTGCAATGCACCACTTTCAAAAATGGATAGGACAATGGACAGAAGATCAATAAGGAAACAGAAGACTTGAACAACAGTATAAATCGACTAAGCCTAACAGGCTTCTATAGAACACCCCACCCAACAACAGGAGACATATCCTTCCCAAGTGCACAAAAATCATTCTTCAGGATAGACAATATTCTGGGCAATAAATCAACTTCAATAAATTTAAGAAGTTTGAACTCATACAAATATGCTCTCCAACTATAATGGAATAAAATTAGAAATCAATAACAGAGGAAAATTTGGGAAATTTCCAAACGGTAGGAATTAAAGGACACACTCCTAAATAATCAATATGTCAAAGAAGAAAATCACAAGGGAAATTGGAAAATACTTTGAGATGAATGAAAATGAAAATACGACACACCAAAACTTATGAGATGCAGCTAATACAGTGTTTAAGGAAAATTACAGCCTTAATTTCTATATTTAAAAAAATCTCAAATAGATAACATAGAGAAATAGAAAAAAGAAAACACTTCCAAACTCATTCTATGAGGATAGTAATACCCTGACACCAAAATAGACAAAGATATCACATACACACACACACACACACACACACACACACACCTCTTATTCATTTCTCTTACGAATATAGAAGCAAAAGTCCTTAGATGCAAAAGTCCTTAACAAATACTAGCAAACCAAATTCAGCAACATATAAAAAGAATCATACACCATGACCAAGTGGAAGTACCTCAGGAATGCAAGCCTGGTTTAACATACAAAAATCGATTACTGCAGTATACCATGTCAACAGAATAAAGGAAAAAAGCCACACAATTATCTCAATAGACTCAGGAAAGGCATTTGACAAAATATGACAACCTTCATGATAAAAACACTCAATAGACCAGGAGTAAAGGAACTTCATCAACCTGATAAGGGACAAGTACAACAAAACCACAGGTGACATCATACTTAACTGTGAAACACGAAATCCTTTTGCCCCCAAAATCAAGAGCAAGCCTAAGATGTTGGCTTTTACCACTTCTACCCCACATGGTAGTGGAAGTTTTAAACAGGACAATTAGGCACAATAATGACATAAAAGTCACCTGGGTTGGAAAGGAAGAAGTAAGTCTATTTCTGTTTGCAGGTGACATTGCCTGGCATATTGAAAATCCTAAGGAATCCACAAAAAACCTATTAGAACTAATAAAAGAGCTCAGCAAGATTACAGGTTATAAGCTCAACATACAATTAATTGCACTAGCAATGAACAATTAAAAAATGGAAGAAAGCAATTCCATTCATAATTGAATCAAAAAAAGAATAAAATACTTAAAAATAAATTTAATACAAGAATTAAAAAACTTATAGTCTGAAAACCACAAATTATTGTTGAAAGAAATAAAAAATGGCCTAAATAAATGAAAAACATCCTGTGTTCATTTATCAGCACACTTAATATTGTTAACATGGCAATAATACTCCTCCCATGTTACAAGAACAAACTTGGAAGACTTACACTTCTGATTTCAAAACTGAATACTAAGGTACAGAAATCAAGACTGTGTGATACTGGCATGAGGACAGACATATAGATCTACAAAAATAGAATTGAGAGTCCAGAAATAAATTCATATATTTATCAGTAACTGATTTTCTACAAGGTTGCTAAGAAATTTCAATGGGGAAAGTATAGTGATTTCAAAAAATAGTGCCAGGACAGTTGTAGATTTACATGTAAAAGGATGAAGTTGGATCCCGACCTCTCACCGTATACAAAATTTAATCAAAATGGATGAAAAGGTTAAATGTAAAGGTAAAATTATAATATTCTGAGAAGAAAATATAGGTGTAAATCTTTCTGACCCTGTCTTAGTCAATGGTTTCTTATATATGCCATCTAAAGCACAAGCAACCAAAGGGGGCGGAAAATGGAATTCATGAAAACTAAAAACTTTTGTGATTCAAAGAACACTATCGAGAAAGTAAAATCACGATCCACAGAATGGGAGAAAATATTTGCAAACCACATATCTGATAATTTCTAGAATGTATAAAGATTTCTTAAAACTGTAGTTTCCTAGCGTTGCTGTAACAAAATACCACAAAATGTGTGATTTTAAAGAACATAAATTTATTGTCTCACAGTTTCGGAGGCTAAAATTCCAAATCAGGGCATCCACTCCAGGGGTTGCGCTGGCATTCCTTGGCATCTCTTGGCTTGTAGACAGTCTCTCACATGATCTCTTCATCCTGCGTGTCTCTCTTCATGTGTGTACGCCCCTTTATGAGACACCTCTCAGAGGGATTAGATTTAGGACCCACCCTATTCTGTCATGACCTCATTGTTGTTAATTGTTCGGTGCCATTTAGTCAGTTCCGACTCCTAGCGACCCTATGTACAACAAAACAAAACACCACCTGGTCATGAGCCATCCTCACAATCTTTGTCATGCTTAAGCCCATTGTTGCAGCCACTGTGTCAATCTATTTCCTCAAGGGTCTTCCTCTTTTTCACTGACCCTCTATTTTACCAGGCATGATGTCCTTCTGCAGGCACTAGTCCCTTCTGATAACATGTCCAAAGTACATGAGACAAAATGTCTCCATCCTCGCTCCAAGGAGCAGTCTGGCTGAACTTCTTCCAAGACAGAATTGTTCTTTTTTCTGGCAGTCCATGGTGTAGTCAGTTTTCTTTACCAACACCATAATTCAGAGACATCGATTCTTCTTCAGCTTTCCTTAGTCCTCAAAGTGACGTCTCTGCTTTTCAACACTTTAAAGAGGTCTTTTGTGGCAGATTTACCCAATGTAATGCTTCATTTGATTTCTTGACTGCTGCTTGCGTGGGTACTGATTGTGGATCCAAGTAAAATGAAATCTTAGACTTCAATCTTTTCTACTTTTATCATGTGAGGATTTTTGTTTTCTTTATGTAAGGGTGTAGTCTTCGATTTTCTTCACTAAGTGATTTAAGTCCTCTTCACTTTCAGCAAGCAAGATTGTGTCCTCTGCAGAATACAAATTGTTAATGAGTCTTCTTCCAATCCTGATGCCACGTATTTCTTCATATAGTCCAACTTCTTGGATTATTTGCTCAGCATACAGATTGAATAAATATGATGAAAAGATACAATCCTGATGCACACTTTCCTGACTTTAAACCACACAGTATTCCCTTGTTCTCTTCGAATGACTGTCTCTTGGTCTATGTACAGGTTCCTCATGAGCACAATTAAGTGTTCTGCAATTCCTATTCTTCGCAACATTACCCATAATTTGTTACGATCCACATTGCCTTTGCATAGTCAGTAAAACACAGGTAGACATCTTTCTGATATTCTCTGCTTTCAGTCAAGATTCATCTGACATTAGCAATGATATCCCTCGTCCCATGTCCTCTTCTAAATTCAGCTTGAATTTCTAGCAGTTTCCCATCAATATAGTGCTGCAACTGTTTTTGAATTATTTTCAGCAAAATTTTATGTGCATGTGATATTAGTCATATTGTTCAATAATTCCGATGGACCACCTTTCTTTGGAATGGCACGAATATGAATATCTTCCAGTTGGTTGGCCAGGAAGTTGTCTTCCAAATTTCTTGACATAGGTGAATGAGCACCTCTAGCACTGCATCCATTTGTTGAAACATCTCAATTGGTATTTCATCGATTCCTGGATCCTCGTTTTTCACCAATGCCTTCAGTGCAGCTTGGGCTTCTTCTTTTAATACCATCGGTTTTTGATCATATGCTACGTCCTGAAATGGATGAATGTCAACCAATTCTTTTTGGTATGGTGACTCTGTGTATTCCTTCCATCTTCTTTTGATGTTTCCTGCATTGTTCAAAATACAGCCCATAGAATTCTTCAGTATTGCAACTCAAGGCTTGAATTTTTTCTTCAGTTCTTTCAGCTTGAGAAATATCAATCATGTGCTTCTCTTTTTTGCTAATTCCAGGTCTTTGCACATTTCATTATAACACTTTGTCTTCTGGAGGTGCCCTTCGAAATCTTCAGTTCTTTCACTTCATCATTTCTTTCACTTGCTTTAGCTGATCTATATTCAAGAGCAAGTTTCAGATTCTCTTATGACATCAATTTTTGTCTTTTCTTTCTCTCTTTCCTGTCTTTTTAATGACGTTTTTCTTTCTTCATGTATGATGTCCTTGACATCATCCCACAATGTGTCTGGTCTTCAGTCATTAGTGTTCGATGGATCAAATCTATGCTTAAGATGACCTCCAAATTCAGGTAGGATGTACTCAAGGTCAAGTTTTGGCTCTTGTGGACTTGTTTTAGTTTTCTTCAGCTTGAACTTGAACTTGTATACGAGCAGTTGATGGTCTGTTCTACAGTCATCCCCTGGCTTTGTTCTAAGTGATGATATTGAGCTTTTCCTTAGTCTCTTTCCACAGATGTATTCAATTTGATTCCTGTGTATTCCATCTGGTGGTTAACAATGAAGAAGGCATTGTCTTGTAAAATTCTGTTATGTGATCTCCAGCATTGTTTCTACTACCAAGGCCATATTTTTCAACTACTGATCCTTCTTTTTTTCCAACTTTTACATTCCAATCACCAGTAGTTATCAATGCTTCTTGACTGCATGTTTGATCAATTTCAAACTGCAGAAGTTGGTAAAAAATCTTTAACTTCATCATCTTTGGCATCAGTGGTTGGTGTGTAAGTTTGAATAATAGCCATATTAATTGCTCTTCCTTTTAGGTGTGTAGATATTATCCTATCACTGACAGTGTTGTACCTCAGGATAGTTCTTGAAATGTTCTGTCTGATGATGAATGCAACGTTATTCCTCTTCAAGTTGTCATCCCCAGCACAGTAGGTCATATGATTTTCCGATTCCAAATGGCCAATACCAGTCTATTTCAGCTCACTAATGCCTAGGATACCGATCTTTATGTGTTCCACTTCATTTTTGATGACTTCCAATTCCTAGATTCATACTTCATGCATTCTATGTTCTGATTATTAATGGATGTTTGCAGTTGTTTCTTCTTATTTTAAATTGTGCCACATCAGACAATGAAGGTCCCAAAAGCTTTACTCCAACCCTGTCATTAAGGTCAACTCTACTTTGAGGAGGCAGCTCTGTCCCAGTCATGTTTTGAGTACCTTCCAACCACTATATCAGATAATGTTCTGCTGCTATTTATAAGGTTTTCACTGGCCTTTTTGTTCGTTTCTTTTTAAGTAAACTGCCAGGTCCTCCTTCCTAGTCTGTCTTAGTCTGGAAGTACTGCTGAAACTGGTCCACAGTGGGTGACCCTGCTGGTATTTGAAATACCAGTGGCATAGCTTCTAGCACCACAGCACCATGCAAACCACCATAGTATGACAAGCTGACAGATGGGTGGTGGATGACCTTGTTAACATAACAAAATAAAACCCTATTTCCAAACAAAATCGTATTCACAAGTACAGGGGCTGGAAGTTCAATAAATATTTGGCTGGGGGCACAATTCACTTCGTAACAAAACCCAGCAACCAAAAGACAAATAACTAAGTTTAAAAATAGGCAAAAGATTTGAATATATATTTTTCCAATAAGCTCTAAAACCAAACCTATTGCCTTCAAGTCGATTCCAGCTCATAGTGACACAGTAGGATAGAGTACATCTCTCCCATAGGGTTTACAAGGAGCAGCTGGTGGATTCGAACTGTCGACTTTTTGGTTAGTGGCCAAGTTCTTAATCACTGGACCACCAGGGTTTTGATTTCTCCAAGATGATATTAAAATGGCCAATAATCATATGAAAAGATGTTCAACACCAGTAGTCATCAAGAAATTGTAAATCAAAGTCACAATGAGATATCATTTAATAACCACTTTTTTTTTTTTTTTTTAGGATGGCTACAAAAAAATGGAAAATAGTGTTGGTGAGGATATAGAGAATTTGGAACCCTCACACACGGCTAGTGAGAATGTAAAATGGTACAGCCCCTTTGGAAAACTCTTTGGCAGCTCTTCAAGAAGTTAAACATATGTTGCCATATGATTCAATAATTCTAATCCTGAGTATGAACCCAAGAGAACTGAAAACATTTGTCCACCCAAATTCTGTACATGAATGTTCATAGCAGTATTATTTGTAATAACCCCAGAACAGAAACAACCTAAAGACCCATCAACTGGTGGATAGATAAACAAAATGTAGTATGTACATAAAACGGAATATTATGAGTAGGTAGGAATAGAAGAGAATGAATACTAATACATGCTAACATGGATGAACCTTGAAAACATTATGCTAAATTAAAGAAGCCAGTCACAAAAGATCACCTATTGTATAATTTTTATATATGAGATGATCAGAATAGACAAATCCATAGAATGTAGATTGGTGATTGTCAGGAGCAAGAGGAAGAAGGAAATGAGGAATAACTACTAATAGGCACAGGTTTTCTGGGGAGGTTGTTATAGATTGAATTGTGTCCCCCAAAAATGTCTGTCAACTTGGCTATGCTATGATTCCCAGTATTGTGCAGTTGTCCTCCAATTTGTGATTCAATGTTATAAATTATAACCTCTATGATATTAATGAAGCAGTTATATAAATGAGGCAGAACACAATCTACAGGATTAGGTCGTATCTTCAGCCAACCTCTTTTGAGATACAAAAGAGAGAAACGAGCAGAGAAGAGAGTGACAGCCTACCACCGAGAAAGAAGAGCCAGGAGAGCATATCTTTTGGACTCACAGTTCCTGCCCTGAGCAACTCCTAGACCCAAGGGAAGATTGATAAGAAGGACATTTCTCCAGAGCTAACAGTGGGAGAGTCTTACTCTAGAGCTGGTGCCCTGAATTTGGACTTCTAGCCTCTTAAACTGTGAAAGAATACATTTCTCTTTGTTAAAGCCATCCATTTGTGGTAGTTTTGCTATAGTCACATTAGATAACTAACATGGGGGTGATAAAAAATATTCTGAAATTGACTGTAGAGATGGTTTTCCATGCCTGTGAATATATTGAAAACCATTATATATTTTAAATGAGTGAATTGTATGGTATATGAATTATATCTCAATAAAGTTATTAAAGAAGGTTACTGGGAAATTATTTCATTGATCAACGATGTATAACAAAGTGTCATTCATTCAACAACTATTTATTATGCATGTACTACGTGCCAGGCACTGTTCTAGGGACAGGGAATACAGTAGTGAACAAAATAGACAAAAGCCTCTGCCCTCATGGAGCTGACATTCTAGTAGAGGAGACAGACACTAAACAAATAAGGAGAATATATTTTTTAAATATATTTCTGAAGGTTTAGCAGTGAATAAACTCCCTGCTCTCATGGACTTTGATGTCATGTGTTTTCATCCTTGTAGTTCTGGTGCCTAGAGGTCCTTATGAAAATAGGTGACTTACAGATCTGAAAATTCCCATTCTACCCAAATTTTCCAGTTTAGGAAGTCCTTATTCATCTCACATGCACGGTGACAGAGAGACTGAAGACTTCCTGGTCTAGCAGTGGGCTCCTCTCCCTTACCTCTCATGGGTTCTGGGTTCTCAGGACTCAGAGCAGATATTTGAACACAGAAACATCCTTAAGCCTGTGCTCAGCACCTTGGACTTCTCTGGGATTTATTACACACACATATCAGTGGATGAAAGGGGAAACATGGTGGTCTTTTCTCTCTGGATTCGATTATTTATCTAATTCTGAGGCTTGACCTAATTATTTTGGTATTTCTAGTATTTCATCAATGGATGTACCATAATATATTTAACCAATTCCCTATTGTGGAACTTTTCATTTTCCCCAGGTTTTGGCCTACTTTAAGTAATGTCAGGAGATTTCTCAGCACAAGGTCTTCTTTTACATTTTGTGCCCCACAGAGGTCCTTTCAGATGGGTTTCCCAGAACTGAGGAATGATTTGCCTCAAAAGTCAAGTTCACTCTACAATCCTGTAAACATAGCATTACTGGATGCTTTGAAGCTTTTTTTTTTTTTTCTGAGTATAGTCTCCCTGTGTCAGATAGGCTCCTGACAGGAAACAGAGGGCAAACTCTATCTGGGTAAATTGAGGAGAGTTAAATAATTATTTAATAATGGTAAGCAGAGTTTAAGGAAACCTGTCTTAAGGATAACATGGTAACTTGGGAATAGTAACAGTGAGGAGCCATTATTAGCAGTGATGCAAACGGTTAACATCCTCAGGTTACTAACAAAAAGGTTGGGATTTTGAGTTCACCCAGAGGTGCCTCGCAAGAAAGGCCTGGTGATCTACATCTGAAAAATCAGCCATTGAAAGTCTTATGGAGCAAAGTTCTACTCTTACACACACGGGGTGTTGAGTGAGTGACAACTGGTTTGGTTTGCTTGTAGGGACAAGATGTCGTTAGGTGCTGTCAAGTCGGTTCTGATTCAGAGACACTATGTAAGACAAAACAAAACTCTGCCTAGTCCTGTGCATCCTTATAATTGTTGCTATGTCTCAGCCCATTATTGAAGCCATTGTGTCAATCCATCTCTTTGAGGGTCTTCCTCTTTTTTGCTGATCCTCTACTTTACCAAGCATGATATCCTTCTCCAGGCATTGGTCCCTCCTGATAACATGTCCAAAGTAACATGACAAAGTCTTGCCATCCTCCCTTCTAAGGAGCATTCTGGCTGTGCTTCTTTCAAGACATATTTTTTCATTCTTCTGGTAGTCCATGGTCATGGTCAAATACATCAGCTCTTCAGTCTTCCTTATTTATTGTCCAGCTTTCGCCTGTACACGAAGGAATTGAAAATACCATGGCTTGGGTCAGATGTGTCTTAGTTCTCAAGGTGAGATATTTACTTTTTAACAAGGTATCAAGGTAAGAAAGCAATTATTAGATTTCATTCATTCAACAAATACTTATTAAACACATACTACATGCCATGCGGAGTGTAGGTACTAAAAATTTAATGTTTAGGTGGGTTACATTGCTTTTATCACCATTTATTAGCACTTGCCAAGTGATCAGTGCAGTGCTAAAGACATGCATTTTATTTCTTTTAATCCTCCCAACCATCCTTGGAGGAGGATTGTACTAGTATTATTGCCACTTTATGGATGAGGAAATTGAGCCTCAGAGCAGTTAAGTAACTTCCCTGGGTTTATATAGCTTGTATTCAGCAGAGCTAGAATGCAACCCCAGGTATCCCTGGCACTAACACACATGCCTTCAGCCTCTGTGTGCATTTCCTAGAGGGTGGTGATCCCTACCTCTGAGAAAGAGAAAAGGAAGGTCTGCTGAAATATTCATAGTGAAATTAGATTAGTTGTACCTTATTTATCAGGTGTGAAATTGATTTTTAATCTTCTGGTAAACACAAACACATTCCTAGCTGCAGTTGAATTTTCTTGATCTCAGCTATTTATTTACTTAAAGAAGATTTATCTTTCTTAACCAGACCAGATTTGGTGATGCACAGGTGGAGGACCCCACCAAGTCTTTGTGTTACTACGCTACCCATCAAGTGTCAGCAGCCCTGAAAGTGAACTCAGCCATCAAATGGCAATCCCAGAGCCACCAAGGATCCCATGAAACTATGCAATTCCACAAAGCTAAAATACTAAAGAAAGAAGAATGAATTGGACCCGGCCATTTAGCCATCATTTTTTACCTCAACCCCAAATGTTACAAATAGTACACTGCCTACAGACAGTGATTCTCCTTGGAGCCCAGCAAATTTTTGTATTCACATAATTCCATTCAGAACTCAGCTAGGAAGATTTATGTGGCAAGATGGTATCTGAGTAAACAGAAACATTTCAGTAGTGTGCTTTCTTATGGAACGTGATGTTTTTGAACATAGCATGCAACCTAAATCCCAGCCTATTATAATAGTTTTGACTGTATTTGGCAAAGGAAAAAAGGTAAGAATGGAAAATAAACTATCCAAGGTTATAGTTTGCTATTTGAAGAATTGGGGTGGAGTCCCTGATCCTTAAGACAACTGTTTTCCATGCCACTACAAACCCCAAAACAAACCAGGATCCACCCTATGTCTTACTTGAGGTTGATGAATCTGTGAATAGAAAAGCCCTTGATGCCACATGGGTTAATCAGGAATTGATGCTCTTCTGCTCAGGATAGATAATAGAGATGCAAGTATAGATAGGTGAGCAAAAAGACTGAACAATGGATTGATGAATTTGCCAAGAGAAAAGTTAAAAAATTAGGGTGTGAGCTCCATGCTGTGCTAGTCATTGCCTTTTTTTGCGTGGTGTGCTCTTGTAGATGAATTTTTTTTTAATGTTCCAACGTCTCTGCCATAAACCTATTATTCACATGAAGCCTCCTTTCCAAAAACAAACCTGTTGCCGTCGAGTCAATTCCACCTCATAATGACCCTACAGGACAGAGTAGAACTGCCCCATGGGGTTTCCAAGGAGTGGCTGGTGGATTCAAACTGCCAACATTTTGGTTAGCAGCCAAGCTCTTAACCACTGTGCCACCAGGTTTCCAGAACTCCCTATTCTCCTGAGCCAACCCAGACTGGTCTTTCTCTAGGTGTGCTGTGCATCTGGCCTCCTGAAATATCCCTTCACTATTCCTCTTTTTTAGAGCTCACTGCTTCCTGGATAGCATTTCTTCCTTTCTTAGTTTACTGCTTTCTTTTGCTGAAGTACATCCTCTATTAGCTTCCTCGGAAAGTACACACAGGAGGTATAATTTTTTACTGTCCTGAATATCTGAAGTTGGTTTAATTTTTCCACATTAGACTGACAATACAGCAGGTATAGAATTGCATACTGAAAATAATTTTACTTCAAAATTGGGAAAGCATTTGATCCACTGTGTTTAAATGTTCAAAATTGCTGTGAAGAAGAATTTTCATTGGGAACCTCCTAAATGGTAGTAAGGCTGTCATTGGGACCTTTTATTTTCTCAGAAAGCCTTCTAACTCCTGCTCATGGGTGGAAGTTGGGATATCCTCTCTGCTGGCATTCTTGAAGAAGGGCTGAGGAAGGGTGTGGAGGGCCAGAAGGTACATTTTTACTTAAGCTCCCTCTCTTTTCAGGCCTGTGTTGCATTCCAGCCCTCTGATATGCTGGGAGTTCCTGAGGCCCCCTGTTCATTTTCCCCAGAAAATAAACTTCCAGTTGCCATTGAATAGGGTGATAATGGTTGGGTGTTGATGTCAGGTTGTTGAGCTGAGCTAAGAGAGCTGAGCTGAGCTGTCCAAAGTAGCCAGTTAAGACAACCAGTCAAAATGAAAGTAACAATCAAGGCTTTAGTTACTTACTGTGATAGTATAAGTAAGAGGTCAAACTCAGAGAGAAGGCACCTGGCTCTCCTATGTTGCATATTTTCATAGAAATGGGTGGATCAGTGAAGATGTGGGGACCATCTCAGTGCCTAGGGAGCCTCGAACAAAAGGCCTCTGTGATTTTATGGACCTTGAGGCAGGGGAGGGCAAGGGGAGGAGCTAGCCATGGGAAAGTACTGGGTATTGAGTCAGCACAGGGAAAGTGTCTTCAAGGCTCCCCAACCCTTCCCCTGGTACGGGGGCTACAGCAGAGGCTTCTGAGGAAGGCCTGTGTTAAAGGCCTCAATAGAGAGGCCTCCATACGCAGACACCTGGCTTAGGAATGCAGACATGCCAAAGAGCAAGGCTGGTTGGGGAAGGAGAGTCCTATGTCGTTGGCTGACTCCCTTCAGAGACTACAATACATTGGCTGTGCCCCAAGTCTGGCTGGAGAAGGCAGCTTTTCCCCTGAGGCCTCCCAGGTAAAGCCTTTGTAATTGCCTATGATAGGGCCTGAAAAATCATATATAACCAGGAGCCAGACTCTTTAATTCCACCTCTTGGTATTTCAGGATCCAAGCAAGAAAACATAGACTACCTCATCATGGACTCGAATATGTCCCAAGTTTGAGAGACTGTGATGATAACCAGGTAATTAGTCTGAGCAACAGTGGACTAGGGCTATAATCAAAATCACTTCAAGCAGATGATGAGGCCTGCACAGAGGACTGAACATAACCGTAAATCCTAACTGTTACCAAGCCAGGAAAACATGTCCCATAGACCTTCTGGGTCTAGTTTAGGAAGGTAGGTGACTTTTACCTTAAAGTTTTTGTGCAAACCTTTGTTGTCTGGCCCAAAGCATTGACTCAGGCACATCACGCCGCTGACCAGTAAGTAGAAGCTGACCTGAATGCCTGCCAGGGCTAAGACAGTCTCCTAATAGTCAGGGAACACACAAGAAGTACAGTCCCAGAGGGTGCACTTGCCTCCCTGGAAATAAAGCATTTATGTTACGGCACCCCATGCAGGACATACATTAATCAGGCATCAGGTTAGCAGGGCTCGCAACATGGACTTCCATCCTGGGGTCTTCTGCCCTGGGGTTCCCAGCCTAGTCTGGATAATGCAGTTTAGTCCTTGGTCTCAAAGAGACTGTCTGAGGCAGTCAGCTTCAAATAGTTTTGTGTGTCCCTGACATCAGTTTATTGGTCTCGGGAGAGCGGAGGAGGGTTGGAGGTGTTCTGCATGGCAAGTGTAGAAGCTCACCATCCTCTGCTGTCTCATAGGCAGCCCTGTCAGGTGTGACCATGGGCACTGCAGTCAGTCAGGATCCAAAGCACTCACAGCCACTTGGGAAGGCAGCCTGAGGAGTTTTTCTTCAAGAAAAGGAGAAAGCTTTCAGCAGTAGTTCTGAAAAACAAAGATTATTAGTCTTCCTCCACCTCACTCCCTCATGCCTTCCCAGGTGCCAGATTTTGGGTTATTTGTTTTCTCTGGTTAGCTGTATATCCCATTTAATAATCAAATTTTATATCATTTTTTAAAAAACATTCCCTATTTTTATCTAGGAGCCTGGCGTGGGGGGAGGGGAGGGAGACAAGTGGTTTGTGATTGGCTGCTAATCTAAAGGATGGCAGTTCAAGTCCACCCAGAAGCTCTGCAGAAGAAAAGACCTAGAAATCTGCTACTGTAAAGATCACAGTCAAGAAAACCTGATGGAGAAGTTCTACTCCAAGCATGGGGTTACAATGAGCTGGGGGCCAACTTGAAGACAGCTGAGAACAAACAATGTTTTTATCTAGATCTTTTGTCTGGAAGGGTTATATGCAAGAAGAACAGAGTTTTTACAGAAAAAAAAATTATACAACTTAATCAGAAAAACATCTCATTTTTAAGAACTGGCTAGTATAATATCCTGAATTTTCTAAATATTTTCAAATAGGTTTACATAACCTCCCACCTCTTGTTTTTTGAATAGTTTTCCTATTTCCCATCTATTTGAGTTTTCAGAAAGAGGCCAAAGGGGATAGAAGGCCCTTGCAGTGTCCCCCACGGAGACTGAGGTGTCAATAACTTTAAGAAAAGGGTATAGAATTGAAGGAAGGAGACAGAGAACCTGATCAAACATTCGCACAAACGGGAAGCATCCTTTTGGGGAATTGCTGAGACCCCACACTGCTTGCCTGAGATGTGTAGTTCAAGCTGGGATTGTCTTATCCCCTCTCATCAGCTGATTAAGCCTGTGTTTTAATTGTCCAGTAAAACACTCAGTTACCCTCGCTGCTTGGGGGTGATATGGAGCAGGAAGACTCCATCATAGGTCCCAAGATTGGGCCCACTGATATAAAGGTTGGGCAGCAAATCCAGGGCTGTTGTAAGATACAATATGCTTAGGAAATCCAAACAAAAAAGCAAATGTGGTCTTATAGGGCCTGGACAGTGTGGCCCGAGTCACTGAAACACATAGGGATGGTTAGGCCAAACCCGGAGAAAGTGTCAACTACATTCAGGGTCCAGTGGAAGCTTCTGGAAAGGACAAAAGGCCCAATGTAATTTACTTGCCAAGAATGGCCTGGGCCATTGGCTCAGGAATCTGTTGGGCTGTGATTCTAGCTTTTGCCATGATCTGGCAGCCAGGGCATTTTCCACGCTGTTTCAGTGTCTTCTGATGAGAGTGACAGTCCATGTGTGCAGGCCAGTCTAGGATGATGTCTGTATCCCCATGGGCTATCCTGTTATAGATACAGGAGGCAATCAGTCATAATCCTCTTGTTTGGGAGCAGAGGACACTTTGGTCTCCTTGTTTAATTGACGAGTACTCTCCGCTAGTTGGTTATGTTGGTTTTTAGCCAATGGATTTACTCCTCAATTTGTGGTAGGAAGAAGAGAAAGGAGAAGTCTCCTGGATGTACACAGTGATAGATGGAATCTAGTGTTCAACTGTTAAGTGTATAGACTTGTTATGGATGGACTTGTGCCTGCCCCCCCTCAAATTTATGTTGATATCCTAACCCCTGGTGACCTTGTTTGGAAACAGAGTCTTTGAAGATGTTATCAGTTAACATCGGGTAAATTGGAGTAGGGTGGGTCCTAATCCAATCTGAGTGATGTCCTATAAAAATGAAGAGTCATAGATACAGAAAGGTATGAGAACCATGTGACATCAGAGTTCTGCTAGAGCTGCAAGCCAAGGAATGCCTGGGGGCTCCAGAACCCAAGAGAGACAAGAAGGGAGCCTTCAGGGAGAACATGGTCCTCTTGCCTGACACCTTGAATTTAGACTAACCTTCAGAACTGAGAGGCAATAAATATCAGTTCCTATAAGGCACCCAATCCGTGGGATTTTGTTATGACAGACCTAGGAAACTGATATAAGACTTTAGCCATTTTCATAGTTTCGAGTCTCTCAGTTGACCCCTGTATCCCATAGTTGCCTGGAACCTCCAAGCAGTGAGCCTTTTAGGAATTCTGCAGAGTGACTTGGCTTGTTTCTTGTCTGAATTTACTGCTATGGGCACTGAGACAGCAACTTTCTAAACTCTGCTATGTCAGTTACCACTCCACCATTTTTTTTTTTCTATTTTCCAAAAGTTGTGGAAATTGGTTATCTGCTATGCTTCAGCCTCCCATTCTCTTTGTCCTAATGGGTTTATTATTCTTATTCCCTTACCATTATATTAGCAGATTTACAGTGGAAGAAGAGATAAACCAGTATATCAATCCAACATTTTTAAACAGAAGTTGAGAAGACACTTTAAACACCTGGAGAGGACTTTTGTTGTTATTTTTGCCTCTCAGCATTTACTCCCTGCTCTCTACTCCTCCCTAACTCCTCCCTGGCAGAGATAACTCCACCAGGGGTTCAGGGGGATGAGCAGGTGGTCCAGGCTGAACCAATCAGAATGTTCTCAACAGCACAGTGATTGGCTCAAGAAGGGGCATATACGCTAAGTCAAACTAATGACTAACAAATCTTAATTTTGAGAATTTAGGTCCAGTTCTTGGGGAAGTGAATGCTCTCATTCTGATTGCACTGGATGGGTGTCTATAAATGGGACTCTAAAGCTGCTGGGCTCTCCCAGGGCCTTGAAAAGAAGTAGAGCAAAGAAATTAATGTTAGTGACTCTGCTGAGTGAGACCTGGATTGAGCCATCCCCGAAGCCAGTCTACCAGTGGTTTTTAGAGATGTTTATTGATGAATTCCCCTTGGGGTTTAAGCAAGTTTAAATATTTTGACACAATCTCAAAGACTCCTAACAGATACAATATCACAGTTTCATGGAGAGTTCAAGGCAGGGTGGGGAATATAAATTAGAACATGACAATAGATTAACGTGTCCTGGTCAGAGACTGAGAAAATCAATCCAGACGCAGAGGATAATTCCAAAGGTTCACCCTCAGCTTCTTAACACCAGTCAGCTTTGCAAACTTTCAATCCTGGATCAACCCATAAATTTGTTTCTGTTTTATGAAAACCAGTTTCCTAGAACTGCTAAGAAAATTATACAAACAACTACATTGACACCATTATGGGTATGGGGTAAGGTTTCAGATAGGATCTTGATGTCCTTCAAAAAGTTTTTTACTTGACTTTGACCAATGCCCTTTTTCACTCCCCTCAGCATCTATTTCTCTTAACACTTACCACCTCCCTGTCACAATAGGGACCATTTAGGGTCCTCCCTTCAGTCTTTCCTTACCCGACACTACAGATGTATCGGCATCGTTTTCTCTTTTACTGTGGTTTCAGGGAGAAGAATTGTCTCTCTTCTTGTTCAAGATAAATTCTTCCACCTCTGTTATAGGAGTTATCTGCTGCTCATCCCTTCAGTAACCTGATCTCATTAACCAGCTACATGTTATCAATCTTTTGAATACTGAAATTAATTTAATTGTTTCATAAGTTATCAATCTTTCACGTACTGAAATTAGTTTGTTTCATATAGAAGTCTAGGTTGGAAATAACTTGCCCTTTGAATTCTATACTTTTAAATTTTATTTTACTTTTATCTTCCTAATTTTTATTTTATGTTTATAAATAATGTTTATACTAATTATTTTAATATAAATAAACTTTATTGTCATAATGTAAAGCATACTTATTGTAAGACAATTTGGACACTAAAGAATTTAAATTGCCCAATATCCCACTATTTAAAGATAGCCACTATTAATATTTGTTATATTTTCTTCCTATCTTTTTGTTTTCTGTGCATTTTTACACAAAACTTGTGAAATTTTGAATCCTGTTTAGTAAGACCCTTCTCACTCCAAGACCTAATAAACATTCATTTCTGTTTTCCTCTGATTATTTTATTGTTGAAGTTTTATATTTTGGGGTATGGTACCATAAGTTAAGGATCAAATTTTCTTTTCCCCAAATAATCAATTTTCCTAACATAACTCACTGAAAAATCCATTAATCCCTTCACCATTTGTTCATGATTTTTTTCCTTTTCATCATAAATCAAGTATTTCATATCCTAATGTTTGTTTTGTGTCTGTCTGTATCATTGACCCCACCACCTGTCATTTTAGCATACTGAGGTGTCTAGGCTGTTATTGCCTTGCTGGAATCTATGCCACGTATTTTAAATACCAGAAGGATCACCTGTGTTAGACAGGTTTCAGAAGAGCTTCTAGACTAAGACAGATTAGGAAGAAAGGCCTGGTTCTCCACTTCCAAAAATTAGCTAATGAAAACCCTGTGGAGCACAATAAAACGTTGTCCAACGTAGCACTGGAAAATGAGCCTCGTAGGCTGGAAAGCGTTCAAAATGTGCACTAGCTACAACAATGGACCCAATCATACCAACAACCATGAAGGTGGTACAGGACTGGGCGATGTTTCATTCTGTTGTACATGGGATCACCGTGAGTCAGAACTGACTAAACAGCAGCTAATAACAACATATCATTAATCAGTCCAACCATCCTTGGGGTGGTTCCACACTGATTATTATAGCTTTATGATATGCTTTAATGTTTAATTTGAGTACTTTTCCACACACCCCACGCCTGCTCATTGCTATCTTTTTCCCTCAAGGGTTTTCCACTTCATTATTCTTTTATTATTATTGTTTTTAATTGTGGTAAATACATATGTTACAAAACATTTGACATTTCAACAATCTTCACTTGTACAGTTCAATGACATTAGCTATGTTAGTCATGTTGTTCAACCATCACCCTTATCTATTCCCAAATTTTACCACCACCCTTAACAGAACCTCAGTGTCCACTAAGCACTGACCTCACTTCCCTCTCCCTCACTCTCACCCTGATAACCAGTGAGAAACTTTGGTCTCTATCTACTTGCCTATTCCAGGTATGTCACGTGAGTGAAATCATACAATATTTGTCCTTCTGTAACAGACTTACTTTCTCAGCATAATGTTTTCAAGGTTCAGCCCCGCCGTAGCATGTATCAGGGCTTCATTTCTTTTTATGGCTGAGTAATATTCCATTGTATGTATGTTCCACATTTTGTTTATCCATTCATCTGTTGATGGATATTTAGAATGATTCCATCTTTTGGCTATTGTGGACAACGCTGTAATGAACAACGGTGTACAAGTATCTCTTTGCACTCCTGCTTTCAGCACTTTTGGATATACACCCAGGAAAGGAATTGCTAGATCATAAATTTTTTTTTTTTGAGGAACTTTCATACTTTTCCACAGTGGTCATACCATTTTAAATCTCACCAGCAGTGGGTGAGGGTTTCTATTTCTCCACATCCTCATGAACATCTGTTGTTTTGTGTTTTTTTAATCACAGCCATCTTAGTGGCTATCTCCTTGTGGTTTTGATTTATGTTTTCCTAATAATTAATGGTCCCTGGGTGGTGCAAATCATTAACTCACTCAGCTGATAACTGAAGGGTTAGAGGTTTAAGTCCACCCAAAGGCTCTCTGGAAGAAAGGCCTAGAGATTTACCTTCAAAAATTCAGCCATTGAAAGCCTTGTGGTGTACAGTTCTATTCTGACACCCATGGGGTCACCATGAGTCAGAATTGACTCAGTGGCAACAGGTCTCAGGTCTCTAATAACTGACATTGAGCATTTTGTCATGTGCTTATTGGCCATTTGTATATCCTCTTTATAGGCTTATTTTTCCAGATTAACTATAGAATCATTTTGACAAGATTCAAGAACACTAAGCAAATTCGACTTCAATTACCATAGAATAACTTCAGAATAAAATTACTTTGCTATATCCAGCTTTCCATCCAAGAACATTATGGTAATCAATAAGGTTTATATGATTTTTTTATATTTTCCACAATCTTGGTGAAAACTATTCCTAATAATCTCTCTGCATGTATGCTCATTGTAGTTGCTATTTAGTGTCATCTTTTTCCATTAGAAATTTCCAACTCATTATTGCTAGCTTACAGGAAAGCAATGGATTTTTAAAAATATTTATTTTGCATCTCACCATTTTACTGAATGCATAATTCTAAAGATTTTTTTTTATGTTTTCATAATATCTAGTTATATATTTTGTCTCTTCTTTTCCAATATTAAACCCCATTTCAGGTTCATCATATTTTATCGACTAGGATCCCCAGAGCAATACTAAATAAAAATAACATTGACTACCTCTTTATTTGTTTTCTTCCTTTTTGTAGGAATTTTTCTATTGGTACTTATTTTTTTTGCATTTAACTTTTTAATCCATTTGGGATTTGTTTTGTTTTGTAATATGTGGTTTCTTAGTCTGGGTTCTCCAGAGGAGCAAAAGCAGTGATGTGTATATAGACATATGAAGAGAAACCTACTTCCAGGAAAGGCTCATGCAATTGTGGGGCCTGGAAAATCCCAAATCTGTGGGTCAGGCAACTGGCTGAAGACCTCTGCTGGCTCACATGGTTGCAGGGGCTGAAGAACACAAAATCTGCAGGTCAGGAGGCAGACTGGAACCCTCTATTGGCTCACGAAGTTGTGGCAGTTGGCAAATCTAAAACCTGCAGGTCAGGTGGCAGGCCAGAAACTTCTGCTGGCTTACGTCTCAAGAACCAGAGGTCAGGCAATAAGAGAACAGCTGGGCCAAGAAAGAGAGTGAAATTTGCCGGAACATTCATTTATATACTAGAGGCAGGCCACACCCCCAAGGAAATTCCCCTTTCAACTGATTGGCTGCTCACCTCAGATCACAAAATGGAAGGTGATTATATATATATATATAAAAAGTGTCTGCCAAATTACTGAGAATCATAGCCTAGCCAAGTTGACACCTAACAGTAGCCATCACATGTGATAAAGACATAAATTGATTTTTTTCCTAATAGCTAATCCATTGTTCCAGCTCCATTTGTTAAATTACCCTTCCCTTCCTCTCTGATTCGTAATCTATCTTGTATTCTTCTATTCCTTCTCATCCAAACCAAAATCAAACCCAGTGCCATCGAGTCAATTCTGACTCATAGCGACCCTATAGGACAAAGTAGAACTGCCCCATAGAGTTTCCAAGGAGCGCCTGGTGGATTTGAACTGCTGACCCTTTGGTTAGCAGCCATAGCTTCTTTGAAGACGTGCACCATTCCCGTTCTGCTCACCATCATGTTTCCATTTCCTAGACGAGTGCCTGGAACATAGTAGGCGCTTCGTAAATACTTGTCGAATAAAGAAATGAAGGTTCAGGGAACAGGGAGAGCTGACAATTTTCTTTCCTTCCCAATGTCCAGTTCTAATCAATTTGCCTCTCCTGAGCCAAAGGGCTGCTCAGACCTAGAAGCAGTTAAGTATAGAGATTTAGACTCTTTTGGGGTCTTATCAAAGAAAACTGCTTTGGGGCCTTCTTTCCATGGGAGGATGGACACGTGTTAACAGAAGAGCACCACAGTGTGAAGAGAATCAGAAAGCAGAGGATCTTTGTTGAAATCTGATACGTGAACACCCCCATGATGGAACCTGCTGAGTGGTACCACGGGCGCCAGGCCTGTGGAGGCTCAGTGACCCCTCAGGCTTCCTCTCTCCACCCTCCCCCACCTACTTCTTGCCCACTCACCTGCCCGGGGCTTTTGCTTGTTCTAGATTCTGCAGCTGGCTCCAGTTTGTCTGGCTTCCTCTTTGGGCCTTGAGCTAGCAGCTTGCCTGTGGATCTTGAGATTTGTCAATCTTCACAGCCTGCTACAGCCTGCTCTCCGGCCTGCCAATTTTGGGTTCACCAGCCCCTGCACCTAAGTGAATCAGCAAAAGTTTGTAACAGCCCTGCTTTCTGGCCTGCCAACCTTAGGTTTGCCAGCTCCTGAGGCAAAGTGAATCAGGAGAATCCTCTTTCCTGCCCTCATGGACTTGGGACATTACTCAGCCTCTAAAAACTGCATTAGCCATTTTCTTGATATAAATCCCTATCTGTCTGTCTATGTACGGTTTTGTACGAACTTTGTACTTAGAGATCTATTGTGGAAAGAGGAGGGGGAGAGAAGTTTGAGATTTTCTCACACGAATATACAAGTCACTTGATGCATGAAAGGCCAAGAGAGTTCTAAATGGATGGGCTGAGCCTTTCTTGCCTCAGAGGCTTCAAGAGTACACAAAGACCAGGGAACAGGGTGGCTTTCTTCAGGTTCTTCAGAAGAGGACTGACAATAAGTCTGCCTCTACAAAACAGGGTTCCTGCTGACTGCAGGATTCTTACTGTGCAGGGTATCATGACAACCAGTCCTAAGCCCTAGTGGGCCAGCAAGGAAAATGACAAATAACAACTGACCTAAAGGGATAAAAGAACCAGAAAGTGGAAGATCAATAAATAGATATGCCCAGTGCAGTTTTCACATCTAGCCATGACAAAGCATCTTGTATCAGATTAGCCTTACTGTCAGAAACAACTAGAAAACTGGACAAAAGGCAGCAGAGGACTGCAATCCCTGAGAGAAGGGAAACTCACAAGGTGAATTCCGTAATCATTATGGCCGTCTGCTTGGAAACAATTTCCTGGCTCCAATAAAGAAAGCTAAATCCCAAGGCAAGCAAGGTGGTGCTGCTGAGATGAGAAAAGAGATGAGAATTTGGGGTTTCTGAAATGGCTGGAATCTGTATAGTAGGACATCAGAAGAAGACAGCTGCACAGAACAAAATCAGCAGGAGTCTCTGTAGAGGTGCCCTACGAGTCCTTGGCAATGAACTGGGCTACACATGTGTAGCAAAAGACTGCCCAAGGCTTACCAGAAAGCAGATGTTACAAAGTAGAGAGAGAAATAGAGATGCTTGAAGTCAACCAGGGCTGGGAGACATTAGAGTTCCAGCCTAGTCAGAGTAGAGACAATTTATTAACACCATGGGCATACAAGCTGAGATATGATAAAGTCAAGGCTTTAGGAGTAAGAGCCACATCATAGACCAGGGGCTGGATTTTTTTTTCCGTTAATGGCTAGGTAGTAAATATTTGGGCTTTGAAGGGCATACTATCTCTGTCATAATTATTCAACTCTGCAGTTGTAGTATAGAAGCAAATACAGAAAATATGTTTTAAAAAAATGGATGTGACTGTGTTCTAATACACTTTATTAAAAAAAAAATGTGATGGGCTGGATTTGGCCAACTGGCTGCAGTTTGCCAATCCCTGCCTTAGAGTAAGGCCAAGTCTATACCTGCCCTAAAAATATGTAAAATTAAGCTTTAACAACATCCATAGGGAAAACAGAGTTTGAAGGTTGATTCTCATCCCATTTCATCCAGTTACATATCCACAGATCTGGCCCAACGAAGCATAAAACCAAACCTTCACAAGTTCAAGATGATCAATCATCAAGTGAACTGCCAGCTAGAATGAAAACAAACTTTCTTCATAGAAAAATAATAGAATTCAGAGACCTTACAATGCATTATCCATAACATCCAGTATATAATGAAAAATTACCAGACATAAAGAAACAAGACACCCAGCATCAAAAAAAAGAAAAAGTCAATAGAAACTGTCCCCAAAGCAGTTCTGGAGGTAGATTTGGCAGAAAAAGACTTTAAAGAAGCCATTTTAAGTATCTGGAAGGATTTAAATGAAAATATAGTCTTAATGAGTGAACACATAAGGAAACTCAGCAGAAAAATGGAAAATATGAATATAAGTGACATCAAAATTCTGGCACTGAAAAGTACAAGAAATAAAATATTCACTAGCTGAGTGTCTTTGTTATCTAGTGCTGCTATAACAGAGATACCAACAAAGAGAAATTTATTTTCTCACAGTCTAGTAGGTTACAAGTCCAAATTCAGGGCATAGTCTCCAGGAGAAGGCTTTCTTTCTATGTCAGCTATAGAGGGAGGTCCTTGTCCTCAATCTTCCCCTGGCCGAGGAGATTCTCAGGCCCAGGGACCCCATGTCCAAAGGATGCACTCTGCTCCTGGTGCTGCTTTCTTGATGGTATGAGGTCGCCAACTCTCTGCTTGCTTCCCTTTCCTTTTTAACTCTTGAGAGATAAAAAGTGGTGCAGGCCACACCCCAGGGAAACTCCCCTTACCTTGGATCACAGAGGTGACCTGAGTAAGGGTGGTGTTACAATCCCACCCAAATCCTCTCAACAGAAAATTACACTCACAAAATTGAGGACAACCACACAATACTGGGAATCATGGCCTAACCAAGTTGATACACACATTTTTTGGAGGACATAATACAATCCATGACACTGGGCTTAATAGAAGATTACTAAAAAATAAAACAATAGTCATTAATTGGTTCTGATTCATGGTGACCGCATGTGTTTAAGAGTAGAACTTACTCCATAAGGTTTCCAATGGCTGTGATCTTTTGGAATTAAGTCATAAGGCTTTCTTCCAAGGCACATCTGGGTGGATTTGAATCTCCAACTTTTTTAGTTAACAGCCAAGTGCTTAACCATTTGGGCTGCCCCGGGACTCCCATCAGAAGATTGGGGAGTATCATAACCAAGCGCCAGTGAATTTGAAGGCGAATAGAAATGATCAAATTTGAAAAGGAGAGATAAAGACAGAAAACAAGTGACCAGAGCCTCAAGATGTATGGGACACTATCAAACTGTCTAACATACCTAAAGTTGAAATCAGAAAGAGACTTAAAATGGAGCAGGAAAAATATTTAAGAAATAATGGACAAATATTTTTCAAATTTGAGGAAGAACATCAACTTAGATGTAGGAATTTTGGTGCGCCCCAAGCAGGATGAATGCCAAGAAAGCAACATCTTGGGACATTACAGTCAAATTGCTTACACACACACAAAAAAAACAATCTTTGAAAGCAAGGATGGCAAGACTTCATCTTGCTTACTTTGGACATGTTATCAGGAGGGAATAATCCCTGGAGAAGGATATCATGCTTGGTAAAGTAGAGGGGCAGCAAAAAAGAGGAAGACCCCCAATGAGATGGATTGCTACAGTGGCTGCAACAAGGGGTTCAAACATACCCACTATTATAAGGATGGCTCAGGACCGAGCAAGGTTTCATTCTGTTACACATAGGGTTGCTGTGAGCTGAAACCAACTCAATGGCACGTAACAACAACAACAATGATCTTTGAAAGCAGCCAGAGATCACTTATTGGGGCTCAAAATAAATATATGCTATGGACTTCTCATAAGAAACAATGGAGGCCAGGGAACAACAGAATACCATATTTAAAGTCTGTAAAGAGTCTATTCAAAAGTCTGTACCCAGTGAAAATACATATTTCAGATTAAACAACCAACCAACCAAAAACCTTGGACCTGGTTCCCTCTAGATTTCACCCTCTGTGCCTTTTCTCTTTGCTGATTTTGCTTTATACCCTTTCACCATAATAAATCATAGCTATGACTATATGCTGAGTCTTTATGAGTCTTACTGTAAATCTCTGAATCTAAGGGTGCCTTAAGTATCCTCCACCCCATTTGGTATTTCCTTTTCAATTATTCTAGACAATGGAAATAGTTGGAAAAAATCCAATTTCCTGTTTTGAGGCCAGTATAATTTTAAAACTAAACCCAATTTAAAAAAACAGTAAAAAAAAGGAAAACTGGAAACCAGTGTAAGTTAAATAACTAAAGAGTTCATTTCAAGGATAGACATCACAGTTCACAGAACCCTTTGAACTTAAGCAAGGTAATTTATGTCTTTATCATAAGAAAGCCAGGGCCAAGGAACTATAAACAGAGCACTTGACATTTTTATATTCTAAAATAATGTTTTTTTCATGATAGAAAAATTTTAAAGTACAGAAAATGGTAAGGAAGTATAAAGTGATCACCACAACCTGCCCCTTAGAAGCAGGCAATGCTATCAATTTTGCAAATATCCTTCCTGGTTTGTCTTATGCATTTGTTTAATAATTCAGAGAATACTTCACTTAGGACTTTGTAGCCTGATTTTTCTAGTGCAATAGTGTCCGCTTATCATTTAAAAAGTTTCCATAAACACAAATTCGTTACCTACATAGTGTCTGGAAATCCTGGTAGCATACTGTTAAGTGATACGGCTGTTCACTAAAATGTCAGCAATTCAAATCCAGCAGGTGCTCCTTGGACACTCTATGGGGTAGCTCTACTCCATTCTTTAGGGTCGATGCAGCTCTACACCAACAGGTTTGGTTTCCATTTTTGGTAGATAGTGTTCCATGATATTTATGTACTATGATTTATTTACTAACAAACCATACTAACATTGCCCATAACGTTGACCAGGAGATAAACCATTACAATTTTTAAGGATACAGTAAATAGACCAGTTACAATATAAACACAACTATATGCCCTCTTTTGTGTACCCTCCATCATGGCAGGAACTGGGTATATCTGGTTGACCTCTGACGCTCCAGTGCCAAGCACAGGACCTGGTGCTGATACATATTTGCTGAATAAACAAAAGAGTAATAATTTCTCTATATACCAGCATAAGTCCATTCAAGCACATAATGGAAGTTATCCATCCTATTTTAACATACTTATGGTTCCTTCAGGATTTTATAAACATATTTAAGCCTATATTTCTCTATCAACATCAAAAATGAAACAGTGTTTCTATAAGATAGGACATGGATACAAAGTTACTTCCTCTTACCAGGACAAAATAATAAAAATTGGGCTCGCACAAGACTTAAAACATCCTTTGTGCAATAGGAAAAAAGTTTTGGATGGAAAATATTGTAACCCAAAAAAATTTTTTTATGCAACCAAATTCTTAATAATGGATGAGGGCAATAAAAAAAAATCTCAGATATGGAATGATTCAGACATAATACTTCTGTATCTTTCTGTAAGATATTACTTTGATATACTCCATTGTACTTCATGCACTTACTCACATAATATGCTGTGGTAACTGAAGTTTGAATCATGTTATTAATGGGCTTTTCAATGACCTCTTGATTTCTTCATGTATGATGCCCTTGATGTCATTCCACAACTCATCTGGTCTTCAGTTACTAGTGTTCAATCTGTCAAGTCTATTCTTGAGATGGTCTCTAAATTCAGGTGGGATATACTCAAGATCATATATTGGAGCACGCGGGAATCAAATCTACTGCATCTGTGGAAAGAGATGATGGAAAAGCTCAATATCATCAGTCAGAACAAGGCCAGGGCTGACTATGGAACCGACCATCAATTACTCATATGCAAGTTCAAGCTGAAACTGACGAAAATAAGAGCAAGTCCACAAGAGCCAATATATGAACAGAAGATTTCAAAGAGCGGCTCTAGAACACAAGGTAAAGTATTATAATGACACGTGCAAAAAGCTGGAGATAGAAAACCAAAAGGGAAGAACATGCTCGGTGTTTCTCAAGCGGAAAGAACTGAGGAAAAAATTCAAGCCTCAAGTTGCAATAGCGAAGGAATCTATGGGGAAAATATTAAATGACGTAGGAAGCATCAAAAGAAGATGGAAAGAATACACAGAGCCATTATGCCAAAAAGAATTAGTCGACATTCAACCATTTCAAGAGGTAGCATATGATCAGGAACCGATGGTACTAAAGGAAGAAATCCAAGCTGCTCTGAAGACACTGGTGAAAAACAAAGCTCCAGGAATTGACAGAGTATCAATTGAGATATTTCAACAGATGGATGCAGTGCTGGAGGTCGTCCCTCGTCTATGCCAATAAATATGGAAGACGGCTTCCTGGCCAACCGACTGGAAGATATCCACGTTTATACCAATTCCCAAGAAAGATGATCCAACCGAATGTGGAAATTATAGGACAGTATCATTAATATCACACGCAAGCAAAATTTTGTTAAAGATCATTCAAAAATGGTTGCAGCAGTATACAACTGGGAACTACCAGAAATTCAGGCTGGTTTCAGAAGAGGATGTGGAACCAGGGATATCATTGCTGATGTCAGATGGATCCTGGCTGAAAGCAGGGAATACCAGAAGGATGTTTATCTGTATTTTATTGACTATGCAAAGGCATTCGACTGTGTGGGTCATAACAAATTATGGATAACATTGCAAAGAATGGGAATTCCAGAACACTTAATTGTGTTCATGAGGAACCTTTACATAGATCGAGAAGCAGTTGTTCAGACAGAACAAGGGGATACTGATTGGTTTAAAGTCAAGAAAGGTGTGCATCAGGGTTACATCTATCACCATACCTGTTCAATCTGTATGCTGAGCAAATAAGCCGAGAAGCTGGACTATATGAAGAAGAATGGAGCACCAGGATTGGAGGAAAACTCATTAACAACCTGCGTTATGCAGATGACACAACCTTGCTTGCTGCAAGTGACGAGGACTTGAAGCACTTACTAACGAAGGTCAGAGACCACAGCCTTCAGTATGGATTGCACCTCAACATAAAGAAAACAAAAATCCTCACAACTGAACCAATAAGCAACATCACGATAAACGGAGAAAAGATTGAAGTTGTCAAGGATTTCATTTTACTTGGATCCACAATCAACACCCATGGAAGCAGCAGTCAAGAAATCAAAAGACGCATTGCATTGGGCAAATCTGCTGCAAATGACCTCTTTAAAGTGTTAAAAAGCAAAGATGTCACCTTGAAGACTAAGATGCGCCTGACCCAAGCCATGGCATTTTCAATAGCATCATATGCATGTGAAAGCTACACAATGAATAAGGAAGACTGAAGAAGAATTAATGCGTTTGAATTATGGTGTTGGTGAAGAATATTGAATATACCATGGACTGCCAAAAGAACGAACAAATCTCTCTTGGAAGAAGTACAACCAGAATGCTCCTTAGAAGCAAGGATGGTGAGACTGCATCTTATATACTTTGTACATGTTATCAGGAGGGATCAGTCCCTGGAGAAGGACATCAGCAGAAAAGAGGAAGACCCTCAACAAGGTGGATTGACACAGTTGCTGCAACAATGAATTCAAGCATAACAACAATTGGAAGGATGGCACAGGACTGGGCAGTGTTTTATCCTGTTGTGCATAGGGTCGCTATGAGTCGGAACCAACTCAATGGCACCTAACAACAACAACAACATTGATGGACTGGTGTTATTTAAATACACTGTGGTAACTATAGGGTTGCTATGGGTCAGAATTGATTCAATGCCAGTGGGTTTGGTAATTTATTGAGAATATAACTACATTTGTATCTTTCACACATTACTCCAAAATAATTGATAGGTTTTTCCAAGAGTTAAGAATGAAATAATCAAGCTGGAAGAAGTTATAAAATTTTTTTTTTACATAAGATTAAATATAGATGATATAAACTAGAGTCAACAAAGCTCGGAATAATGTGGTTTGTGATGGTTGAGCTCCTAGCCGGTAAACTCTATTTAAAAGTAAACTTTATTAATAAGTATTTTCTTATGCACTATCTCATTTAGTTGTTCCCACAACTGTAAGAATTAGCTAGTAAAGATAGCACATGTGTGAGAATGTCTTTGTTCTTAGAGATAGAGTTGAGGACAGTTGCCGCCACCTAACTTTCAAACAGTTAAAAAAAAAAAAAAGTATATCTGTAGGTAGATGTTTGCTCTGTTTTTCACAATGTTGCTTATGGGCCCAGTTGTAAGAATTTTTTTTTTCTTTATGTTGAGGTGTAAACTTCATGTACAATGTCCTTGATTTCATTCCACAACTCATATGATCTTTAGTCATAAGTGTTCTGTGTGTCGAATCTATCCTTGAGATGGTCTATAAATTCAGGTGGGATATACTCAAGGTCCCCCATGTTTCTGTCAGTTTGTCGCACTGTGAGGTCTTGTGGGTTGCTGTGATGCTGGAAGCTATGCCACTGGTATTCAGATACCAGCAGGGTCACCCATGGAGAACAGGTTTCAGCTGACTTCCAGACTAAGACAGACTAGGAAGAAGGACCCGGCAGTCTACTTCTGAAAAGAATTAGCCAGTGAAAACCTTATGAATAGCAGCTGAACACTGTCTGATATAGTGCTGGAAGATGAGCCCCCAGGTTGGAAGGCACTCATAAGATGACTGGGGAAGAGCTGCCTCCTCAAAGTAGAGTCGACCTTAATGATGTGGAAGGAGTAAAGCTTTTGGGACCTTCATTTGCTGATGTGGCACTACTCAAAATGAGAAGAAACAGCTGCAAACATCCATTAATAAT
This sequence comes from Elephas maximus indicus, assembly GCF_024166365.1. Classification (NCBI taxonomy): domain Eukaryota; kingdom Metazoa; phylum Chordata; class Mammalia; order Proboscidea; family Elephantidae; genus Elephas; species Elephas maximus. The sequence continues at coordinate 60,542,246 of NC_064835.1, forward strand.
CAGAAGCTGGAATGTATGAAGTATGAATCTAGGAAAAATGGAAATCACCAAAAATGAGATAGAATGCATAAACATCAATATCCTAGGCATTAGTGAGCTGAAACGGACTGGTATTGGCCATTTCGAATCAGACAATCGTATAGTCTGTCATGCCAGGAATGACAACTTGAAGAGGAATGGTGTTGCATTCATCGTCAAAAAGAACATTTCAAGATCTATCTTGAAGTACAAGGCTGTCAGTGATAGGATAATATCCATAAGCCTACAAGGAAGACCAGTTAATACAACTATTATTCAAATTTACACACCAACCACTAATGCCAAAGATGAAGAAACAGAAGATTTTTATCAGCTTCTGCAGTCTGAAATTGATCAAACAGGCAATCAGGATGCATTGATAATTACTGGTGATTGGAATGCAAAAGTTGGAAACAAAGAAGAAGGATCAGTAGTTGGAAAACATGGCCTTGGTGATAGAAACAATGCCAGAGATCAAATGATAGAATTTTGCAAGACCAACGGCTCCTTCACTGCAAATACATTTTTTCACCAACATAAACAGCAACTATACACATGGACCTCACCAGATGGAACGCACAGGAATCAAATCTACTGCATCTGTGGAAAGAGATGATGGAAAAGCTCAATATCATCAGTCAGAACAAGGCCAGGGCCAACTATGGAACTGACCATCAATTGCTCATATGCAAGTTCAAGCTGAAACTGAAGAAAATAAGAGCAGGTCCACGAGAGCCAAAATATGACCTTGAGTATATCCCACTTGAATTTAGAGACCATCTCAAGAATGGACTTGACAGATTGAACAGTAATGACCGAAGACCAGATGAGTTGTGGAATGACATCAAGGGCATCATACATGAAGAAAGTAAAAGGTCATTGAAAAGACAGGAAAGAAAAAAAGACCAAGATGGATGTCAGAGTAGACCCTGAAACTTGGCCTCGAATGTCAAGCAGCTAAAACAAAAGGAAGAAATGAAGAAGTAAAAGGACTGAACGGAAGATTTCAAGGGCAACTTGAGAAGACAAAGTATTATAATGACACGTGCAAAGAAGTGGAGATAGAAAACCAAAATGGAAGAACATGCTCAGTTTTTATCAAGCTGAAAGAACTGAAGAAAAAATTCAAACCTCGAGTTGCAATAGTGAAGGATTTTATGTGGAAAATATTAAACGATGCCAGAAGCATCAAAAGAAGATGGAAGGAACACAAAGTCATTATACCAAAAAGAATTAGCCGACATTTAACCATTTCAAGAGGTAGCATATGATCAGGAACTTATGGTACTGAAGGAAGAAGGCCAAGCTGCACTGAAGGCATTGGCGAAAAACAAGGCTTCAGGGATTGATAGAATATCAATTGAGGTGTTTAAACAAATGGATGCAGCGCTGGAAGTGCTCACTCATCTATGCCAAAAAATTTGGAAGACAGCTTCCTGGCCAACCGACTGGAAGAGATCCATATTTATGCCTATTCCCAGGAAAGGTGATCCAACCGAATGTGGAAATTATCAAACAATATCATTAATATCACATGCAAGCAAAATTTTGCTGAAGATCATTCAAAAGCGATGTAGCAGTACGTTGGCCAGGAACCTGCAGAAATTCAGGCCAGATTCAGAAGAGGTTGTGGAGCCAGGGATATCATTGCTGATGTCAGATGGATCCTGGCTGAAAGCAGAGAATACCAGAAGGATGTTTACCTGTGTTTTATTGACTATCAAAGCATTCGACTTTGTGGGTCATAACAAATTATGGATAACATTCAGTAGAATGGGAATTCCAGAACACTTAATTGTGCTCATTAGGAACCTTTACATAGATCAAGAAGCAGTTGTTCAGACAAACCAAGGGGATGCTGAGTGGTTTAAAATCAAGAATGGTGTGTGTCAGGGTTATACCCTTTCACCATACCTATTCTACCTGTGTGCTGAGCAAATAATCTGAGAAGCTGGACTATATGAAGAAGAACGGGGCATCAGGATTGGAGGAAGACTCATTAACAACCTGTGTTATGCAGATGACACAACCTTGCTTGCCGAAAGTGAAGAGGTCGTCAGGCACTTACTGATGAAGATCAAAGACCATAGCCTTCAATATAGATCACAACTCAACATAAAGAAAACAAAAATCCTCACAACCAATAAGCCACATCATGATAAACGGAGAATAGATAGATGTTCTTAAGGATTTCATTTTACTTGGATCCACAATCAACACCCATGGAAGCAGCAGTCAGGAAATCAAAAGACGCATTGCAGTGGGCAAATCTGCTGCAAATGACCTCTTTAAAGTGTTAAAAAGCAAAGATGTCACCTTGAAGATTAAGGTGTGCCTGACCCAAGCCGTGGTATTTTCAGTCACATCATATGCATGTGGAAGCTGCACAATGAATAAGGGAGACCGAAGGAGAGTTGACACCTTTGAATTGTGGTGTTGGCGAAGAATATTGGATATACCATGGACTGCCAAAAGAACAAACAAATCTGTCTTGGAGGAAGTACAACCAAAATGCTCCTTAGAAGCAAGTATGGTGCGACTGCGTCTTACACACTTAGGACATGTTGTCAGGAGGGATCAGTCCCTGGAGAAGGACATCATGCTTGGTAAAGTACAGGGTCAGCAGAATAGAGGAAGACCCTCAAGGAGGTGTACTGACAGAATGGCTGCAACAATGGGCTCAATCATAACAATGGTTTTAAGGATGGCACAGGACTGGGCAGTGTTTTGTTATGTGGTACATAGGGCCATTATGAGTCGGAACAAACTCGATGGCATCTAACAAAAACAACACTCTGCAGAACTACCCAGTGGCTAACAAACCTCTCTATCCTCACACTCTTCACAGAATGCACCTTCTCCGTCTGCCTTAACTGAAAACTAAATCTCTCCTGAGGCTACTTCTTTTGCTGCAGCCTACTTGTAGGAAACAGCTCATTGCCCCCACACCCAAAATAGTGTAGGTACAAAGATGGAGTTACAAATGATCTCTCCTTCCCATGGCTGTTTGCAACCCAATATCCCAGCACCCTCATATAAATGGCATTTTCACGTTGAGATTCATTCCACAGTACTACAGTAACCTCTCCGTTTTTTCTTGACATTATTTAACTATCCCTTCATTTTTTTTTTCTTTTAATTAACATGTGATAGATGGTATGGAGTTGCTGCAACGAAATCTTCAATACTAGGTTTAATAATGAAAGCTCTTGGCCTCATGTCCAGTTCTATATTCAATTGCTTTCTGAATTTCCAATTCAATAAATATTGATGCAGAAAATGTCTATTGTACAACACAAAAGTGAAAATTTCAAAGCTTTTGTTTCTAATTTGGGATCATCAGACCTTATACCAGTCTTCCCTACCAAGCAATTCTTCAAGGCCAGTTTTAATGAGGTGGTAACTCAGTAAAGCCGTTCTTTTTTTTTTTTTTTTGTATACATTTTTTTTATTAACTTTTATTAAGCTTCAAGTGAACGTTTACAAATCCAATCAGTCTGTCACATATAAGTTTACATACATCTTACTCCGTGCTCCCACTTGCTCTCCCCCTATTGAGTCAACCCTTTCAGTCGTTCTTTTTTTTTAATTGCGCTTTAGATGAAGGTTTACAGAACTAGCTTCTCATTAAACAATTAGTACACATATTGTTTTGTGACATCAGTTACCAACCCCTTCTTGACCTCCGGTTTCCAATCACCAGCTTTCCTGTCCCCTCCTGCCTTCTCATCTTTGCCCCTGGGCTAGTGTGCCCCTTTAATCTCGTTTCACTTTATGGGCCTGTCTAATCTTTGGCTGAAGGGTGAATCTCACAAGTGACTTCATTACTGAGCTGAAAGGGTATCTGGATTATCCCTTCATTCTTTGAGAATATTGCCATATAGGACAAAGTCATCCTCTCCACTCCAACTCCTTCCATAATCCTAAGCGACTTCTAAGTTCCTTGATCCAATAACACCATTCAGTTTTGCCTTCATTCCACTTTAGCCAAACACAATCTATTATGTTTAGCTAAAATATAGGCTCAATTACATGGCACACACTCCCAAAATAACAATGACTTAAACAAGATACAAATTACCTTCCCTCTTGTACAAGTTCAAGTTGGTATGGTGGCTGTACTCCATGAACTCTTTAGGGGACCCAGATTGCTTCTACCTTGTTGCTCTGCCACCTATAGGTGATTGCCCTTGTCTACAGGGACCATGATGGCTCACCACCCTCTTTGCATTTCAGTCAGCACTAAGGATGAAAAGAACAGGAAAGAGCATGCCTCTTATTTCAGAGACATAATCAGGGTTGCACATATCATTCTCACTTACTATTGACTAGGACTTTATCTTAAAGCCACATGATGCTGCGAGGGAGGCTGGAGATATATTTTTTTTATTCAGGATGTCTATGAATCTAGCTAAAAATTCTGTTGCTAAGTAAGAAAAGAAGGGATATATATTGGGTTGCTAGTAGCAGAAACTGCTAGTAGCATATCCTAAATATTGTCATCACCTAAAATCTATCCACTATGATATTTTAACCTTGGCACTCTAACAATAACCTCCTATCTACATATTCCTCTTACTCATTAAATTCAAACTAAATTTGTTTGTAGACACAGATATGACTACTTGTCAATTGACCCTCTTTGTATTCTTCCAAGTTTTCAGGAAAACCCTGTAGGCAGCAAAGACATCATGATGCATTTTTCCCTTATCTACTAAATCCTCTGCCACACTTACCTGGAAAAACTCCAACTCTGGATGAGTCTAGTTTTCTGCCTTCCCTGCTCCTGGGCATGGCTGGCTTAATTCCCACAACCACATGGATTGGTTCTACGATACGTTCAAGGTTGCCAATGCCTGCTGGGCTTTCAGTGTTGCCTAAAAATTCTTCTGAGCCTCCTCACCAACTGCCTTTTCTATTCTCCGTAGTGGTGTGGTAGTTAAGGTTGTGTGTCAGATTGGCTGGGCTATGACTCTTACTGGTTTGCCAGTTATGTAATGATGCAGCTTAGTAGTTATGTAATGATGTAATTTGACAGTTGCATAATGATGTAGTCATCCTCCATGATGTGATCTGATATGATCAGCCGATCAGTTGTAAGGGGAGTTTCCTGAGGGGTGTGGCCTGCATCCAATATATATACGGACATTCTGGCTAGGCCCGCTTGCTTACTCTGAATTCTGCATCTGGCTCATCATCATGTGGACTCCATTTCTTGGGACTTGAGCCAGCAGCCTACAGTCTTGGATCCATCAGCCTCTGCAGCCAGTGAGCCGGTGGCCTACAATCTGACCTGCTGATCTTGGGTTCGTCAGCCCTTGCAGCTGCTTGGGACTTTCCAGCCTCTACAACCACGTGAGCCTTTTCCTTGCAATAAATCTCTCTCTCTCTCTCTATGTATATATAGATATATATTCTCTCTCTCTCTTTCTCTCTCTGTATATATACCAAACCCAAATCCATTGCCATCGAGTCAATTCTGACTCATAGCAATTCTATAGGACAGAGTAGAACTGCCCCATAGAGTTTCCAAGGTCTGGTGGATTCAAACTGCTGACCTTTTGGTTAGCAGCTGTAGCACTTAACCACTACGCCACCAGGGTTTCCACATGTATATATACATATGTGTGCATGTGTGTGTGTGTGTCTTTCACTGGTTTTGCTTCTCTAGAGAACCCAGCCTAAGACAGTGAGTATTTCACTTTCCTCAAGCCCTTGCCCTACAATGGTTTCCTCTATGCCCAGGAAACTTATTAGATTCCTACTGCTACTCTAACAAATTACCACGAATCCAGTGACTTAAAACAGCACACATTATTCTCATATTTCTTCAGGTCAGAAGTTTGAAATCAAAGTGTTGGCAGGGCTGAATTCCTTTTGGATGCTTCAGGGAAGAATTTCCTTGATTTATTCAGCTTCTAGAGACCACTGCCACTCATTAGCTCCTGGCCCTTTCCTCACATCACTCCATCCTCTGCTTTTCTTATCTTACTCTGACTTTGATCCTCCTGCCTGCCTTCCTTTTGAGGTCCCTGAGTTGTGCAAATGGTTAACATGCTCTGTTACTAACCGAAAGTTTGGAAGTTCAAGTATACTCAGAAGAACCTTGGAAGAAAGACCTGATGATTTACTTCTGAAAAATCAGCCACCGAAAACCCAGGGGAGCACAATTCTACTCTGACACACATGAGGTCACCATGAGTAGGAATCAACTGGACAGCAACTACTATTTTTTCCCTTTCTCCTATAAGGACTCTTCTGATAACAATGGGCCCACCCAAATAATCCAGGATAATTTCTCCATCTAGTGATTCTTAGTTGAATCACATCAAAGGTCTTTTAGCCATATAAGGTATCAACAGGTTCTTGGAGATAAGTCACCTTTTGAGGACCATTGTTCAGCCTACCACACTGGCCTTTTATTTTACTTTATAGACAGAATACAGGCATTGGGCACTGTTATGGATTGAATTGTGTCCCTCCGAAAATGTGTACCAGCTTGGCTAGGCTATGAATCCCGGTATTATGTGGTTGTTCACCATTTTGTGATCTGACATGATTATCTTACATGTTGTAAATTCTGACCTCCATGATGTTAATGAGGCAGGATTAGAGGCAGTTATGTTAATGAGGCAGGACTGCATTTACAGGATTAGGTTGTATCTTGAGCCAATCTCTTTTGAGATGTAAAAGAGAAAATGAAGCAGAAGAGAGGAACTTCATTATGGCCAAGCAAGAACAGCAGAAGCAGAGTGTGTTCTTTGGACCTGAGGTCCTTGGCTGAGAAGCTTCTAGACCAAGGGAGATTGATGACAAGGACCTTCCCCCAGAGCCGACAGAGAGAGAAAGCCTTCCCCTGGAGCTGGTGCCCTGAATTCAAACTTCTAGTCTCTGAAACTGTGAGAGAAAAAAAATTCTGTTTGTTAAAGCCATCCACTTGTGATATTTCTGTTATAGCAGCACTAGATAACTAAGACAGGAAGGAATTCCCCTAATACCTATTCCCACTCCTTCAAGGGCACATTTATTCATATTTAGATTCATCCTGATCTCTCTTCTCAGCATGTCAGGTCTTCCAATCTTTTTCTGTAACCCAAATTTCTTTATTAATGATTTTCACCTTGAAGTCTTTTTTGTTGCATATTAAGATTGCTACATCAGCTTTTTTTGGTTTATTTTTCTTAGTATAGCTTTCCCCATCCATTTAATTTTAAACTTTTCCCACCATTACACCATACTGGTAAATTCTGTAAATACCTGGATATTTAAAAATACAGTAAGTTTTGCAACCATATAAAATATTCATTCCTAAAAATCACCACACTCTACAAAATCCAGAAATAAAAACTCAATGGTTGTGAGGAAAAAAAATGGATTTGGGTACACAATACTCAAAAACTTCATCAGCGGCATCCTTTTAAAAGAAATAAGAGCTTAATAAAAATGGTAGCATAGTTTTAAATATTTTAAATAGTTAACAGATACAGAGCTACTACAGTAAATATGGCACTTGACCTTGAAAAAGAGCTGAAGTTTGCTGGTGGAAGTGGGTGTAGGAAGAGTTGCAGCTTGCAGAGTTATTGTGAAGTGGTGGAAGGAGGGTTTTCTGAAATCGGAGGAGTTATAGTAGCACCCGATGTGGATGGGAGTGGCTCAACACAGGAGTGAACCAGGTGGTTGGTAGATGTTTGAGGTATGTATGTGTACATTTTGTGTACTCCTGTGCCTTGTAGTCTAACTGGGTCCAGTTTTCTGCACTTACTTAGTGTTTCTTGCAAACGCAATCACACATAAGCAACAGTGAAATTTGTGTTATGCTCCAAGTGCCCCATGATATATCAATCATGTTGGAACAAATTCCTACTTCCAAAACTGGCATTATGGCAGAGCACATTTTGTATTTTGAACGTCTCTGTTTCTTAATAGGTAGGTGTAAGTTTACATTTGTTATGATTACTGATATATTTGAGCATATTTCTATCATTTTACTTTGTGTTTCTTATAAAGCTTTCTTCTTTTTCTGCCTTCCTGCTTGTCCTCTGTCGAATTTATTGAATTTTTTTTTCTTTCCCTTTTCTTTTTATTTCGTTACTGCTTTGGAAGCTATTTTGTTTCTATTCTTTTTGTTGCCATCTTAAACTTTAACACACATAGTCATCTAAACCCAAGCTTAGTCAACGTGCCTACCATCCTCCTGCGCGAGGACCTTAGAACATTGCGACGGCCCCTAAGAAAACTTCTCCCATAGTCTATGTTATCGATGAAAATGTTGTTCACTTTGTTTTTTGAACACCCTATGCCTTTTAGTATATTTTCTAGTCAATCATTATTCATATTTATCAGCATTTTTTGCCAATGTTTTTGTTCCACTATTAATTATTGCATCTCATTCTTTTTTCCTAAGTTCAGAAGTACATCCTTCAGTAATTATTTCAGGAAGGGCCTGTGAGCAATAAATTCCACTATGAAATTATTCTATTTAGCCTTAATTCTTGAGTGATCATTTAACTTGACATAGAATTCTGAGTTTTCTTCCTCCTCTCAGCGCTTTGAAGATGCTATTTCTTTGTCTCTGGCATCTCTTGCTGATGAGGAATCTACTGTCAGTCTGATTGGCATTCTTTCTTAAATAATCTGTCTTCTCCTTGGTAGCTTTTAAGGTTGTCTCAATATCCATGATGGCTGCAAATTGATTACACATTGTCTAAGTATAGTTTTATTTTACTTATCCTGCTGGGAATTTGGGGTATTATGTCTTCTCAAAGACTCATGACTTTTTTTTTTTTTATTTTGGAAAATTGTCCACCATTCTTCCTTTCAACATTGCTTCTTCCCCATCTCTTTAATCCCTCCTCAAGCTTCTGCTTATTGAAGCTTCTTATTCTTGATTCTTCACATCTCTTAATCTCTCTTTAATGTTTTCCATCTCTGTATCTCTGTGATACATTCTGGGGAATTTCTTCAGATCTTTTAGTTTATTAATTCTCTAATTAGCTATGTGGTCTTATGGTTGGCCTATTTATGCAGACTTCTTTAATTTAATTAAATACATTGTTTTATTCCTAAGCCTTATTTTATCTACATTTTCTTTATTCATAATATTCTACACTGGCCTTATGTATTTTATTCCTTCCTTTATTACTGTGAACTTTCAGAATGCTTTGTTACTGTTGTTGTTAGATACCATTGAGTTGGTTCCCACTCATAGCAACTCCATGTGTGCAGAGTTGAACTGCTCCATAGGGTGGCTATGAGTCTGAATTGACTCCTTGGCAATGGGTCTTTTTTTTATTGGGTTTTCAAGGCTGTGACCTTTCAGAAGCAGATTGCCAGTCCTGTCTTCTGAGGCACCATCAAGTGGGTTTGAACCACAAACCTTTTGGCTGGTTATCAATCACTTAACCATTTGTGGTGCCTTATTATCTGTGAATTGTTTCATTTCTTATATTTTCTGACTCTCTCATGGTGGCGGTTTGCCTCATGTGCTTTGTTTTTTCAGTGAGCTCCTCTTCAGTAGCAATGTTTTCCACAGGATACCAGTCACAAGGAAGCCCAGGAAGCATTAGCAGAGGTTGTGATTTCTCAGGAGTTACTCTTTTCCCAGCCATGGTTCAGAGCAGGCAGGCTGTTTTGATGCTCTTTTAGAGATATGGCAGCCTCTTCATGAGGTTCGACTTTATACAATGGGTCCCATTCCTGTATGAAGGGCCTCCACTTCAGAGCTCACATTAACAATAGAGGAATAGGGATTCCCTAATGGAGCCCTGATGGCATAGTGGTTAAGAGCTCGGCTGCTAACCAAAATGTTGGCAGTTTCAAATCCATGAGATACTCCTTGGACACCCTATAGGACAGTTCTACTCTGTCCTATAGGGTTGTTATGAGTCAAAATCAACTGATTGGCAATGGGTATTCCTCTATTGGTCCTTTGGCTTCAAGTCTTACTCAGCCCTGTGGCTTTGCATTTTCTTTTCATTTCTGATCTCTGAAAACTTCCCTTACTTGTTTTAAAGCTTGACTATGTATTTACGACAAACTTATTCCAAATTATCTAGCACTTATGTAGTATATATGGGTAGGGATCTTCCTGGAGTCCCTGGTTAAGTGCTCGAGTACTAGCCAAAAGGCTAGTAGTTTAAACCCACCCAGAGACGCCTCAGAAAACAGGCCTGGAGATCGGCTTCCAATAGGTCACAGCTTTGAAAACCGTATGGAGCAGTTCTACTCTACACATATGCAGTGGCCATGAATTGGAATCAACTCAAAGACAACTAACAACAATGACAAGGGGTCTCCCTGTGTCTGCTTTGTGTGCTATATTAACCAGAAGTCTTTTCAAACACTACTTATCCGTGGATGAATCCCAAGTCTGTATTTCCAACCCAGATCTGACAACTGAGCTCTAGCACCACATCCCAACGCCTACAAATCTCCACCTAAATTTAGCAAAGTTATCTAAGCCCAGTGTGTCCAAAACTGCCATTTTATATTCCCCAGATCCCAAATCTGCAATTCTTCTCCACATTTTTCTATCTTAATAAATGTTGATACCATTGGCCAAGTTGTCCAGTATAAAACCTTGGAAGTCATCTTGGACTTCTCTTTCTTCCTCTCCCTCTCCCCTCAGGGTTCTGTTAATTTCACCTAGGCTGGTCGGCTACAAGTTTCCCTGGGTTTGGAAGGTTCCCAGGATGTGGGACTTTAAATGCTAGAATCAAGAGAGTCCCAGAAAAACCAGGACAAGTTGATCACCCTAATTATGCCCGTGAGTATTTCCTTTCAAGCCCACTGCTTTGAATCATACAACCACAGTCTCACACAAAGATTCTTTCAATAGCTTGTCATCTAGTCTCCCTGCTTCTAATTTTCCTCACCCATACATCATCCATATTCTTGATAAAATGGTCTTTTAGGGATATAAATATGATTACTCCCAAATTAAGTTATCACTGGTTCCCGATGTCTCAGGGACAATTTTTAACTTACTAACACAAACCACTACAAATCTCTCCACAATGTGGTTCCTGCCTGTCTCTCCAGTCCCATTTACTGATCCCCTCCTCTTTCTCATACCTGTGTTCCAGTCATATTGAATGACTTACAATTGTTCAAGCATACCACAAAACTCAGTTCTTCTGGGCCTACCCTTCTTACTTAGACTGCCCTTACCAGACCCTTTACCTAAGTGACCTCTTAATTTTCATTCAAAGTTCAGATCCAAAGTTACCTCCTCAGGACAGTCTTTTCTGATTCCCTTCTGTATCCTAGCCTAACTAAAGTGTCACCTTTGCACATATCATAGTTTTCTTGTGCATGGAGCTATCACAGCACTTATTTCATTATGTTGTAATTACTTATGTATTGGTCTCTTTACAGATCATGGAATTGTTAAAGGTAGGGCCTGTGATTTCTTCTCTGTAATTCTCCTGCTTAGGATATGACTAGAATGTGTTATATGAGAGAACAAGGAACTGAGACTATGAGGATTTGAGAAACAGTCCAGGCTCCCCTTTAAAAACCCACTTAATTTTTCTGGGCCTGTTTCCTGCCCTCACTTTTCTTGGCTACTCTCTCATCTTTCAGGTCTCAGCCCACGTGTCTCTGGCTCTGAGACTCCCTTGACTCTGGCTTCCTTGACTCCCCCCAGCTAAAGTTAGGGGACACTAGGACGAAATCCTTTAGTATCTCATACTGCCCTTATGCATCTATCTAGAGATTCCATTAGCGGAGGAAGCACTTGGTCTTGTTCATCTCTGTATCCCCAACATCTAGCATAGTGCATGGTGGGTAGTCAATAAATAACTGTTGGATAATACATTATAAACTACGGGATATCCAACATAAGAAGATGAGATGTAAGACGCCTTTAGACTCTAGACTTCTGGCAAGCAGAGATAAAGCCCTATATTTCTACAGTGACCAAGAGGCATTAAATGACTATTGCAGCTTTTGGAAACTGCTCTAAATGTCATGGCGTCAGCCTTTGCCAAGGCAAACACATATTCAGTGAGGTTTTGATCAAAAAGTAGGAGTATCTGGAGGCAGAAACTTAGATAAAAAGAAACAGAGGTGTCTAAGAGTGATGCTAATGAGAGAAGGAACCCTGGCAGCAAACTATGTGCTCCTTACAAGTATGGGAGATGGTGCTTCCACAGGAGAGGACCTGCTGCCAACTCGTATCTAACCAAAAGAGACTTTCTAGCACCTCAGTCTAGGAGAGACCACTGATTCTTTGTTCTCACCTAATACACTCCACCCACTCTGGTCACGTGTAATAGGAAATCCCACAGGTCAACTCCCACGGACCAAGTAAGCCCTCTGTGTGTGCAGCCCCTGCTCCTGCCACTGCTGTTTGGAGAACCATGAAATTTCACTCCTCAGGCTTCCCCAGCACCAGCCTGAACCCCACTTCCCTGACTGGACTTCAATCTCTTCATTTCTCAGTTTCTAGAAAGCCCTATAGTTTGTGCCTGTTTAGCCTACTTTCCCTCTGACACACACTCTCGAATAGTGCCAAATAAAAGAGAACTCAAAATCTCTGGCAACAACATCTTGTCTCTTCTATTCCTGTATTAATTTTATCCTTCCTCAGAGAGTCACTTTCTGTGTCCACCAATTACTGCCAGGGCCCCCTTCCATTTATCCTCCAGATTACAGAGTTAGAGTACTTTCATATGTAAAGAAAACGTGGATTATTAACTCAAGCCTTTGTCAAGCAGTTTTCTTAAATTATTTACCAAGAATCATTCTCAAGCCCAAACTCAGCACTTTCAAATGGTCAGAGAAGATTAACACATTTCTTGTGGGAGGATTACTTAGGTCCTAGTTCTAGGATTACTTAGGCCCACTTGTTCTTCCTGCCATAGTCTTTCAATTTCCTCTACTTGTGAAGAAGCATCTTCAGATAGAAAAAGCTTCAAAGTAAAACACAAGTTTCATGTCACAATGGTTGACTATAGGGTTGCTGTGAGTCGGAATTGACTTGACAGCAACGAGTTTAGGTGAATGACACAAAAAAAGAAGGCTTCTAGGGAGGAGGGACATTAGCTCTGCCATCCTCATAATAGTAGTTATGTTTGAAATTATTGTTGCAGCCACTGTGTCAATTCTTCTTGCTGAGGGTCTTCCTCTTCTTTGCTGACCCTCTGCTTTACCAAACATGATGTCCTTCTCTAGGGATTGGTCCTTTTGATAGCATGTCCAAAGTAAGTGAGACAATGTTTCACTGTCCTCACTTCTAAGGAGCATTCTGGTTGTACTTCCAAAAATGGAAGGAGCTATTTTCATTGGAACACAGCAAGACATTGGGGTGCAATGAGCGCCACTTTGGTGCAGAAAGGGTAGCACAACACCCCAGTTTCTGCTTAGGCTTGCAGTTAACTTGATATGTTGAAGACTTCAGTTACACAATGCCCTTGAGAATGGCTGCTCATCAGCAGGTAGCCAAGATGGATGACTCTTGACAGACCTCACTAAAGAGAGCTGGAGCAGGATTAAAGAAAGCAGCAAGGAGGGTGGATCCAACACGGCACTCTAGACAGACACACCATGCTGTACCCCTACAGCAAAGATTTAAAAAAAACTGAATAAAATAGATACAATCGTCAATCCTGGAAACCTGAGCATCAAATGAAGGGATAAAGAACTAGATTAAACATCGAATGGAAGAGGAAACTGGGGGAAAACAGAGCAAAGAGAGATACAGAGTGGCGGTCCCCTGCCAACTAACATGGCACAGCATCACCATCTTGAAACAGCCAGCAATGACCCTGAACAGGGAGTATGGGAAGGCAACTGCATGGAGCTCCAAACAGGAGACAGAGCATATAACCAGGGAAACATTCTTTCCACTTCTCACACTTCTGGTGAGTAGAAGCAAGACCCCCCCCCGATCCTGGCAGCCCCCACCTCTGGGGTCCATAATACAAGCCCCCACCCCCACCCCTTGGATCTGCCCTGCCCCCTCCCACCCTGCAGCTTTTTTTTTCTTTGTTTTTCTTTCTTTGTTTTCTTTCTCCCTCCCACCTAGCCCGGTATGCCACCTCTCCCAATTCGTACTCACTCCTGCCACACCACCTTTTTTTTCTTTTCTTTGTTTTTTTCCTCCCTCCCATCTATCCCCATATGCCACCTCCCTTCCCCACTGACCTGTGGGTCTTTTTTTCCTCCACTTGCTGCTCCCACCGTGTTGACATTTTTTTCCTCTCTCTTTTCTTTTTCCCCGACATCTTTCACCATATACCACCTCCCCTCTCTTTTTGACAGCCCCTGGTGGGCCACCATAGCTAGACAGCCTCCAGCGCACTACCACTCTTAGTCTGTCCTGCCCTAACCTGCTAGCTCCCATCGCGCCATTATTTCTTTTTCTTTTCTTTCTTTTGTTTCTCCCTCCCACCTAGCCCTGTATGCCACCTCCCCTCCCCACCAGCCCCTGGACCATCCACCCCCAACTCACCAGCCCCAGCTGCACCATCTTTTTTTTTTTTTTCCTCTTTCATCCTTTTCTTTCTCCCTCCCACCTAACCCCATACACAGCCTCCCCAACTTCCAAACATCCCCCTCCATGCTGCCACAAACAGAGAGCCACTGGCCTGCCACCACCCCAGGTCAACCCCACTCCCACCCCCTGGTACCTGCCACACTGCCATTTTTTTCCTTTTTTTTTTTTTCTTTCTCACTCCAAACTATCCCCTTAAGCTATCTCTTCTACTTCCTACCAGCCCCTGCATCTGCCCCATTCTCACTTGCCAGCCTCTACCATTGTTTTTTCTCTTGTTTCCTTCCCTATTTTTCTTTCTCCCTTTCACCTAGTCTTGTATATCACCTCCCTGCCCTCCTTACCAACCCCTACAGCACCACTGCAGATAGAGTGCCACTGGCACACCAAGCCCACCTTGGCCCTGAGTGTGTTCCACTCTCATCCACCAGCCCCTAATGCACCACCATTTATTTATCTATTTCCTTTCTTTTCTTTCTCTTTCCTTCTTTTCTTTTTCCCTCCCACCTTGCCCCATGTGCTACTTATCACTTCTCCTGTTGTCCCCCAGATCTGCCCTGGATAATAAAACAAAGCTAAAAGATTTAAAACAGGGAAATAGAGCATCAATCTGTAATAACAACAATGTCAAAACAGTAAATGGGGGAATAAATGGTGTAGGTATAGAACTTTCAAATGGAGAGGAAGTCAAGGCAATATCATTAATAAAAGACTGGTTTAAACTTAGGAAGATATAAGTAAATTTCAATGTAATTGTTATGGATTGAATTGTGCCCCCCAAAAATGTGAGTCAACATGGCTAGGCCATGATTCCCGGTATTGTGTGATTGTCCTCTATTTTGTGATCTGATGTAATTTTCCTATGTGTTGTAAATCCTAATCTCTACCTGTGGTTAATGAGGCAAGATTAGGTTATGTTAAAGAGGATTAGGGTGGGACGCAACACCCTTACTCAGGCCACAGCACTAATCTGACGTAAGGGGAGTTTCCCTGGGATTGGGCTGTATCACCTTTTCTTGTACAAGAAAGGCAATAAAGAGAAATAAAAAGCATCCAAATTGGTAAGGAAGAAGTAAAACTATCCCTAGCCACAGATGATATGATACTATACGCAGAGAACCCTAAAGATTCCACAATAAAACTACTGGAACTAATAGAAAGATTCAGCAGAGTAGTAGGATACAAGGTCAATAAGCAAACATCAGTTAGATTCCTGTATACCAACAAATAGAACTTTGAAAAGGGAATCAGGAAAACAATGCCATTTATAATAGCCCCTAAAAAAATAAACACTTAGGCATAAATCTAATCAAGGACCTAAAAGATCTATACAAAGAAAACTACAAAACACCACTTTAAGAAGCCGAAAGAGACCTACATAAGTGGGAAAACATACCATGCTTATGGATAGGAAGACTCAACATTGTGAAAGTGTCAATTATATCCAAAGTGATCTATACATATAATCCAACCCCAATCCAAATACCAACAGCATTCTTTAACAAGACAGAAAAACTAATCACCAACTTTATAGGAACAGGAAAGAGACCCTGGATAAGCAAAGCATTATTGAATAAAAAGAACAAAGTAGGAGGCTTCATGCTACCTGATGTCAGAAGTCACCATAGTCAAAACAGCCTGGTACTGGTACAACAACAGATACATAGACCAATAGAACAGACTCGAATACCCAGATATAAATCCATCCACCTATGATCAGCTGATCTTTGACAAAGGACAGAAGTCCATTCAATGGGGAAAATATAGTCCTTTTGACAAATGATGCTGGCAGAACTGGATGTCCATCTGTAAAAAAATGAAACAGGACACATATTTCACACCATACACAAAAACCAGCTCAAAATGAATCAAAGACTTAAATATAAAACACAAAATGATAAAGATCATGGAAGAAAAAAGAAGAGACAATACTAGGGGCCCTAATACATGGCATAAATAGAATAAAAACCATAACTAACAATGCACAAATGCCAGGAGATAAACTAGATAACTGGGAGCTCCTGAAAATTAAACATTTAGGGTCATGAAAAGACTTCACCAAAAGAGTAAAAAAAGAACATACAAACTGGGGGGAAAAAAATGGGCTATGACATATCTGACAAAGATCTAATTTTTGAAAACTATGGAATACTTCAACATCTCAACAATAAAAAAGGCAAATAATCCAACTAAAAGATGGACAAAAGATCTGAAGAGTCACTTCACCAAAAAGACATTCAGGCAGCTAACAGACATATGAGGAAATGCTCCAGATCATTAGCATTAGAGAAATGCAAATCAAAACTACAGTGAGATACCATCTCACCCCAACATTACTGGCACTAATAAAACAAACAAACAAACAAACAGAATAATCAATGTTGGAGAGGTTGCAGGGAGATTGGAACTCTTATGCCCTGCTGGTGGGAATGTAAGATGGTACAACACTATGGAAAACTAATGGCACCACCTTAAAAATCTAGAAATGTAAATAGAAGATCTAGCAATCCCACTCTTAGGAATACATCTTAGAGAAATAAGAGCCATTACACGAATTGACATATGTACAACCATGTTCATGATAGAATTATTCAAAATAGCAAAAAGATTGAAACAACTTAAGTACCAATCAACAGATAAATAGATGAACAACTTATGGTACATATACACAATGGAATACTACACAATGATAAAAAAAAATAATGAATTTTGAAACATCTCACAACATGGATGAACCTGGAGGGCATTATACTGGTGAAATAAGTCAATCACAAAAGGACAAATACTTAATGAGACCACTATAATAAAAAATCAAGACAAGGTTTACACACATGAAAAAAAAAATCTTTGATGGTTATGACTACAGAGAGGGTGAGAGAATAGGGGAGGGAAAATCACTAACTAGATACTTAAAAAAAAAAAAAAGATAGTAGACAAGTGTTAACTTTGGTGAAGGGAAAGGCAACACACAATATAGGGAAATTCAGCACAGCTTCACCAAGATGAAGTCATAGAAGCTTCCTAGACACATTCAAACAACTTGAGGGACTGAGTTACTGGGGCTGAGGGCTGAGGGCTGGGGATCATAGTCTTGGGGGACATCTAGATCGACTGGTATAACATAGTTCATAAAGAAAAAGTTCTACATCCTACCTTGATGAGTAGCATTTGGGGTCTTAAAAGTTTGAGAGAGGCCATTTAAGATACATCTATTGGTCCCATCCTGTCTGGAGCAAATGAGAATGAAAAAAAACAAAGACACAAGGAAAATATCAGTCCAAAGGACTAATGGGCCACATGAAACACAGTCTCCACCAGCCTGCCCTGAAGAACTACATGGTGCCCGATTACCACCATCAACCACTCTGACAGGAATCACAATGGAGGGGTCCTGCACAGAGTGGGAGAAAAATGTAGAGCAAAATTCAAATTCACAAAAAAAGGCCAGACTTCCTGGTCTGACAGAGGCTGGAGGAACCTCCAAAATTATGGTCCCTGGGCACCTTTATAACTCAGAACTGAAACCACTCCTGAAGTCTACCTTTCAGCCAAAGATTAGGCTGTAAACAAACAATAGGACCATGTTTATTAGTTTAACCAAGTATCCAAGACCAAATGGTCAACACCTGCCCAAAAACAAAGACAAGAAGGCAAGAGGGGACTGGAAAATGTGGTGAATGGACACAGGGAACCCAGGGTGAAAAGGAGGAGAGTGCTGACACATCAAGGGGATTGCAACCAATGTCACAAAACAACTCGTGTATGAATTTTCACACGACGAAATTATTTGTGCTGTAAACCCTCACCTAAAGCACAATAAAATTAATAATAATAATAAAAAAAAAAAAAACCAGCAAGCCCTATACGGTAGCTTTCAAGATTTGTTAATAAGCACCCATGAGAGAGTCTCCAGAAATTTCTGAAATAATTGGATGTTTTCAGGGTCCAAAGATCCTTTTAGTAATGGATGAGTCAAGAACCAGTGTATTAAGGTTTATTGTAGTTAACATGACCCTGTAGTCAAGTGTGCCTTGTGTGAACTGAGGTTATATTTTGGAAGAGCTAGTCTGAGTTATTGATGACTTCTGACAGAACTTCCATCTGCATAATAAAATAACCACTATCCATAGAATAAGCCAGCAGAGCATCTGCATCCTTGCAGCCCAACTACTGATAGAATCACGCTTCCAAATATGTGCCAATTCTCAAGGGTCATACTGGTCCAATGCAAGGAAAAAATTGTTGACACTAGTTAACTTCCTAGGGGCATACACTGTTTGCGGCTGGATAAAACCAGCAGACAGGAAGACCTTCACAAATTAGTGTGAATAGCCTTATGTAGGACAGGTGTCAAATGAGGAGCAGCCTTAGAATTACTGGCCAGCCGCCATCAACAGAAGCGAAATTTGTTAAATTATTTAATTTAAAAAAGTCTTTCCTGGAGATGAAAGAAAGATCCATGACAGCAAATACATTTGGATTAATCCTGCCTTGTCCTGTCTCTCTGAGTAGAGAATCCCTTAAGATGAACCTTTGTGACAGACAAGAGGGAAAGCAGCCAAACACAATGAAAAAGTGAATGGTACACCAGTTGGGGGACTCTACGACTCCCAGTTCATGGTAATTCCTTAATTGTGGTTAGATAACACTGCAGGGATGGTGCCCTAGTGGAAGGTTACTTAAACAGGAAACAGATGAAAATCACAGATAATCCAAGTTTCCTGCATTAGAAGTCAGGCAAAGCCTCAAGGTTACCTGAGCCTTTGTTGTGACTGACTGCTAAAAAGCACCTGACACTATAACACTGCATCACAGTGAAGGCAAAACAACCTCCCCAAATGGATCTATAGCAAAAGTGCTGATCCCAAAAAAACAGTGAAGGGCCAGTAGGTTTAGAGACTGGAAAAAGCGGCCCTAATTGGAACATGTGACGATGCAAGTATAAAGAGTGACATGCTACCGTGGACACTCAGATTGTATTAGAGTCTTGAGGCCTCTTTACGTTCTCACTGTCACTGTTAATCAGGAGGAGCACATAAAACAAAAGGGAAAACAGAAGAACACAGAAGCCTTGCTTCAAGCGTTCATGGTAGATGTTGAAGTGAATATGGCCTAGCAATTGAAGTCACGTTGAGGGTATCAATCCCTTTTGAGAATAGGAGTGGCCTGGCTCCACTCCTTTTAGCAGAGAACTCTGACACCCCAAAACACACACACACTATTGTACTACTGAAGCAGGGAAAAGGATGTTCACAACTTATCAGCTCCAATGGTTAGGATGAAACACCCTCTGATTAAAAAATAAACTAAAAATGAGAGCATCTTAGAAAAGTAGCATACATATGTTTCCTTAATTTTTTTTTTAATTGTGAAAGAAAACACATAAAGAAAAGCATGCCTTAAACATAAATGAGGATGAGAAGCCAAGATGGCAGCCTAGTCAGACACACCATGCTATCCCTCTCCAGCAAAGACCTGAAAAACAAAGTGAAACAGATAAGGATGACAATACTGGAGTCCTGAGCAGCAATTAAAAGACACAGAATCAGATCAAACACCGACTGGAATAAGAAACTGACAGAGAACAGGCAACAAGGAGAGAAACGAAGAGGAGATGCCTTGTTGGCCAGCCCGCACAGTGTGGGCATCTTGAGACAAAGCCAGCAATGATCCTGGCTGAGGTGCACAGGAAGGCAACACCATGGAACTCCCAAGAGGAGGCAGAGAAATTGTGTAGATATAGCCAGAGTGAAGCAAGGTACCGATTACTAGCTGTGCCCAATGGCAAGTGTACTGGCACCCTCGTCTGGCAACCATAGGAGTACACTCCCTCTCTTTCCACCTTCCTGGTGATTAGTGGCACGAATTCCCCCATCCCTACCACCCAAACCACTGAGGACCTTAGTATGAGCCCTTCCATTTTTTCCTTCCCCCTCCAACCCAGTCTCTTCCACTGTGCTCCCCTGCCTACCGAGAGGACAGAGAAAGAATGTGTTCTAGCCTCTCGCACCATCCCCCCCCCCCCCGCCCCGCACCACACACACACCAGAGAGAGTGCCTGTGCACCCTCTGGCTACCTATCCTGACACTCCCCTGCCAGAGAGAATACCTGCACACACACCAGCCATACATTCCGCCCCTTCCTCACTGGAGAAAGAGCCTGTGTGCACCCCAGCTGCCCATCCTGCCCCATACTGCCTCTCACCTACTGCCCCACTGAGTGAGCGAAGTGAGTGCCTCCATACTCCCTGATTGTATGCCCAACGTGGCACTCACCTGCTACCCAGCTGAACGGGAGGGAGCGCCTCTGTGATTTTGAGCATTCCTGCACCAAAGGTGGATGGCAGCCAGTGCCCACTGCACCAAAGGTAGATGGCAAGCACAGTGAAAAATTACATGGGATCAACCAGCCTGCCGCAGCCACACCCACCTAGAGGCAGAAGGTGATCACTCCCATGCTGCCAGACAAAAGATCAGCAAAGCACACCCACCTGCCTGAGACAATGTATCAAAACAAAAACAAAATCATAAATGAATAAAATAACACTTAAATGCCTCAGAGATGACAGATAATATCAAGTCATTCAAAGAAACAGGACAAGATGGCTCAAGCAAGTCACCAAAATAAAAAGGAAGAAAAAATTCCTGAGTAAATAATGGCGATGGAACTACCTGATAAGCAATTCAAAAGACTTACATATATAGGACCCTCAAGCAGATCAGTGAAAACACAGGCAAAACACTAGAAGAATTCAGGAGAAACTACAAGAACAAAATGACAAAAGTCAGCTAGAAACCATACCAAAACAGCAAACAGAAATCCAGAAGATTTACGAAAAAAAATTACAGAAACAGAGTAAAATTGAATCAAAGGAAGGCAGAATCAGCAAAACAGAGGACAAACTCTTGCTGTTAACTTGTTTGAGGAACTTTCAGAAAAAAGAATGAAGAAAGCCTGAGAATTATACAGGACATCATCAAGAGGAATAATTTAAACATGTGTTAGAAATTCCAGAACAGGAGACCAAAAAAAAAAGCACATAAAAAATTTTTGAAGACTCGCTGGCAGAAAACTTTCATATTATGAAAGACAAGAAGAAATCCATTCAAGAAGCTCAATGAGCCCCATATGGGGTAGGCCCCAAAGAAAGTCACCAAGAAAGACTTGCGGTTGTTGCAAGGTGAAGATGAGTCATTTCTGACTCATAGAGACCCTATGTACAACAGAATGAAACAGACTGTTCCAGGGCCATTCTCACATTGTTGCCATATTTGAGCCCATTATTGCAGCCACTGCGTCACTTCATTTAATTGAGGGTCTTCCTCTTTTTCACTGACCTTCTACTTGGTCAAGCATGATGTGCTTCTCCGGAAACAGGTTCCTCCTGATAACATGTCCAAAGCATGTGAGATGAAGTCTTGCCATCCTCACTTCTAAGGTGCACTCCGCTGTACTTCTCCCAAAACAGACTGGTTCATTTTTCTGGCAGTCCATGATATATTCAATATTCTTTGCCAATAACATAAATCAAAGGCATCAATTCTTCTTCCGTTTTCCTTATACATTTCACATTCATAAGAGCTGATTGAAAACGCCATGGCTTGGGTCAGATGCACCTTAGTTTTTAAAGTTATGTCTTTGCTTTTTAACACTTTCAAGAGGTCTTTTGCAGCAGATTTGCCCAATGCAATCTGTCGTTTGATTTCTTCACTACTGCTTCCGAGGGCATCAGTTGTGGATCCAAGTAAAATGAAATTCTTGACCACTTCAATCTTTTCTCCGTTGATCATGATGTTGCTTATTGGTCCAGTTGTGAGGATTTCCTTTACATTGAGGTGTAAGCCATACTGAAGGCTGTGGTCTTTGATTTTTGTCAGTAAGTGCTTCAAGTCCTCTTCACTTTCAGCAAGCAAGGTTGTATCATCTGCATAACACAGGTTGTTAATGAGTCTTTCTCCAATTTTGATGCTGTATTCTTCTTCACATAGCCCAGTTTCTCAGATTATTTGCTAAACGTACAGAATGAATAAATATGGTGAAAGGATACAACCTGACACACAGCTTTCCTGATTTTCAAGCACAAAGTATTCCCGTGTTCTGTCTGAACAACTGCCTCTTGGTCTGTGCACAGGTTCTGCATGAGCACAATTAAGTGTTATGGAATTCCCATCTATTGAAACGTTATCTGTAATTTGTTATGATCCACACAGTCAAACATCTTTGCATAGTCGATAAAACACAGGTAACACCTATTTAGCATTCTCTGCTTTCAACTAAGATCCATCTAACATCAGCAATGATATACCTCATTCCATGTCCTCTTCTGAATCTGGCTTGAATTTCTGGCAGTTCCCTGTTGATGTACTGCTGAAACCGTTTTTGAGTGATCTTCAGCAAAATTTTACTGGTGTGTGATATTAATGATATTGTTCATTAATTTCCACATTCTGTTGGGTCACCTTTCTTTGCAATGAGCACAGATATGGATCTCTTCCAGTTGGCTGGCCAGGCAGCTATCTTCCAAATTTCTTGGTTTAGACAAATGAGCGTTTCCAGTACCACACCCTTTTGTTGAAACATCTCAATTGGTATTCCATCAATTCCTCGAGCTTTGTTTTTCACCAGTGCCTTCAGTGCGGCATGGACTTCTTCCTTCAGTACCATCAGTTCTTGATCATGTGCTGCTTCTTGAAATAGTTGAATGTCAATCAATTCTTTTGATACATTGACTCTGTATATTCCTTCCATTTTCTTTTGATACCTCCTGCATCATTAAATATTGCGCCAGCAGAACCCTTCAAAATTGCAACTCAAGGCTTGAATTTTTTCTTCAGTTCTTTCAACTTGAGAAATGCTGAGCATGCTCTTCCCTTTTGGCTTTCTAACTCCACGTCCTTTAACATTTCATTATAATACTTTACTTTGCTCAATCCACCCTTTGAAATCTTCTGCTCAGCTCTTCTACTTCATCATTTCCTCCATTCTCTTTAGCTACTCTACATTCAAGCACAAATGTCCCTCCCTTTGTGAAGCCTTCTTTGACTCTACAACTCTGGGCCAGGTCTCCTTTTTTTATGTCCCTAACATGGGATATATCATGTTAGATTGTATTTCTCTATTTATTCGTCTCTTTTGTTGAGGATGGGGACCATATTTACCTTATTTCCCTATATATAGCAGAGCAGTGAAAGGATAGAGCAAAACGGGTGTCAGAAGAGACTCAGAAACTTGATTTTGAAAAGAACAATGAGGTAAATCAGCTGAACAAAAATTTCAAAGGGCAGTTTGAGAAGACAAAGTAAAGTATTATGATGAAATGAGCAAAGACTTGGAGTTAGAAAACCAAAAGGGAGGAACACACTTGGCATTTCTTAAGCTGAAAGAACTAAAGAAGAAAAAAAAAAGCCTTGACCTGCAGCATTGAAGGATTTTATAGGCAAAATATTAAATGACACAGAAAACATCCAAAGAGATGGAAGGAATACACAGTCACTGTACCAAAAAGAATTGGTCAACATTCAACCATTTCAGGAGGTGGCGTATGATCAAGTACTGATGGTATTGAAGGAAGATGTCCAAGCTGACCAGAAGGCATTGGCAAAAAACAAGGCTCCAGGAATTGACAGAATACCAACTGAGATGTTTCAACAAACAGACACAGCGCTGGAAGCAATCATCATCTATGCCAGCAAATTTAGAAGAGAGCTACCTGGCCAACTGACTGGAAGAGATCCATATTTGTGCCCATTCTAAAGAAAGGTGATCCAACGGAATGTGGAACTTATTGAAAAATATCATTAATATCACATGTAAGTAAAATTTTTCTCAAGATGATTCAAAAACTGTTGCAGCAGTACATTGACAGGGAACTTCCAGAAATTCAAGCTGGATTCAGAAGAGTACATGCAACAAGGGATATCATTGCTCGTGTGAGATGGATCTTGGTTGAAAGCAGAGAATACCAGAAAGATGTTAAAAAAGAAAAAAAATTTTCATACCTTATTGACTATGCAAACAAATTGGACTGTGTGGATCCTAACAAATTATGAATAACATTGTAAAGAATGTGAATTCCTGAACACTTAATTGTGCTTACGTGGAATCTGTACATAGAGCAATACGCAGTCTTTCAAACAGAACAAAGGGATGGATACTGTACGGTTTAAAGTCTGTAAAGGTGTGTGTCGGGATTGTATCCTTTCACCATACTTATTCAATCTGTATGCTGAGCAAATAATCAGAGAAGCTGGATTATGTGAAGAAGCATGTGGCATCAATATTGGAAGAAGACTTATTAACAACCTGTGTGATGCAGATGACACAATCTTGCTTCCTGAAACAAAGATGACTTGAAGCACTCACTGATGAAGATCAAGACTACAGCCTTCAGTATGGATTATACCTCTACATAAAGAAAACAAAAATCCTTACTACTGGAACCGTAAGCAATATTATGATAAATGGAGAAAAGATTGAAATGGTCAAGGATTTCATTTTACTTGGATTCACAATCAACACCCATGGAAGCAGCAGTCAAGAAATCAAATGATGTACTGCATTGGGCAAATATAAAAGACCTCTTTTAAAATCTAAAAAAGTAGAGATGTGCACCTGACCCAAGCTATAGTATTTTCAATCACCTCATCTGCATGTGAAAGCTGGACAATGAATAAGAAAGACTGAAGAATTGATGCCTTTGAATTATGATGTTGGCAAAGAATACTGAATATATCAGGAACTGCCAGAAGAATGAACAAATCTGTCTTGGAAGAAGTACAGCCAAAATGCCCCTTAGAAGCCACAACGCCAAACTTCATCTCACATATTTTGGACATGTTATCAGAAGGGACTAGTCCCTGGAGAAGGACATCATACTTGGTAAAGTATAGGTTCAGTGGAAAAGGAGAAGGCCCTCAATGAAATGAATTGACACATGGATGCAACAGGAGTCTCAAACAGCAACCAGTATGAGGCTGGCATAGGACTGGGGAGTGTTTCATTATGTTGTGCATAGGGGTCGCTATGAGTTGGAACTGACTCAATGGGACCAAACAATAATGTATCATAGTCTGGCACTCAAAAATATGTTGAATGAACAAATGAGGATTACTAATCTTAGATTATTGAGATTGAAATACACTGAACAAATTATAGCCAGATCTTGTGAGTGTTCATATCCCATGGTAATGCTGATGAGAAAATCCTCAAGTGGGACAAGCACTACTCTCTCTAAAAGTTGTGGTTGATGACAGATATTTAATTATCTTCTCTATTAATCACAGTAATCTTCCTACCAGAATACGGAGGCCAGTAAAAAAAAAAATCAAGTAATTTCTAGACCACTTCATTCATCACAAGCATTGTTCTAGAAAATTCCATGAGTGGAGTTCAGACAATTTAACTTTGATGATCTTTCAGTGTCTGAGAAGTGAAGGAGAGTTTGAAAGAACAAGCTCAGAGCTGGAGCAAGGCAATTTTCTCCACAAGAATGTGATATGGATTGTGTGCAATTCAACCCACACCTCATAAGGCTAAATGACTCAAGAGTATTCAAGGAAACCTCTATTGACAATTAATGATCTGAGGAATCATATTAAAGAACTGATGTTTAACTGGATCATTACCAAAACCCACAGTCCACATGTTTCCAAACTGTGGTCGAGAAAAAGAAGTACACAAACTTTTGAAATGTGTGGAAGACCATACTCTTAATGACTTGATTAATACCGATGGTTACACACAGCGCCCTATGTACAAGTTATGTTGGGCTATTTGATAGGAAGCAAGCTGTTCACTGTTTCACTATTTTAGAGTAGATACACCAGATACATACAGCTTTTGAAGATAAGGGGAAAAAAAACCCTTTGTCTGTCTGAAATGTTTTTATCCATTTGGGAAGATGCCTCAAAAGATTTCAAGAGACCCTCTTAATTTTCTAAAAAAATTATTGTGGAAAAATATACATTAAAAGAATTTTCCGTTTTAGCCATTTTTAGTGTAAGGTTTAGTGTCATTAATCACACTCACAGTGTCCTACAACTATCATCACTATCTATTTCCAAAGTTTTTCATCACACCAAACAGAAACTTTGTACCCATTAAGCAATAACTCCACATTATCCCTTCTCTCAGCTCCTGTCGATGTTACTTGCATTGAGTCAATTCCAATTCATGGCTACCCAATATGTGCAGAGTAGAGCTTCTCCATAGGGTTTTCAAGGCTGTGACCTTTCAGAAGCACATCTCCTGGTCTGTCTTCTGAGGCACCTCTTGATGGGTTCTAACTGCCAATCTTTCAGCTAGTAGTCAAGCGCTTACCTATTTGTGCCACCCTGGGACATAGATGAACCTTAAAAACATTATGTTAGGGGCGGAGCCAAGATGGCAAACTAGTCAGAGACACCAACACATCCCTCTGCAACAAAGACCCAAAAAACCAAGTAGAACAGTTACAGACGTCAATCCTGGAACTCTGAACTTTAAATGAAGGGATGAAGTATTAGATCAGAAGTCACTAAGAAGAAAATGATCAAAAACAGCGAACGTGTAGAGATACAGAGTGGAGGTTCCCTGTCAAGCAGCATGGCACAGTAAGGCCATCTTGAGATAAACCCAACAACCCTGCACAAAGAGCACAGAAAGGCACAGTCATGGAACTCCAAATAGGAGATAGAGGAATGTGCGGCCACACCCAGAGTGAAGTAAGGTCCCATTTGCTGTCTGCAGCTCAAGGAAGTGCCCAGACACTATCACATGGTAATCAGAGAGGTGCACTCTTACAACAGCCACCCTTCTGGCAAGTCATGGCACAAATTGCCCCCTCCTGACAGCACTGACCTCTGGGGACCAAAGTACAAAATTCCCATATCCTCCCATCTAGCCCCATCCACTCTCCCTTTGCACCCCCTCCTGCCTATTTCTTCCCGTAGGGCACAGCCCACTGCACTGCAGCTGAGTGACCCTGCTCAGCATCCCTCCCTTCCTGCCAGCCAGTCCAGCTGCATCACAGCGGAGCAGTCTGTCCCTACACCCCTCCCTCCCAACTGGCCAGTCTATCTAAACCCCAGAGGACTGACCCAGCCCCATGCCCCCTCTCTCTCTGCTGGTTCCACCCCACTTCACTGCAGCTGAATAAACCAGCCTTGTACCCTCTCCCTCCCCACCAGCTCTGACCTGCTGTGTCACAGCTGAACACACTGGCCATGCACTCCCTAACTCCCCACCAGCTCTGCCCTGCTGCACTGCAGCTGAGAGATCTGGCCCTACACCTCTCCTAATCATGTCACTGCAGCTGAGCAACCCAACCCCATACCCCTCCCTCTCCACCAGCCCTGTCCAACTGTGCTATAGCTGAGCAACCCAGCCCTGTGTCCCTTCCTCCCACTGACCAGGTACAGCTGCACCACAGCTGAGAGTCCCAGGCCCATGTCCCTCCCTACCCACCAGCACTGCTCCATTGCATCACAGCTGAACAACCTGCCCTGCCCATCTGGATAAGGTGGGGAGAGCTATCATGCTAATCTCAGAAAAAATAGACTTCCAGGCAAAATCAACCATAAAAGACAAAGAAGGACATTAAATAATAATTAAAGGGACAATCCACCCAGAAGACATAGTCTTAATAAATATGTATGCACTCAACAACAAGGCTCCAAAATACATAAAATGAACTGCAACAACACTAGAAAGGGAAATAAACATTTCCACAATAATAGTAGTGGATTTTAACACACCACTCTTGGTAAAGGACAGAACATTTAGAAAGAAACTCAACAAAGATATGGAAGATCTAAAGGCCAAAATCAACCACCTTCACCTCATAGACATATATAGAACACTCCACCCAACAGCAGCAAAGTACGAATTATTTTCAAACGCACATGGAATATTCTCCAGAGAAGACCACCTTTTAGGCCACAGAGCAGCCCTCGATGAATTGCAAACCACTGAAATAATTGATGCATAAATTAAAAAGCACCTTCTCTGATCACAACACCATAAAGTAAAAATTAATATCAGGAAAAGCAAGGGAAAAAAAAAGGAAATGCAATAACATCTTACTTAAAAACCACTGAGTAATGGAAGAAATCAAAATGGAATAAAAAAAACTCCCAGAATCAAATGAGAATGAAAACACATCATACCAAAACCTTTGGGACACAGCAAAGGCAGTGCTCAGAGGTCAGTTTATAGCAATAAATGCACACATCAAAAAAGAAGAAAGGGCCAAAATCAAAACGTTAGCCCTACAACACAAACAAATAGAAAGAGAAAAGCAAAAAGAGCCCATGGTCACCAGAAGAAAGGAAATAAAGATCAGAGCAGAAATAAATGAAATAGAGAACAGAAAAACAATGGAATCAGCAATACCAAAAGTTGGTCCTTTGAATAGATCAACAAAATAGACAAACCATTTGCCAAATTCACAAAAGAAAAACAGGAGCAAAAGCAAATAACCCAAACAGGAAATGAGATCGGAATATTACAACAGATGCAACAGAAGTGAAAAGGATCATAACAGACTACTATGAAAAACAGTACTCCAACAAACTTGAAAACCTAGAGGAATTGGGCAAATTTCTAGGAGCACACTACCTACCTAAACGAACACAAACTGAGGTAAAAAATCTCAACAGACCCATAACAGAGAAGAGATTAAAAAGATAATTAAAAAAAAAAAAAAAATTCCCAATAAAAAAAAAGCCCTGTCCTGATGGCTTCACTGGAAAACATTCAAAGAGATCGATCACACCAGTACTACTCAAGCTGTTTCAGAGAATAGAAAAGGAAGATACTTTCCAATTCGTTCTATAAAGTCAGCATAGCCCTGATACCAAAACCAGGCAAAGACACACACACACACACACATTACAGATCAATATTTCTCATGAATACAGATGCAAAAATTCTCAACAAAATTCTATCCAATGGAGTTCAGCAGCATATCAAAAAAACAATACACCATGACCAGTGGAATTCATAGCATGCATGCAGGGGGGTTCAACATTAGAAAATCAGTGTAATTCATGACATAAATAAAACAAAGGAAAAGAATTACATGATCATCTCTATTGATGCAGAAAAGGCATTTGATAAAGTCCAATGCCCATTCCTGATAAAAACTTTCAATGAAGTAGAAATAGAAGGGAAATTCTTGGCATAATAAAAAGCATCTGTACAAAACCAATAGCAAACATCATTCTCAATGGAGACAGGCTGAAAGCAATCCCCCTGAGAACAGGAACAAGACAAGAATGCCCTTTATCACCACTCCTTTTTAACGTTGTGCTGGAAGTCCTAGTGAGAGCAATAAGGCAAGAAAAAGAAATAAAGGACATTCAAATTGGTAAGGAAGAAATAAAATTATCCCTATATGCAGATGGTATTATACTATAAGTAGAGAACCCTAAAGATTCCACAAGAAAACTACTAGAACTAATAGAAAGATTCAGCAGAATAGCAGGATACAAGAGCAACATGCAAAAATCAATTGGATTCCTACACACCAACAAAGAGAACTTCAAAAAGGAAATCAGGAAAACAATATCATTTATAATAGCCCCTAAAAAAATAAAACACTTAGGCATAAATCTAACCAGGGTCATAAAAGGTTTACACAAAGAAAACTACAAAACACTATGCAACCCACTTTGAAGAGTGGCGTCTGGGGTCTTAAACACTAGCAAGCAGCCATCTAAGATGCATCATTTGGTCCCAACCCACCTGGGCCAAAGGAGAATGAAAAACATCATGGACACAAGGTGATTACGAGCCCAAGAAACAGAAAGGGCCACATGAACCAGCGACTACATCATCCTGAGACCAGAAGAACTAGATTGTGCCCGGCTACAACTGATGACTGCCCTGACAGGGAACACAACAGAGAACCCCTGAGGGAGCAGGAGAGCAGTGGGATGCAGTCCCCAAATTCTCATAAGACCAGACTTAATGGTCTGACTGAGACTGGAAGGAGCCCAGTGGTCATGGCCTCCAGACCTTCTGTTAGCCCAGGACAGGAACCATTCCCGAAGCCAACTCTTCAGACATGGATTGGACTGGACAATGGGTTCGAGAGGGATGCTGGTGAGGAGTGAGCTTCTTGGATCAGGTGGACACTTGAGACTATGTTGGCATCTCCTGCCCGGAGGGGAGATGAGAGGGTGGAGGGGGTTAGAAGCTGGTGAAAAGGACATGAAAAGAGAGTGAAGGGAGAAAGCGGGCTGTCTCGTTAGGGGGAGATAAATCGGGAGTGTGTAGCAAGGTGTATATGGGTTTTTGTGTGAGAGACTGACTTGATTTGTAAATTTTCACTTAAAGCACAATAAAAATTATTTAAAAAAAAAACACTATGCAAGAAGCCTACATAAATGTAAAAACATACCACACTCATGGATAGGTAGACTCAACATTGTGAAAATGTCAATTCTACCCAAAGCGATCTACAGATATAATGCAATCCCAATACAAAAACCAATAGCATTCTTTAAGGAGATGGAAAAAACTAAGAAAAAGAACAAAGTAGGAGGCCTCACACTACCTGACGTCAGAAGGTACTATACAGCCATGGTAGTCAAAACAGCCTGGTACTGCTACAAAAACAGACACATTGATCAATGGAACAGAATCAAGAACCTAGACATAAATCTATCCATCTATGGTCAGCTGATCTCTGACAAAGGACCAAAGCCCATTCAATGGGAAAAAGACAGTCTTTTTAAAAAATGGTGCTGACAAAACTGGATGTCACGTCACACACAAAAACTAATTCAAAATGAATCAAAGATCTAAATATAAAATCTAAAACTATAAAGACCATGGGAAAAAAAAAAAAAAGAACAATGCTGGGGGCCCTAATATATGGCATAAAATAAGAAACAAACCATAACTAACAATGCACAAACACCAGAATATAAACTAGATAAGTGGAAG
Organism: Elephas maximus indicus; assembly: GCF_024166365.1. NCBI lineage: Eukaryota > Metazoa > Chordata > Mammalia > Proboscidea > Elephantidae > Elephas > Elephas maximus. The sequence goes on from NC_064835.1 coordinate 60,573,691, forward strand.
CTCCTAAAAACTAAACACATGTGCTCATCAAAAGATTTCACCAGAGGGCGGAGCCAAGATGGTGGACTAGGCAGACGCTACCTCGGATCCCTCTTACAACAAAGACACGGAAAAACAAGTGAATCGATCACATACATAACAATCTACGAACCCTGAACAACAAACACAGATTTAGAGACGGAGAACGAACTAATACGGGGAAGCAGCGATTGTTTCCAGAGCCTGGAGCCAGCGTACCAGTCAGGTACGGCACAAGCACAGAGACCTGCTCCACCCCCCTGAACTAACCCCGGGAGGGGGACCAGCTGGTTCCACGGGCGGCGTGGGACGCAGCCGGTAGGAGAAGTCCCCGGGAGGCAGTGACTGATCTTGGAGCAGAAAGAGCAGCATCCGAGCCGGGGAACCGTCCCGCAGGGATTAGGACTGCACGCAGGTACGCCATAAACACGGAGAGTTGCTCCACCCCCTGAACTAACCCCGGGAAGGGGACCAGCCGGGTCGCGCGGGCGGCGTGGGATGCAGCCGGTAGGAGAAGTCCCCGGGAGGCAGCGACTGGTATTGGAGTGGGGAGAACAGCGTTCCAGCCAGGACACTCGGTCGCGGCACAAGCACGGGGAGCTACTCCACCCATCTGAACTAACCCCGGGAGGGGGCCCACCTAGTTCACGGGGGCGGCACGGCCACGCGGCTGGAGAGACGAGAAGTCCCCGGGAGGCAGCGACTGATTTTGGAGTTGAGAGTGCACCGTCCCAGTAGGGGAGCCTTGACGCTGGGCGTGGGGCTGGAAGCGGAGGATCTGACCGTGACTCCAGCGGGCCAGACCCCCCGGGGGCAATCTCCACACAGCCAGCACACATAGGCGACGCGCCCGCGAGAATCTCAGATATAACAGTCATTCCAAGCAAGACAAGCAACTCTGGCTATATTCTGAGGTGCTACTCTCCTATCTCTCTGTTCCCTCCCCCACCCTTCCCAGGCGGCTTCATTAACATCTGAATAGCCTGAGCCAAAGGGAGAACTCTGATAGGGATCTGACTGCAGTTTTTTTTTTAGCGGATTTTCTGGAAAAACTAGTTTCCCAGTGATGGCTCGGAGACAACAATCCATATCAAACCACTTAAAGAAGCAGACCGGGACAGCTTCTCCAACCCCCCAAACAAAAGAATCAAAATCTTTCCCAAATGAAGATACAATTTTGGAATTATCAGATACAGAATATAAAAAACTAATTTACAGAATGCTTAATGATATCACAAATGAAATTAGGATATCTGCAGAAAAAAGCCAAGGAACACACTGATAAAACTGTTGAAGAACTCAAAAAGATTATTCAAGAACATACTGGAAAAATTAATAAGTTGCAAGAATCCATAGAGAGACAACATGTAGAAATCCAAAAGATTAACAATAAAATAACAGAATTAGACAACGTAATAGGAAGTCAGAGGAGCAGACTCGAGCAATTAGAATGCAGACTGGGACATCTGGAGGACCAGGGAATTAACACCAACATAGCTGAAAAAAAATCAGATAAAAGAATTAAAAAAAATGAAGAAACCCTAAGAATTATGTGGGACTCTATCAAGAAGGATAACCTGCGGGTGATTGGAGTCCCAGAACAGGGAGGAGGGACAGAAAACACAGAGAAAATAGTTGAAGAACTTCTGACAGAAAACTTCCCTGACATCATGAAAGACGAAAGGATATCTATCCAAGATGCTCATCGAACCCCATTTAAGATTGATCCAAAAAGAAAAACACCAAGACATATTATCATCAAACTCACCAAAACCAAAGATAAACAGAAAATTTTAAAAGCAGCCAGGGAGAAAAGAAAGGTTTCCTTCAAGGGAGAATCAATAAGAATATGTTCTGACTACTCAGCAGAAACCATGCAGGCAAGAAGGGAATGGGACGACATATACAGAACACTGAAGGAGAAAAACTGCCAGCCAAGGATCATATATCCAGCAAAACTCTCTCTGAAATATGAAGGCGAAATTAAGATATTTACAGACAAACACAAGTTTAGAGAATTTGCAAAAACCAAACCAAAGCTACAAGAAATACTAAAGGATATTGTTTGGTCAGAGAACCAATAATATCAGATATCAGCACAACACAAGGTCACAAAACAGAACGTCCTGATATCAACTCAAATAGGGAAATCACAAAAACAAACAAATTAAGATTAATTAAAAAAAAAAATACACATAACAGGGAATCATGGAAGTCAATAGGTAAAAGATCACAATAATCAAAAAGAGGGACTAAATACAGGAGGCATTGAACTGCCATATGGAGAGTGATACAAGGCGATATAGAACAATACAAGTTAGGTTTTTACTTAGAAAAATAGGGGTATATAATGAGGTAACCACAAAAAGGTATAACAACTCTATAACTCAAGACAAAAACCAAGAAAAACGTAACGACTCAACTAACATAAAGTCAAACACTATGAAAATGAGGATCTCACAATTTACTAAGAAAAACGCCTCAGCACAAAAAAGCATGTGGAAAAATGAAATTGTCAACAACACACATAAAAAGGCATCAAAATGACAGCACTAAAAACTTACTTATCTATAATTACCCTGAATGTAAATGGACTAAATGCACCAATAAAGAGACAGAGAGTCACAGACTGGATAAAGAAACACGATCCATCTATATGCTGCCTACAAGAGACACACCTTAGACTTAGAGACTCAAATAAACTAAAACTCAAAGGATGGAAAAAAGTATATCAAGCAAACAATAAGCAAAAAAGAAGAGGAGTAGCAATATTAATTTCTGACAAAATAGACTTTAGACTTAAATCCACCACAAAGGATAAAGAAGGACACTATATAATGATAAAAGGGACAATTGATCAGGAAGACATAACCATATTAAATATTTACGCACCCAATGACAGGGCTGCAAGATACATAAATCAAATTTTAACAGAACTGAAAAGCGAGATAGATACCTCCACAATTATAGTAGGAGACTTCAACACACCACTTTCGGAGAAGGACAGGACATCCAGCAAGAAGCTCAACAGAGACACGGAAGATCTAATTACAACAATCAACCAACTTGACCTCATTGACTTATACAGAACTCTCCACCCAACTGCTGCAAAATATACTTTTTTTTCCAGCGCACATGGAACATTCTCTAGAATAGACCACATATTAGGACATAAAACAAACCTTTGCAGAGTCCAAAACATCGAAATATTACAAAGCATCTTCTCAGATCACAAGGCAATAAAACTAGAGATCAATAACAGAAAAACGAGGGAAAAGAAATCAAATACTTGGAAAATGAACAATACCCTCCTGAAAAAAGACTGGGTTATAGAAGACATCAAGGAGGGAATAAGGAAATTCATAGAAAGCAACGAGAATGAAAATACTTCCTATCAAAACCTCTGGGACACAGCAAAAGCAGTGCTCAGAGGCCAATTTATATCAATAAATGCACACATACAAAAAGAAGAAAGAGCCAAAATCAGAGAACTGTCCCTACAACTTGAACAAATAGAAAGTGAGCAACAAAAGAATCCATCAGGCACCAGAAGAAAACAAATAATAAAAATTAGAGCTGAACTAAATGAATTAGAGAACAGAAAAACAATTGAAAGAATTAACAAAGCCAAAAGCTGGTTCTTTGAAAAAATTAACAAAATTGATAAACCATTGGCTAGACTGACTAAAGAAATACAGGAAAGGAAACAAATAACCCGAATAAGAAATGAGAAGGACCACATCACAACAGAACCAAATGAAATTAAAAGAATCATTTCAGATTATTATGAAAAATTGTACTCTAACAAATTTGAAAACCTAGAAGAAATGGATGAATTCCTGGAAAAACACTACCTACCTAAACTAACACATTCAGAAGTAGAACAACTAAATAGACCCATAACAAAAAAAGAGATTGAAACGGTAATCAAAAAACTCCCAACAAAAAAAAGTCCCGGCCCGGACGGCTTCACTGCAGAGTTCTACCAAATTTTCAGAGAAGAGTTAACACCACTACTACTAAAGGTATTCCAAAGCATAGAAAATGACGGAATACTACCCAACTCATTCTATGAAGCCACCATCTCCCTGATACCAAAACCAGGTAAAGACATTACAAAAAAAGAAAATTATAGACCTATATCCCTCATGAACATTGATGCAAAAATCCTCAACAAAATTCTAGCCAATAGAATCCAACAACACATCAAAAAAATAATTCACCCTGATCAAGTGGGATTTATACCAGGTATGCAAGGCTGGTTTAATATCAGAAAAACCATTAATGTAATCCATCACATAAATAAAACAAAAGACAAAAACCACATGATCTTATCAATTGATGCAGAAAAGGCATTTGACAAAGTCCAACACCCATTCATGATAAAAACTCTTACCAAAATAGGAATTGAAGGAAAATTCCTCAACATAATAAAGGGCATCTATGCAAAGCCAACAGCCAATGTCACTCTAAATGGAGAGAACCTGAAAGCATTTCCCTTGAGAACGGGAACCAGACAAGGATGCCCTTTATCACCGCTCTTATTCAACATCGTGTTGGAAGTCTTAGCCAGGGCAATCAGGCTAGACAAAGAAATAAAAGGTATCCGGATTGGCAAGGAAGAAGTAAAGTTATCACTATTTGCAGATGACATGATTATATACACAGAAAACCCTAAGGAATCCTCCAGAAAACTACTGAAACTAATAGAAGAGTTTGGCAGAGTCTCAGGTTATAAAATAAACATACAAAAATCACTTGGATTCCTCTACATCAACAAAAAGAACACCGAAGAGGAAATAACCAAATCAATACCATTCACAATAGCCCCCAAGAAGATAAGATACTTAGGAATAAATCTTACCAAGGATGTAAAAGACCTATACAAAGAAAACTACAAAGCTCTACTACAAGAAATTCAAAAGGACATACTTAAGTGGAAAAACATACCTTGCTCATGGATAGGAAGACTTAACATAGTAAAAATGTCTATTCTACCAAAAGCCATCTATACATTTAACGCACTTCCGATCCAAATTCCAATGTCATATTTTAAGGGGATAGAGAAACAAATCACCAATTTCATATGGAAGGGAAAGAAGCCCCGGATAAGCAAAGCACTACTGAAAAAGAAGAAGAAAGTGGGAGGCCTCACCTTACCTGACTTCAGAAACTATTATACAGCCACAGTAGTCAAAACAGCCTGGTATTGGTACAACAACAGACACATAGACCAATGGAACAGAATTGAGAACCCAGACATAGATCCATCCACGTATGAGCAGCTGATATTTGACAAAGGACCAGTGTCAATTAACTGGGGAAAAGATAGCCTTTTTAACAAATGGTGCTGGCATAACTGGATATCCATTTGCAAAAAAATGAAACAGGACCCATACCTCACACCATGCACAAAAACTAACTCCAAGTGGATCAAAGACCTAAACATAAAGACTAAAACGATAAAGATCATGGAAGAAAAAATTGGGACAACCCTAGGAGCCCTAATACAAGGTATAAACAGAATACAAAACATTACCAAAAATGATGAAGAGAAACCCGATAACTGGGAGCTCCTAAAAATCAAACACCTATGCTCATCTAAAGACTTCACCAAAAGAGTAAAAAGACCACCTACAGATTGGGAAAGAATTTTCAGCTATGACATCTCCGACCAGTGCCTGATCTCTAAAATCTACATGATTCTGTCAAAACTCAACCACAAAAAGACAAACAACCCAATCAAGAAGTGGGCAAAGGATATGAACACACATTTCACTAAAGAAGATATTCAGGCAGCCAACAGATACATGAGAAAATGCTCTCGATCATTAGCCATTAGAGAAATGCAAATTAAAACTACGATGAGATTCCATCTCACACCAGCAAGGCTGGCATTAATCCAAAAAACACAAAATAATAAATGTTGGAGAGGCTGCGGAGAGATTGGAACTCTCATACACTGCTGGTGGGAATGTAAAATGGTACAACCACTTTGGAAATCTATCTGGCGTTATCTTAAACAGTTAGAAATAGAACTACCATACAACCCAGAAATCCCACTCCTAGGAATATACCCTAGAGATACAAGAGCCTTCATACAAACAGATATATGCACACCCATGTTTATTGCAGCTCTGTTTACAATAGCAAAAAGTTGGAAGCAACCAAGGTGTCCATCAACGGATGAATGGGTAAATAAATTGTGGTATATTCACACAATGGAATACTACGCATCGATAAAGAACAGTGACGAATCTCTGAAACATTTCATAACATGGAGGAACCTGGAAGGCATTATGCTGAGCGAAATTAGTCAGAGGCAAAAGGACAAATATTGTATAAGACCACTATTATAAGATCTTGAGAAATAGTAAACCTGAGAAGAACACATACTTTTGTGGTTACGAGGGGGGGAGGGAGGGAGGGTGGGAGAGGGTTTTTTATTGATTAATCAGTAGATAAGAACTGCTTTAGGTGAAGGGAAAGACAACACTCAATACATGGAAGGCCAGCTCAATTGGACTGGACCAAAAGCAAAGAAGTTTCCGGGATAAAATGAATGCTTCAAAGGTCAGCGGAGCAAGCGCGGGGGTCTGGGGAACATGGTTTGCGGGGACTTCTAAGTCAACTGGCAAAATAATTCTATTATGAAATCATTCTGCATCCCACTTCGAAATGTGGCGTCTGGGGTCTTAAATGCTAACAAGCAGCCATCTAAGATGCAGCAATTGGTCTCAACCCACCTGGAGCAAAGGAAAATGAAGAACACCAAGCCCACATGACAACTAAGAGCCCAAGAGACAGAAAGGGCCACATGAACCAGAGACCTACATCATCCTGAGACCAGAAGAACTAGTTGGTGCCCGGCCACAATCGATGACTGCCCTGACAGGGAGCTCAGCAGAGGACCCCTGAGGGAGCAGGAGATCAGTGGGATGCAGACCCCAAATTCTCATAACAAGACCAAACTTAATGGTCTGACTGAGACTGGAGGAATCCCGGCGGCCATGCTCCCCAGACCTTCAGCTGACACAGGACAGGAACCATCCCCGAAGACAACTCTTCAGAAATGAAAGGGACTGGTCAGCGGGTGGGAGAGAGATGCTGATGAAGAGTGAGCTAATTATATCAGGTGGACACTTGAGATTGTGTTGGCAACTCTTGCCTGGAGGGGGGATGGGAGGATAGAGAGAGAGGGAAGCCGGCAAAATTGTCAAGAAAGGAGAGACTGAAAGGGCTGACTCAAGACGGGGAGAGTAAGTGGGAGTAGGGAGTGAGATGTATGTAAACTTATATGTGACAGACTGATTGGATTTGTAAACGTTCACTTGAAGCTTAATAAAAGTTATTATAAAAAAAAAAAAAAAAAAAAGATTTCACCAAAAGAATAAAAAGACAACCTACAAACTGTGAAAAAAAATTTGGCTATGACAATTCTGACAAAGGTCTAATCTCTAAGATCTATAGGAAAACCCAACACCTCTACAACAAAAAGACAAATAATCTGATTAAAAAATGGGCAAAGGATATGAACAGACACTTCACCAAAGAAGACATTCAGAAGGCAAACAGACACATGAGGAAATTTTGGTGATCAGTAGCCATTGGAGAAATGCAAATTAAAACTACAGTGAGATACCATCTCACCCTGACATTACTGGCACAAATTTAAAAAAAAAATAGAAAATAAATGTTGGAGAGGCTGCAAGGAGACTGGAATTTTATGCAATACTGGAGGGAATACAAAATGGTTCAACCACTATGGAAAATGATATGGCACTTTCTTAAAAAACTAAAAGGAGAAATTCCATATGATCCAGCAATTCCACCCCTAGGAATATATCCTAGAGAAATAAAAGCCATCACATAAATAGATATATGCACCCCATGTTCCTTGCAGCATTATTCACAATAGCCAAAAGATAGAAACAATCTAAGGGCCCATCAACAGATAAATGGATAAATTATGGTACATACACACAATGGGATACTACAGAACAATAAAAAACAATGGTGAATCTGGGAAACATCTCACAATATGGATGAATCTGGAGGGGATTATGCTAAATGAAATAAGTCAATCACAAAAGAACAAATATTGTATGAGACCACTATAATAAAAACTCGAGAAATTGTTTAACAAAACACTCAAAAAAACTTTGATGGTTATGAGGAAGGGGAGGATTAAGGAGGGGAAATCAATAACTAGATAGTAGGTTGATAAGTGGTAGCTTTGGTAAAGGGAAAGACAGTAGACAGTATAGGCATTGTCAGCACAACTTGACCAAGACAAAATAATAGAGGCTTTTTAGATACAACCAAACACCTTGAGGGACTGAGTCACTGGGTCTAGGGCTCGGAACCATGGTCTCAGGGGACATCTAGGTCAATTGGCATAACATAGTTCATAAACAAAAGTTCTACATCCTACTTTGGTGAGTAGCACCTGGGGGTCTTAAAAGCTTGCAAGCGGCCATCTAAGATACATCTACTGGTTCCATCCCATCCAGAGCAAAGGAGAATGAAGAAAACCAAAGGCAAAAGGGAAATATTGGTCCAAAGGACTAATGGAGCACAAGTACCACAGCCTCCACCAGCCTGAGCCCTGAAGAACTAGATGGTGCCCAACTACCACCATGGACTACTCTGACAGGAATCATAATCTGTCCCTGACAGAGCAGAAGAAAAATGCAGAACAAAATTCAAATTCACAAAACGAAGACCAGACCTACTGGTCTGACAGAGACTAGAAGACCCCAAGACTATGGCCTTCTGATACTCTTTTAACTCAGAACTGAAATACTCCTGAAGTTCATCCTTCAGCCAAAGATTAGACAGGTATATAAAACAAACAATAACACACGTGAAGACAGTGCTTCTTAGTTCAGTCATGTATATGAGGCCAAATGGACAACACCTGCCCAAAAGTAAAGATGAGAAGACAGGAAGGGACAGGAAAACAAGATGCATGGAAATGGGGAACCAGGGTGCAGAAGGGGAGAATGTTGACCCACCACAGGGAAAGTAACCAATGCCACAAAACAACTTGTGTATAAATTGTTGAATAAGAAACTAATTTGTTCTGTAAACCTTCACCTAAAAAAAAAAAAAAAAAAACGATAAAAAAAAATTATGCAAAGTGAAATAAGCCATTCACAAAAGGACAAATACTGTATGATTTCACTTATATGAAATGTATAGACTAGGCAGTCCCAACCCCTAGTAGCCTCTAAGCTACTTTCTGTGTCTATGAATTTGCATAGTCTATAAATTTCATATAAGTAGAATCATACAGTATTTGCCCTTTGTGTCCGGCTTTTATCACTTAGCATAATATTTTAAGGCTCATCCATGTTGTAGAGTAGAACTTCATTCTTTTTTATGGTTGAATAATATTCCTTTGTATGTATATACCATATTTTATTTATCTACTCATCATGAATCCACTAGCCATTCCTTTGAAACCCTGTGGGGCATTTCTAATAGGGTGGCTATGAGTCAGAATCGACTCGACAACACACGACAGTAAAATAGGAATAAAGCCTTCACCTGTCTTTTAGTTTGTCATTTTTGTGGTGACTTGCATGTTGCTATGATGCTGGAAGCTATACTACTGGTATTTTAAATACCAGCAGGGTTACCCATGGTGAACAGATGTCAGTAGAGCTTCTCCACTAGACAGACTAGGGAGAAAGGCTTGGCAACCCACCCTCAAAAATGAGTGATGAAAAACCTATGGATCACAACAGAATATGGTCCAATATCATGCTGGAAGAGGAACCCCTTATACTGGAAGGCACTCAAATGCACAGTGGCTTTGACAGTGGGCTGAAGCATACCAACGACCACAAAGATGGTACAGGATCAGGCAACATTTTGTTCTATTGTACGTGGGGTCGCCATGAGTCAGAACCAACTCAAGGGCACCTCACAACGCAATACGAATAAAAAGAGACTTTTTTAAGAGCATTACAAAAATGTACCAGTATAAAGGTAGCTACTAGAAAAAAATATTTCTAAATAACAAAATAATTTTTAAAGCAGACCGTATAGAGAAATACACCAATGTAAAATAAAAACATACAGTAATACAACATAAAATAATTTGAGAGACTTGAGACCAAACCTACCAGTAATATCATCAAAACTAAATAGCTTGAAGTCACCTTAAAAGAAAACAGTCCTCACACTGGCTCATAAAGAGAAACTCAATACTTTGTAATATGTAAGAGGCAGACGTGAAACAAAGTGATTCAGAAAGGATAACCCTAAAGGCATGGGCAAAGCAACATCAGCTAAATGCAAACAAAAAGAACACAGAGCTTGAGAACCGGGTATTAGGCGAGGCGGAATTCATTCCAAAAAAGCATTAACTGAGACAAAGAAAGATATTTTACAGTTCAGCACTGAAGGCGTAAGAGTTATAAATATCAATGTACCAAAATCGTACTGCAACTATCCTCATAAACACAACAGGAGATACAAGAAGAAATCAAAGACCCACTCTACCAATAGAAGACTAACCCGCAATTCTCAGTTCAAGGCAAGAAAATGGACACAAAAAAGATAAGTGCACGAAAAAATTCATTAAAATGACCCTACATAAAATCGTACAGAAACTTCAGAAAAGTGTTATAATATAAAATATTCTCTGAACATAATGCAACAATGTCAGGAAATAACAGTAAAATGTTTAAGTTTCTTCCACCTAAAAACTACTTTTAAAAGCTGTTTTTTAAAAACCTCCTGGGTGAAAGAGTAAATGGAAACCAAAGTTGCAGAATTTCTAAAATATAATGATATATAAAACACTATCAGAATTTATTGGATAAAATAAAAGCAATTCATAGCCTTAAATACCTTAGGTCAATTTAAAAAAGTGAAAGAATCAAAGTAAATGAATTAAATTTCCAACTCAAAATGCCAGAAAAGGAACAACAAAATAAAGCAAAATAAGAACACCAAAGAAAATCATAAAGATTAAAGAAGCAATTAGCAAGGTAGAAAAATAAAACTAATAAATACACAAATAAAAATGCTAGTTTAAAACATACACCAAAAAATAGACAAACCACAGCCAAATCTAATGAAGAGCACAAACATGCAAATAAAAAACTACAAGGGGAAATCAACCCTCGAAAGACAGGAAGTTTAAAATATCAGAAGAGGTTACTTTGAAAACCTAGATGAAGTGGATAATTTCCTAGGAAAATACAGTTCACCAAAATTGACCCCTGTGGTGATTTTAAAATATGTCTTCAAATTCTCTGATACTCAAGAGGTAGAGATTAATTTCTCTGCCTTTGGTTGTGGGCTGTGACTTGCTTCTAACGAATATGACAGAAATGATGGAGTGTATCTTCCCAGGGTTGATCATGAAAGAGATTGTAGCTTTTGTCTTTCTCACTTTTTAACTGCTCCCTCTGGAGAAAGCTGGCTGACATGTCTTGAGGACCCTAAAGCAGCCCTACGGAGAGGTTCATGTATGTGGCAAGGAAACGAGGCCTCCTATCAACACCCAGCACTGACTTGCCATGAGTGTTAGTGAGCCACTTTGGAAGCAGATCCTTCAGCCTTATTCAGTCAGGCCTGCCTATAACTACAGTCCCGGCCGATATCTTGCTCCAGTAACCTCACAGGAGATTCTGGGCAAAAATTACCCAGCTAAGCTGCTCCTCAAATTCGAGACCTACAGAAATTGTGTGGGATTGTAAAAGTTTATTTTTTAAGCCACTAAATTTGAGGTAATTTATTACACAGCAAAAGATAACTAACTACACCTTCTCCTTATCTGACATTTCGAATCAATGACAATAGTAAAAAATCTACTATATGACGAATTTGTGCATTAATGATGTACGTCTGGCAGTAATGAATGCCAAGGTGCGAGGTGAGAGTAATGCTGGCTGTGATGATTAAGGTCATGTGCCACCCTGAGTGGGCCATGCTACAGTGGTTTAGCAGTTATGCAGTGATGCAGTTTGGCAGTTGTATAATGTGTAACTTGACAGTTACATAATGATGTAGTCTTCCTCCATTTTGTGATCTGATGTGATTATCCTCCATTTTCACATAATGCTGATTTTGCATAACGACCTGGTCTTTAGAACCTAACCATGTCAATAAGTGAGGAAAGGGTATAATACAATCCTAGGAAGAATAGAAAAAAATTTTTTAATTTCCATAAAAGAAATATAAAAAGTTGTCAAATAAACAGCCCAAACAAAAAGCACCAAGTCAAGATGATTTCACAGAAGACTTCTATCATACCTTGTTTCAGAGTACAGAAAAAGATGAAAATTTTCTAAATCATTTTTATAGAACAAATACAACACTGATGACTAAACCTGAAAAAGATCTCACAAAAATGAAAACCATAGACAATACCATTAAAAATATCCTAAATAAAATAAATTAGGTAATAGATAATATTATTGTATCAGTCAAATTCCTTGGGTGTAACAGAAATATTTTAGTTGTGTAGGAGAATGCCCTTGACCTTAGGACATGGGTTTTCAAACTTTAGAGTACATCACAATCAGCTGGAGGGTTTGTGAACATACAAATTGCACCCCTTCCCCACTTAGCATTCTTTTTCTCCTCTGTGTTTGATTCAGTAAGTCTAGGGTGGGGCCCAAGAATTCACATGAGCTAGATGGGATATAGTTCCATTGGGGTAGAGGAGCATGTGGGGAGAAGCCAAGGAGAATCTCTCAGGTTGCAACTAGCTTAGGCAGAGCTGGCCGGACAGCCCTCCATAAGAAGTGGCAGGATGATTTTCTCCTCGGTTCTCCATTTCCGTATCTCTAATTTTTTTTTTCAATCAAGAAATTACTTGATAGTAAAAGAAGCTGAATAAAAGTTAAAAATTAAATATCATTCCAGGTTCTACTATGGAGCCACATCTGAATCAGGTGGACCCAACCATCATTCTCCCAAGTCAAGAACTGGAGCTCAGAATGAGTAGATGCCGACTAGAGCCTTTTCAGAATTGTTCCTGAGTGTGAACTGATGTTGTCTCAGAGGTCTCAGCATCTTTCCAGATCCTGGCACTGGCCGCTCAGTGCTGGAGCCACTCAGCTGAGAGATAAGTGAGTTTCACAGTAATGCCTTATGAATAGCTGTACTTGCAGAACGTGAAGAGAAGGCAAAGCCCAAAAACCACTAGCCTTCTGAAGAGTCTCTGTAATGTCCAGAACCTTAGACATCACTCTCAGACTGGAGAAGGCTGAGAAAATGGCTCCATGTATTCAGGTTAACCATTTCCTTGAGCCACTCATTTTGTAAAACACAATCTACCCCAGAGACTGTGGGAGAGAGGAAGCCATGATGCTCAGGGTGGCATGCCTGTAGCCACATCTGGGAGCCCATACAAACAAATAAGCAAACAAACTCTAAAGAATAAAACTAATTCCGTACAGAGAGGTTTGCAATATGACAGTTTGGTTATTTTCCAGGGGAAGCTTGTTTTCATAAGTGAAGGAAATCACTTCAGTCACAACTGATGGCATAGTACAGGTCTCCAGAGCATATTCCTGATTTTCTAATTTTAGAGAATTTTCCATGTCACCTTTTATTTTTTCTTAATATTAAGGCAAAGTATATTCATCATAGAAGATTGGGGAGACTCTGAAAAGTGGAGAAAAAAAAACTTGTCTATGTGTGACTACTGTTAATATTTTGTTGGGTCTCTTCAGGCTTTTCTTTTCTTATGTAATATATGTAATAATTTTTACAGAACTGAGATTGAATTAGAGACACTGGTATCCTGCTGCTTTCAAAAAAATCTATTATAAGCATTTCCCACGACATTAAAATAATTTTGAAAATATGATTTTGAGTGGCTGGATCATGTTCCATTATAAGGATGTGGTATGAATTATTTAACCAAGCTTCTAACATTGAGCATTTAATTTGTTTTCATTATTTGCTATTATATATAAAGGTGCAATAAACTTTCCTAAACAAAAATCCCTGTGTACATCTCTGATTATTTCCGTAAGATAAAATCACTAGATAGGTATTCTTTTTAGGCTTTTAATACAAGGTCCCTGGGTGATGCAAATGGTTTGTGTTTGACTACTAACCTAAAGGTTCGCAGTTCAAACCTAAGTCAGTGGCACCTTCGAAGACAGGCCTGGAAGAAAGATTATAGCCAAGAGAGCCCTATGGAGCAATTCTATGCTGTAACACATGTGGTTGCTATGAGTCTGAATTGACCCAGCAGCAACGGGTTTGGTTTTGGTAATAACCCGGGGAGGGGGGGAACCTGTTGCCATCGAGTCAATTCCAACTCATAGCAATCCTATAGGACAGATTAGAATTGCCCCATAGGGTTACCAAGGATCACCTGCTGGATTCAAACTGCCAACCTTCTGGTTAGCAGCCCAACTCTTAACCACTGTATCACCAGGTTTTCCCGTTTTGGTAATACCCAATGTTAATTTGTCCTTCAGAAAAATTATACCAATTTATACACCAGTGGCAAGGATTTGAGGCCAAGACCTTACGAATAAATAATGTTCATTTGCTTGTTATCGTTGTTAGGTGTCGTCAAGTTGATTCCAATCCATAGTGACCTCATTGGACAGAGTAGAACTGCCCCAGAGCGTTTCCTAAGCAGTAATCTTTATAGGAACAGATTGCCATGTCTTTCTCCCACACCACCTTTCAGTTAGCAGCCAAGCACTTAACAATTTTGCAACTATTTGTATAGGGCTCCTTATATTGCACCCCTCAGAAACATGGGGTGTGTTGGATGACTGGTTCAGGATTTGAGGATTTTAGATTCTGGCCATCAATCTCTTTGCATCAGGAGAAAAAGACAAAAAATCAAGTTTAAAACCTACTAGCATAAGTTATACTTGGTATTATGCAGTTTTCTATCATGTTTGTCAGTCTCTATTTTTGTTATTATATATAATTTTATCTGGATTTTTTACTTATTTCTTAAATAGATTTGCCATAAGCTTTAATTTTTTATTTAACAAATCCTATTTTTTAAAGAACCATTGTTGAGGTGAATCTTTTTAATTTTACTGCTTTTAGACGGGAATAATAATAAAAGGAGTTGCAACAGTTTATCGACAGGGGACTGCCAGATTCAGAAGAGGACATGGAACAAGAGATATCATTGCTGTTGTCAGACAAATCTTGGCTGAAAGCAGAGAACACCAGAAAGATGTTTGCCTGTGCTTTATTGACTATGCAAAGGCATTCAGCTGTGTCGATCATAACAAATTATGGATAACATTGTGAAGAATGGGAATTCAAGAACACTTAAATGTGCTCATGAGGAACCTGTACATAGACCAAGAGGCAGTTGCTGGAACAGAACAAGGGGATACTGCATGGTTTAAAATCAACAAAGGTGTGCATCAGGGTTGTATTCTTTCACAAAACTTATTCAATCTGTATGCTTAGCAAATAATCCAAGAAGCTGAACTATATGAAGAAGGATGTGGCATCAGGATAGGTGGAAGACTCATTAAAAATCTGCAATATTCAGATGACACAACCTTGCTTGCCTGAAAGTGAAGAGGACTTGAACCACTTACTGGTGAAGATCAAAGACCAGAGCCTTCAGTATGGATTACACCTCAGCATAAAGAAAACAAAAATTCTCACAATTGGACCAATAAGCAAAATTTTGATAAACAGAGAAAAGACTGACATTGTCAAGGATTTCATTTTACTTGGATCCATAGTCAATGTCCATGGAAGCAGCAGTCAGGAAATCAAATGACAAATTGTATTGGCCAATTATCTGCCATAGATCTCTTTAAAGTGTTAAAAAAACAAAGAAGTCACTTTGAGGACTAAAGTGTGCCTGACACAAGCCATGATATTTTCAATTGCCTCATATGCATGTGAAAGCTGGGCAATGAATCAGGAAAACAGAAGACGAACTGATATCGTTGAATCATAGTGTTGGTGAAGAATATTGACTATACCATGGGCTGCAGAGGAAGGAACAAGTCTGTCTTAGAAGAAATACAGCCAGAGTGCTACTTGGAAGCAAGGACACTGAGGCTTCATCTCACATATTTTGGACAGGTTATCAGGAGGAACCACCGCCTGGAAAATGATGTCAAGCTTGGTTATGTAGAAGGTCAACGAAAAAGAGGAAGGCCCTCAATGAGATGGATTGACAAGAGTGGCTGCAACAATGGGCTCGAACATAACAATTGTGAAGATGGCGCAGGACCAGGCAGCGTTTTGTTCTGTTTACAGAGGATCAGCATGAGTCAGAACCAACTCAATGACACCTAACAGCAACTACAATAATAACAAAATTATTTTAATAGTAAAAGTTTTTTTTTCTAATTGAGCTTACTTGTTTTATTTCTAATTGAGCTTTAGAAAGAGGTGACAACATATGCAAATGTTGCTTAAGTCTGAGTTTAGAGAGGAGTGTCTATTTTTTATGTTATTCCTCCTTTCTCTTCTGTTTTGAAAAAAAAAAAGACTCATACTCATCCCACATCTTCTACGCTTTTTCATGTATACTCTCCTTGTAATATCTCCCAGATAGATACCCTAAGTTACTATCAGCCCCTACCCGCGCTGTTACTGATTTCCACCTCAAGAGCAAACAACTGCTGCAACCCTGTAGAACAATTCTGTCCCCATGGATGTCAGTGGACCCAGCACTCTCTCTCAACCCCAATGCAACCTCTTCTCTTGCAGTTGTCATAGAAAATGTCTACTCCCAACCGGTTTAGTAAAACAAAATAATTGATTTCAAGGCTTTTCGTGACTAGCTTCTTGCCCTAAAACTAACAGAGACAGTCTCTGGCTCATTAGTTCCCTACAGGCATGCTGATGCCTGTCTCCCTTTAATTAGCAAAGTCTTTGCATAGGAGCTCTGCAGACATACCTCAGCCTCTGCCCTTCATCTGGCTTAGCAGACCCATGGCCAGCCGCCAGTACCTCCTCCTGTTCAGCGGGGTCTTACAGCACAGCAGAACACCATGAGGAGCAAGAACCAGCATGGAAAATGGTTGGAGACAGATGAATGTTGTGTGTGGCTGGAGAAATAACATCCATTATAACAGTTACAGTCGCTGTTGTAAATTGGAAGTGCTAACAACAGGCCAAATAGAGTGACTAGACATAAAACTCATAGCGTAGTATTTAAGTGTCATCTGCCCTTCCCTTCCTCCCCTGCTTCCTATCATTATTATCAATTACTATTGTTGTTTTGTGTTGAGAAGATTTACAGTTTGATGTTTGCTGCCCCATCGCTGCCTCCATGCCTCACACCACCTTTCTAAAATCAACTATTTTCATTCAACTCAATCCAGTTTAATATATAGGTATTGATTATCCACTCTGTGTCAAACACTGCCTGGAAGAGGGTGCTAAGAAATGAATAGTTGAATAGCATGGTTCTTGCCATTGGGAAACTGACAATCTAATAGGAAAGAGATGGAATGCATGCCTGACAGTTTGCCTTGCCAAAGGATGGCTGAGGAAGGGAGCGGATGCTTAGTGGGAACTCTGTCAACACAGAGGATGGAGAAGGGGAGCCTCAACACCAGTGGTTATGGGACCTGCATGCAGCTGCCTTCCCTTTCCCTGCCAACCGCAATAGTTTGTCTCTTCAGCCAACTGGCTTCAGAATTTAAGGGCAGCTGGACATAATGGCAATGGGTTTGGTTTTTTGTTTGAACGTAAGTGAGCCCTGGGATTCTATTGGAAATTGGACTAAGAGGACAATAGAATGAGGCAGGCTTCCTCTGGCAGGCCGGAACCTGTTGGGCAAGCAGTGTGGGAGCCCAGAGAGAGGGCCAAAGCAGAGGAACTGGGTAGAATCTGGTGCTCACAGATCTGAGACTGAAGGTGGACATTGCCCCACGCCTATGTGTGAGGGGGTGTCCCTGATTTACAAATGGGTGGTGGTGGTGGTAGCTGTTTGCCATCAAGTCAATTCTGATTCATAGTGACCCTGTAGGACAGGGTAGGACTGCCCCATAGGGTTTCCCAGGCTGTAATCTTTACAGGAGCAGATGCCAGGTCTTTTCTCCTGCAAGTGGCTGGTGGGTTTGAACTGCCAACTTTTCGATTAGCAGCTGAGCACTTAAGTACTGCACCCCTGGGGCTTCTACAAAAGATCTAGAAGGAGCCAAAGGATGAGCTAGGTCTCCCCACCCCTGAGGCTGGAAGAGAACAGGAAGACTAGAAGGCTTCCTTGCAGTATCACAGCAGAACTCTGACAACCTCCAGCTTCTACAATACAAGTATGTGGGAAGAGGCGGGCGGACAGGGTTAACTCTAACCTAAACCCCCGACGCACACTTCTTCGGTGATCTGGGGAATCCCCCAACTCATAGAGACCACCTGCACAGGGGAAGAAACTACTGCCCACTCCTGCACCAGCCCCATGATCATTGGGGATCTGACTGTTGTAATCCATAGAGTTTTCAATGGCTGATTTTTGGAAGTAGATCACCAGACTTTTATTCCTAGTCTAGCTTTGGAAGCTCTGCTGAAACCTGTTCTGCATCATAGCAACGCATGAGCCTCCACCGACGGATGGGTGGTGGCTGCACATGAGGTGCACTGGTCAGGAATTAAACCAGGTTTATGGCGTGAAAGGGGAAAATTCTACAACCAAACCACCAGTGACCTTGGGAGATCTCTAAATGCCCACTGTTTAGAATACTCGAATCACCAGACCTGAGCCCTGATGACCCAATAAAGAAATTTACAACCTATCCAAGGATACTCAGCAGCCAGAGAGGAAGAGGGAGCTAAACAATCAGAAAATGTGATCAGACAAGAGATTTGCTGAGTTAGATAACATACGACAATAATAAGTGTCCTTAAGGAGATTGAAGTGCATAAAAAGAAAACCATGAATTTTAGTAGCTAAACAAAAACATTTGAGCTAAAATATTCAGCAGCAGCTATTAAAAAAAAAAAAGCAGCAGCTATAAAAAAAATAGTAAATGACTCAAAGGAATGGCTTAATCGCACTTTAGAAAAGAGATACAAAAAAATTAAACAAAATATTCACAAATTTAATCAAACAACGTATTAAAGGAAGGATACATCCTCTAAGCAAGCAGAATACATGCCAGAAGTGCAAGGGTGGGTCAATGTTTGAGTCAGTATTGAGAAGTCTATCCACTTAATCCATTATGTTAACAAATTAGTGGGAAAAAAAAATACACAATTATATCAACAGAGCCTAGAAAAAGGCATTTAAGAACAAGAAATTATGAGACAGTCCTACTAAACTTTAAAGTAATGTAAAGTAGAAAGA
Source organism: Elephas maximus indicus (assembly GCF_024166365.1). Taxonomy (NCBI): domain Eukaryota; kingdom Metazoa; phylum Chordata; class Mammalia; order Proboscidea; family Elephantidae; genus Elephas; species Elephas maximus. The sequence goes on from NC_064835.1 coordinate 60,592,982, forward strand.
AACTATTTAAACATAATAAAGACTATTTAGCAATTAATTGCTTTTTTTTTTTTAAAGCAATTAACAACATATGTTATCCTAAATGGTAGAAAACTAAAACCATCTTAAGTTCAGAAACTGTATGGAAATACTTGCTACCGCCATTTTTATATATGCTGTTGGTATAGGAACAGACAAGTGGGTCAGTGGGACAGACTAAAGAATTTAAATATTAAATAACATGTATTTGGAAATGTAATCTCTGATAAGGACAATGGTTTAATTCACCAGGAAAATGAATACTAGTGATGGTCTCTGTGGGGAAGACAATAACTTAAGAACTCATAGGACAGGCTGAGGAAACCCTGATAGTGTAGTGGTTAAGAGCTATGTCTGCTTACCAAAAGGTCGGCAGTTCGAATCCACCGGGCACTCCTTGAAAACTCTATGGGGCAGTTCTGCTCTGCCCTATAGAGTCGCTATGAGTTGGGATCGACTTGACAGCAACGGGTTTAGGACAGGCAGAGGGAAAACCTGATCCTAGAAAAGTTTATCAATCCAGGTGGCTCTTCAAGTGAGTGTGTGTATGTGTGTGTGAGTGTGTGTGTGAGAGAGAGAGAGAGAAAGCACATACCTGTATGTGAACATTACTGTCTTTGTAAACCATCTGAGAACCCAGACAGAAATTGAGATAAGTATTGGGGTCCAGGCCGATCTGAACTGTAGTAACATTGGACTTTGAAATGGACTTGCTATAACTAGCTGTTGAGTGTTGAAGCGAGATGGTACTACCAGCTATGAGGAAATGGGCACAGGAACAAGGAACCTAGGCAAGTCCCATCCACTTATCAGGGCCAGGAGCGCAGTTCATCACATGCGGCTTAGTAAAGCTTTCACATGAATTTAGGACTCTGGTTTAGAAACCACATAGAAACTTGTTTTCAGTCCACAGGAAGTTCTCCCCACCCAGAAGGATCAATCATCCCCTTTACCTCTGTCGAGAAGTGGAGCTGGTGTCTGATGAAGTCCTCACAGGGGCAAAGTGGAACAAGACTTTTGTCCTCTTCTCCATGCAGCTGAGCTGTCCTGGACTGAAGATTAGGTAACATTTGGTGTATACTACATGGTATGGAGAGGAGACCTGATGGCGCAGCTCTTGAGTGCTCAGCTGCTAACCAAAAGGTGAACGGTTCAAATCCACCAGCCACTCTAGGGAAGAATGATGGGGCAGTCTGCTTCTGTAAAGACTACAGCCTTGGAAGCCCTATGGGGCAGTTCTACTCTATCCTATAGGATTGCTGTGAGTTGCAATCAACTCCACGGCAAAGGGTTTCTTTTGGACATGGTGTGGCACCTTCCAGGACTTCAGACTGCTAGTCCCTCTTGCAATAGTAATTGCACAAATGTTTATTTAGTGCCTACTGAGTGCCAGGCCCTGTTCTAGGCAGTGAAACGGCCAGCAAGGCCCCATACACCTGGAGCTTATCTCCTAGTTGGTGAAAGAGGTACTTAAGTTAACAAATAATGAGCAAGATAATTTAGATAATGACATTACTATGAGGAAGGAAGTGCGGGGGGAGGGACAGGTGACAGAATAGAATACATTAAAAAAATTTTTTTTAATACATTAGGTGGGGTAATTAGACATGCCTCTCACAGGTGCTGAGCTGAGACCTGTGTAGCAAGAGTCAGCCATGCAAGGATCTAAGGAGAGAGCATTCCAGGCACATGGAACAGCTCTGCAAAGACCCTGAGGCTAGGATAAGTGTGACAGCCACAGGAACGGTCCGTGTGGCTGGGTCTTACTGGGCTAGGTGGAGAGTGGCATGAACTTGAAGAGAGACAGATGGGCAGGGGAAAATCAGAAAGAGCCTTGAAGGCCAAAGTAAGGGGTGTAGATGTTATTCTAAGTTAGCAAGGTAGCCTTTGTGGGGCTTTAAGCAAAGTGACATCGCGGAATGTATAAAACCTGGGTCTAGAATAGTCTCCTTTTCACTCTTAGCCTCTTCCCATCGCTAACACCTTCTTCAGGCCTCTCCACGGATATGATTTTCTGCGCTCTTCTCTGATATTCCCCATTGTCTGTGTTAGTCGCCCCCTCCCCCCCGCTCCTTCAGCACCCTGTACTCATCATAATCCTGTTGGTTTTGTGCGGTGAATTGCCTGTTCCTCACTCACTAGATTGGAAACCTTGCCCCTGCTGTATCCCCAGTTCCCAGCACAATACCTAGTTCGATAGATCAACAAGCACTACAACATTGGATGAGCTGGTAAATGTTTATGCTTTCCGTTTTCTTAGCCACTCCTCGCCCCTCGTCCCCAAGCATGAGTAAAGTTCCTTTTGAAAATGTCAGCCTGCTGCCACCAGACCGGAAAAAGAGCTTTATACTGCTTCGGAGGAATATTTTAAGGTGGAGACTCATTCATTCATTCATTTTCTCTCTCTCCGTCTCTCTGTCTGCCTCCCTCTCTGTCTCTCTCTCTCTCTCTGTCTCTCTCTCGCAAACACACACACACATACACACAACTTTCCGCTCAGCACCGCGAGGTGGTATGAGAGACCCAAAGTGGAGAAGGCTTGGGCACAGCGTCAGTGCCCCCTCCATCTTACTCCCTTCCACAAAGAGGATCTCCTACGTCGTTCCTCTAAATAAGCAGGCGCTCTTTTTTCAAGGTATGCCTGGAATTTTCTCTTTAGAGTTTAGGGACTTCTTGGAGGACAGGGGCAGAGAAAGGTGTGGTTCCTACAAACACTGAAACCCCAGGCTTCAAGAAAACCAGAGTGAACTAGGAGATGCCTCGCACTCAGGAGGGGATCCCGTTTTAGCCCGGCCTAAACCCAGCACAATAAATTTCCGATCCTTAAAGCGCTTCTTGCTGGATTCTCTGAGCGCTCGCTGCAGAGGAGCGCAACCAGACATGGCTAGTGCGTAAACGTCGCTCCCGGGAGGATGCTTGTGTGCGCCAACCCAAACCTCCGCGTCGGGATAGTGCGGGCCATCTCCACTGGAGTTCAGCAGTTCCGAGACCCCTCAGTGGAAGGGTGGGAGAGGGAGGCCGGGGAGAGGGATGCCTTGGCCCCAAAATAACTCCTGCCATTCAATTCCGCAGCTGAACTGCGTCTCTCACCGCAACCCGGCTGGAACGCGCTCGGAAGCTCAGCCCATCTTGGCTTCTCCAAAACGGTTGGCACCGATTTGCGAGCCCTTCACCACCTCTGCCCAGTGTCTGGCACTAGTTCTGCCGTTTGAAATGGCCTTGGACTTGGAGACGAGGCCTCGAAGCCCGCCGAGGGCGGAGCGGGAGGGAGAGGACGAGTAGAGAGGACAGACTGTCTCCAGTCCCTAGGTAAACCTGGGAGGGAGACGGGGAAGAGTTCCGCACACCACTCCCAGCCTCGCTCTGACCCGCGGCCTCCGGGGACATAGAGGCAGAGGCTGCCAGTTTCCCTGGCGGCGAGCTCGAGGCCGCAGTGTGTGCCGGCGGAGAGCCCAGAGCTGCGCGTCTGGACAACAAGCTGCTTAAAGGTGGCTCCTGAGCTCACCAAGCTTCGTAGGGAGACTAGCCCAGTTGCCAGTGCCTGGAAGAAGGGCTCAGTCGGAGGGTTCAGCCCGAACTTCTGGAATGAGAGGTCAAGGCACAAGGGTGGTTGGGAGAGGTGTCCCCACACTTAGATCCCATCGCTGCTTCCTAGGATAACCTACCTGCTGCGGAAAGAAACTGGGGATTTGAGGGGGAGGAAAGTGTTTCCTAATCACAATACCAGGAAAGTTGTTTTCCGGGCACCTGGAATCAGACGTCCTCTCCTCTCGCTTCTAGGTAGTAGCCGGAACGAGCCTACGGTGCACTCTGGCTGGAGCGCGGCGCGAAGCGCAGCGTTGGCACGTCGCCCCCACAGTTGCCTGACTCCCATTTCCACAGGCAGGCGCCTCTGCAGAGCTGTCGCAGCGCTCCGGGCCGCGCTCCCTAAATGTCTTCCTTCCCAGCTGTTTCTCAAATCCATCCTTTACCCCAGCACCCCATGAGCAACTGTGGTTTCAGCTGCGGACCCCATCTGGCGCAGTTACTCCAGGGCCACCTACCGCCCCCTCGCGGAGTGCTTGGGGCCACCCGGCTGACAGGCTCCTAAGCAGGTAGCGGTAAAAGGCGTGGTGGCTGCAGTGGTGGGGTGAGACAGTTGCCAACAGCTGGTGCAGCTGCCGCGCTGCGCACAGGGACTGGCGAGTGAGCATTCTAGGTACTGCCCCTTCCCGGTGACGTCTCTGTAGCGGGTTATAAAAGCCTCAAGCGCAACGCCTGCCGAGGTTCTGCTAACTCCCGAGCTCAGCAGGACCGGAGGCAAGAGGCGCCTGCGAAGCTGCAAGCGGCGGCGGCAGCGGCGGCAGCGAAAGCAAAGGAAAAATCTCCAGCTGCACACGGGACCCTCTCCCGGACATAGACTCAGAACTTTTACAGATCTCTCTGTGACGGATCCCCCTGGTCCCAAGTACTTACGCAGCACAGAGCTTGGCGTTTCCCGCTGCAGGAAGCGGGAGTAGGGGCTGCCAGGAGCAGCAGGTGCAGAAAGGCAGGGTTCTCCTGCCGCTTGGAATCGCGACTCCTGAATTTCTTGTCCTCTCAACGCAGGAGAGACGCTCTCCCCAAATTTCTGAACTCCAAATGCTTCTCGAGGCTTGAAATTGGAGGAATTCAGAGCCACGAGGGGCAGGCAGACAGCGCATCCAGAAGCGTTTATTTTCTGAGCGCCAAGTCTCCTGCTTGCAAGGAGAGAGTTCTGCCCAGAAAGAGCCTTCCACCCTCCTGTCTCCGTTAAGCAAGCCTCCGAACCTCAGGCGGCGGCACAGGGCCCTGCTGCAAAGGGGGTGTGTGCACAGAGGAAGACTTAGCCGCCTAGCAGCGGAATGGATAACGTCCTCCCAGGGAACTCAAACCTCTCACCAAACATCTCCACCAACACCTCGGAGCCCAACCAGTTCGTGCAGCCGGCCTGGCAAATCGTCCTCTGGGCAGCTGCCTACACGATCATAGTGGTGACTTCCGTGGTGGGCAACGTGGTGGTGATGTGGATCATCTTGGCCCACAAGAGAATGAGGACAGTGACCAACTATTTCCTGGTGAACCTGGCCTTCGCGGAGGCCTCCATGGCCGCGTTCAACACAGTGGTGAACTTCACCTACGCTGTCCACAACGAGTGGTACTACGGCCTGTTCTACTGCAAGTTCCACAACTTCTTCCCTATCGCTGCTGTCTTTGCCAGCATCTACTCCATGACGGCTGTGGCCTTCGATAGGTGAGCTTGCCCCTGGTGGAAAAGGGAGGAAGTGTCCACAGAGGACCATGGGGCAGCCATGGACGTTTGGAGTTGGATGGTGGATGGGCCAAGGTGGAGACTGGCCACTAGTGCTGGGGGGTGTTTATGACAGCACCTGAGTCAGTTGTTGATGGGGAGCTTGATCTCATTTGGCCACTTTCTTTTCTAGTTCTTCTTTCCTGTCCTTCCTTTTTTCACCTGTCATCATTCTCCCTTCCTTTCCTCACCCTTTTTTTTTCCTTCATTTTATCTCCCTTTCTTCATCCCGTCTCCACAAATCCCCCTGACACTTTCCTTACCACCCCTGCCTTGCCCCTTTCCATAGATTCCTTCTCTCCTTTACCCTTAAGGCTTGAAGGGGATACCCAGGGCTTGTAAAGGCTTGGCCAAGGGGCAGGCCCCTGGCTGGGGCTTTGAGCATCCCTTCAGGCCCGCTATTCTGTTGGGCAGCCTCTGGTTACCTTTGCGTTTTTTTAAATATTGCCTAGGCGATATTTCTCACTTTTTAGTTGTTCCTGAAGATTTGGGGACTTTCTGCTCCCGCCTTAACTGTCCAATAGAGTTTTGATATGAAAAGCATTCCGTCAGAAAGATAAAAGACTCTCAGGATTCTAATTCAGCTCCCTCTATGCCACTATGGGGCAGTTCTACTCTGACCTATAGGGTTGCTATGGGTCAGAATCGACTCGAGGGCAATGGGGTTTTTTTATGCCACTAGAGCGGCTCAAGCCGGCATGCAAGCAAGGCAGCTACGTTGTTCTTAAGGCAGTCCACAGATAGGGATCCAGGGAGCTTACCTGGGAGTTTTTCTAAATTTCTCTTCCAGAGTAGGTCGTTGTTTTTAGCCTGTCTGTAGCCACAGAGAGACGTGCTTTGCAAAGGCAATTGAGAGTGTTTCCCTTTCTGCAACCAACATGTTAGGGTTTCAGAAGGTGATAGAAAGTGAAATGATTGGCATTTTCAAACATTAGGGCTCCATTCTGGAATGAATGGCTCCGCAGGTGGTACGATGGCAGATGGGTGATTAGAGGGAAGCTCTGTGGGAATTGATTTCTTCATGGGTGTTTTAGATCTCCAGGATGCATGCCTATGTGTGCACAGACATTCAGTACTTACCTGGGATTGGACGTATGTTTAAAACACCAGCCACTGTGATTTTAGGATGGGTTCTTTCAATGTTTTTGCTGAAGGAAATAAATGTAAGAAACCCAAAGGAGCTAGGAGGAAAACATCAAAAAAAGAAAAAAATCCTAAACTACTCAACTCCTTAAAAATTTTTCATGATTTGCAATTGATTTGAGGTCTTTCTCGGGTTCCGTAACCAGTGAACACTTCTAAATCAAGGAAATCTCTATTCTCGCCTTCATCCAAATGCTGATTTGTGACGTCTGTGTACACTCCCTTTTTGCAACTCTCATGGGCTTGATATGTTGTGTGTAAAACAAATTGTAGTGAATCAATTTATCTTTTAAATGGAAAGGTAAACCAATTATTCAAAGTGGTAGTGAAATGAATTATTACGTACATTCATCTTTTATGCTACTCTGGTTTACAAATATTCAGTTTGTTGAAGATGAGGTACACTTGTAAATCTTCATGCACTGACTTGCTTCTTTAATGTGCCAGCAACCCCCTTAAACTTAGAAAAGCCATAGAATCATATAAAACCAAATATAGGTACAGGGAAATCTGATGCCATTTCAGCCTCACTCATACATTCTTGATGACCCCTAAATCAGAGGGAAAGTTGGTATTTTTTACATATTGGGATCTTGCATGAGCTGTGGGGAGACCTGTCAGTCCGTGTGGTAGGGGGCGTTCAGTAGCTGATGGCGCACCAACATACAGCTTTCTCCTCTTTGGTCTATACAGAAAGACCATCTTCCATAGCCTTGAATTTTCCCTTTAAACTCAGAAGATTGGGAGATAGTCAAGACCAGGGTTCCCACAGTGGGTTAGCAGAGAGCCAGATTTGCCTACAGTGACCCTGGCATCCCCAAGTTCACCGCTGTTTTTCTCTACACCAACCGTAGGTAGGACCTCGACCCTGAGACCCAGAGGATCTCAGGTGCCAGGAGCTAAAGAAACAGACAGCAGCAAGAAATGTCCTCATGTCTATTGTATATAGCCCAGGGAGATTACCAACAATGTTCTCAAAGTTACAGAGTGTAAGGTAGAGTTAGGGTTGAGGCCCAGATCTCTGTCTCCAAGTACCCCTTCTATTTTTCCTTGCTTAGCCTTGTTGAGTGGGAGATTCATCCCCTGAGGCCTCTGCAATGAATGCAACGCCTCTGTAGACAGGTATTCCCCCAAGAAGGTTGGAGGAAGGGAGAAGGCCTTAGGCGCTCTCCACAGGAATGTCCTCTCCACTCTGTTGGCATAGTGGTTAAGTGCTACGGCTGCTAACCAAAGGGTCAGCAGTTTGAATCCGCCAGGCACTCCTTGGAAACTCTATGGGGCAGTTCTACTCTGTCCTATGGAGTCACTATGAGTCGGAGTCAACTCCATGGCACTGGGTTTGGCTTTGGGTTTGGTTCTCCACTGTGGAGATGCAGACTTTGAGGAAATGCTGGGTTATCTTTTGTGTGTTCCTTGAATTTTCAATAGACAACTTTTGAGTTGAGCCTAAAAAACAACAGCAACATGGATTTCCTGCTTTTGAAATTAAACCTGGGTCTTCGCAGAAGACTCTGGAAGCATGAAAAGCACAGCCACAAAAATATATATCAACCATAACCTCACCATCCCCAAAATAACACTTATTAATAATTGGAATATATCTCTTATGAATATTACACTACATAATTGAGGTCAGACTCTATATAATTTTGTATCTTACTCTTTTTCCCCATTGATATTAATGGTGAACATTTCCCCATGTTATTACAAAGTCATTAGAAACATAATTTCAGTGGCTTCATATTATTCTAGCATATGAAGGTGCTATTATTAATTTAACCACTTCCCTACTTTTGGGTACTTACGTGATTTCTACATTTTTTTTTTACTATTATGATTAATGCTGTAATGAGTATGCATGAGAATTTTGTTTTGCATTTTTGATTATTACTCAGGATAGATTCTGAAGAGTGGAATTACCAGGTCAAATGAAATTGATTTTTAAAAAACCTTTCCCTCTAATTTTAAAGGATGATAAACTCTGGGCAGAACAAAGACCATGTCTGTTCTATCTTGTTCACTTTTGTCTCCTCAGCACAAAGCAGAGTGTCTGACACCTAACAGTCTTGTTTTACAGAGTGAGTAAATGAATGAATAAACTAATACATGTTCCCAGAAGAAGTCTGGAAAATATATATAATTGTAATGAAAAATGTAAAAATCACCTACAATCCCACTACTGACATAAACAGTCAAAACTTTGGACTGCTAGCTTATAATCATTTTTTTCTCTCTGACACACGAGGTTGTCATGAGTCAGAATTGACTGGACAGCAACCAAGAACAACAACAATGTTGTTTATGCCACATATAGTCACTCAGACGTTAAAGGGTAAATTTGGGGTTATAATGAGAATGGTTTCAATGGCTTTTTCTTTTTTTTTTTTTTCCTTTCTTTCTTCCTTAATATTAAATCTTGGGAATTTCCCATGTCATGGAATATTTTTCAAAATAGAATTTTTAATTGATGCATTATATTATATGGCTATAATCATTAACCATTCCTTTATTTTTAGATGTAAGCAGTTTTAATTTTTCATCATTACAGGGAACTTTGAAATGAATATCCTGGACATCTAGTAGAGAACATCTCTACTTCTTTCCTTAGAATAAATCTCTTGACATGGAATTTGCTGGGTCAAACTGCCTTGGCATGCTTGCCAAATTTCCCTCTAGAAGCAAAATGTATGTAGAGAAAAAACTTCAGCTGCAGGTTTTAGCACTAACTGAAATCTCTCCTGTGACGTTTCTATAAAATGAAGAAACGAGAAGGAAGAAAGAGAGAGAGAAAATGGAGGAAAAGGAGAGAAAGAGTGAGCAGAAGAGAAGGAGGAAAGTGAGAGAGAGAAACAAAGAGACACAGAGAGAAAGCTATCCCTTTTGGAAGGATTATTTATTAAAGACAGTAGTCACCTAGAATTAAGAAAAATGCGGAGACAAATATAGCTACAAAAAAGTTAGATGTACCTCTAATTAAATTCCAACAAACACCACTGATTTTACTTCTTGGAACTCTGTGATTTTTTCCTCTTAAATTAAAAAAAAAAAAAATTCCCCATTGTACAAACTAAAAGGTATGTGTGATGTTTCATGAAATCAGAAGTTGGAGGACACTGAGAGGAGACATGCCCAGTGTGCAGCAGTGGTGATCAGGTGGCTGATTCAAGTATTGCAGAGCAGCACCTGAGAAGGGAGCTGGGGAACCAATCCCCAGACCCCACAGAAAGGGCTGAAGGGCACAGGGAGACTGACTCAGAGCCACACATGCAGCAACAGGAGACTCAGAGAAGCACTGGCCTGATGTCTCTGCTTCTGTACCTGGGAGGGACAGATAAGACTTCAGCAAGAGGGAAGGTGAAGGTTATTCATTAATTAGACTTGTTCTGGATATGTTATATTTGAATGAAAGGAAATATTCAAATGTCAGTAGCCTGTGGATAATATGAGATATGGTCAGGACCAAAGATAGAATTGCCCAGATAGGTGTAAAGACTGAAGACGATTGAAGGAATGAGCTCTCTGAGAGAGTAAAAGAAGAACTGAGAGCAAACAGAAGCATAAATAACAAAAACACTGCCCATGGATTTCTGATGCCCACATCAGCCTGCCCCAGGCTACCAACTTAAATAACCTGCTTCCCAGGTTTCCGCTCAGCTTGCAATCCGTCCTTGAACTTCATCTTGTTGGCGGAACCTGGACCGCATTGTCTGTCTCAAGGCATTCTTCTCCCACCCTACCCAGAGGCAGGACTCAGATTCCAGGATTCTTTGTGCCTATTTAAATGGACCTGGCAACCTGTGACAAGCACCCCGGTGATGCTGAGAATGGCCATTCAATAGAAACTCATCTGCAACACCAGACCCTGTCTTTTCAAATCAGGAACCTGAATGTCACTGTTGACTTGGATCGAACTTGAGTTTGTTACACCTTAGATTGGTTATTCAGGCTGCAGGCTCTTTCCTGTAGGGGTTCAATGCCCACCTACTCTCAGGCTCTGCACCACTAGACTTGCCACATTTGGTCCCTGCTTCTAGGAACCCCCAGTGCCGTGGACGGATAAGGTCATTGGTTGTTTTCATTTTTTAAACTGATAGAAACTTAGGTCCAATTTAGTGGAAATAGTCATTTACAACATAAAAGCACATAGTAAGCATATTTTGTTACCGTTATTGTTGAGTTATCAAATGGTAAAACGAGGATCATAAGAGAGAAATACTCACTTGGACAAAGATCTCCAATCCATCAAGGAATGATGCCACCAGGTAAGGTGATGTGTCCTAACTCAGGGTCTTATGTCTTCCATCAAAGGACTTTCGCTATGTAGTAGGGTGAACTGGCCTGATTCAGAGTTAACTGCAATACAAGGTGTTAAGTGATATGTTTCATATGGGTTGTGCAAACAAATTCTATAGGACAGAAAAGGAGGGAGGACACTTCTAGTAGTGATGATCAAGGAAGACCTCAAAAGGTGGTAATGGATTTGGGCCTTGGAGATAAGATTTCTTGAAAGGATGATAAAGAACCACGACATTCCAGGTAGAAGAAACTGGAAGACAGCATGGAGGTATCAATTTGCAATGTTTGGAGAGAATGACAGACGGATTCAACTGAAGTGAGGGAATTAATCAAGACGTTCATGGGAGGAAAGTCATTACAGTTGGTGTTGGATTTGATGTAAAATGGAAATGCGCAACAAGAAGCTTGAGATATGGAGCTTGAGAATGAGAAACCAGAGCTCAAAATGTATATTTTAGTTCCCAAACATGGGGTTATGGAAATTTAGAGAGTAGAGAAGATCTCTTCTCTATATACTTTTCTAGAGAGGAGGCTCAGCGTTCACAGGAATGCCCAATTAGGCAGGCCACCAAAACCAAACCATGGCCCCCAAGTCGATTACAGCTCATAGTCACCCTGTAGGACAGAGTAGGACTGCCCTATAGGGTTTCCAAGGCTATAATCTTTATGGAAGCAGTCTGCCACATCCTCCTCCAGCACAGCAGCTATTGGGTTCCAGCGACTGACCTTTTGGTTAACAGCTGAGCTCTTTAACCACTGCACCTACAGGGCTCCTAATCAGGCAGTACGAGAGGAAACAGTGAAGAAACAGAGATGGAGAAGAGAAATCATGATAACGTGGAGTGACAAAGGTCAAGAGATGCAACTTCAAAAAGAGGCGGTTGGTCTTTTTCAGTAGTATCATAGGAATCTAAAGATGAGAAGGATAATGGGTTTGGCAGTTAGAGATCATCGGTGATCTGTGAGAGGCATGTCCGCACAGTAAGATGGTAAGATGGGATAAAACTAGATGGCAGGAAGGGGAGTGACCTCGTCCATATCCATCCATCCATCCATCAAACCATTATTAAGCACCCACTATGTCCAGCAGGAGCCCTCATGGCACAGTGGTTAACAGCTTGGCTGCTAACGAAATGGTCAGCAGTTCGAATCCACCAGTCTCTCCTTGGAAACCCTATGGAGCAGTTCTGCTCTGTGTTATAGGATCGCTATAAGACAGAGTCAACTTGACATCAACAAGCTTTGAGACTGAGCAAATAAATCTCCTTGAAAATATGGGAAAGACTGACAAGTTTTAAAAAATAAAAAGAGGTAGAGAAAAGAAACAGCAAAGTACAGAGAAAAAATGTGGAGTTGTTGTGTTTGTTTTGTCTTTTAATTAACTCCAAGAACACTGAATGGGGCATTTTCATAAGGACATATTAATGTTTGCCACTTGGAAACTAGAGAGCAGATTTCATGTTAATAAAATTGGTAATAGATACTTCTATTTGCAAGCTCTCCGATTCATTGTCTCTTCTCATCTTCATGATGCCAGTGGGGATTCTGTTTCCACTTGGAAAGACTATTAGAACCAATTTCTTTTAGCACCGCCTCCACTCTCCACCCTCTCACAGCTTGGAGACCTAAGCAATGAGCTTTTATGTGTCTTAGACATCTGCCCACATGTTCAAGGTCGTTTTGGAGCTCTCTCTCACGTAAGAAGAACTGTGATCAAAGGCGAAGAAGCAACGTAAGGGTCCTACACTGTACCCAAGAGGACATTTGAGACTTTTTTTTGACAAATTTTTCACTCATTGTCAACATGTTTAATGTCTGAGGGGGAACTTGTTCATAGCAAAAACCTCTTACAGCTGCATGTGTTTTAACTGATACTCAGTTGGTTAAATGTGTAAATCCAATATCTAGTTTTTCTTTAGTCTATAAACACATCTTATAAATCTGAAAAGTTCTCTCTTAAATCTAATTTGTGTGTGTGCGTTAAAAAGCTAAACATTCACGTTTCCTTGCTCTTAGACTAATGCTTCGGGGGGAGCCCTTGTGGTGCAGCAATTAAGCACTTGGCTGCGAACTGAAAGGTTCGCAGCTTGAGCCTACCAGATGCTCCGAGGGAGAAAGATGGGGCAATCTAATGTGGCAGTCGGCTTACTTGGAAACCCTATGAGGCAGTTCTACTCTGTCCTATGACTAATGCTCAATTACTTCATAAACATGAGATGGAGCTCTTCCCCTAAATATTTTAAAATCATTTTCCAACTTAGTCAAACTATCTTACACATTTTCATTTAGTCACAGATAACAAATCAAATAATCTTAAAAACATAAACAGCACTTATAAACACAATTAATTAAATTCCCCCTGAACATTTCAAACTGTAATCACATATTTAATATATCTGGTTTTCTTAAAAACTCCAAATCCCTAGCAGGATGATTTATATATTGGAGAAACAAAATCTTTCTCAGCGCTCACCTAGCTCTTGCAAACCTAATAAGTCAAAATTTCTAAATTTAGCATACTAAATTCTCTTAAGCACTTCAGCATCCTAAGAATTAAACTTATAAATTCAGTCAATGAGGCTCTCTTAAGTATCTAAACATCGGCTACAAAATTCATTAGTTAGATCCTCCAAAGTATTTAAATTAAAATTACAAATCTGGTAAGTCAACTTCTCTAGTATATTGTATTCTCCTTTCCAACATCTTAAAAACCAAGCACACACAAAGCAACATGGCAATCACAAAACTCACTGCTATACACACACTACTTACACAAAAGTACCATTTCTTTATTGTCTCTTCTTAAAAATGCCTTCCCAGGGTTGCAGTCACACAAGCAGGAGTGGCAGAAGCATCTTTTCTGTAAGGAGCCACTGAGGCGCCGGAATCAGAGATTGAGTCAAAGATTGAAATACAGATTGTGCCCATCAGGGGTCTTCCTCAGAGCTGCAGCCCACTGCCCTGAGCCCCTTCTCACAGTGGAGCTCAGCCTGCTGGGTCCCCACAAGACCCTCCCACACCTTTCTGCTAAGATTGAGTTTTGCAGCCCCAGCACACCCTCTATCTCCTTGGCTTCCTTCAAGTTTTGCCCTTTCCTAGTGTTTCTCTTAACATTTTGTCATTTGACTTAGAAAAATGGAAATCATGCAGAGCTTCGCCACTCTACCTCTAGTTTGCAATCAACGTCTTTGCCACTTAGAATTAACTGAATTCTGCACCCTCCTAACATTTTACCTTCTTATCGACCTCCATCTCAGAGTCATTCATTGACATGGAAAACCCACTGTGATGGAGTCAACTCATAGCTACCCTATCTATAGGATGGAGTAGAACTGCCCCATAGGGTTTCCAAGGCTACAATCTTTTTGGAAGAAGACTGCCACATCTTTCTCCCACAGAGCAGTTGGTGTGTTTGAACCACAGATCTTTTGGTTAGCAGCCGAGTGCTTAACCACTGTACCACCAGGGCTCCTTTGACGTGAAAAAAAGTCCTTAGTCCTTGGGTTTCTTTTCTGAGGCTTGAAGTCATGAAAAATATTTGCCAGGTTTCTTCTGAGTTTATCGTATTCCTTGACATGAATCATCAAAAATGGGGTAGTGCCTACTGGTTTTGACAAACTAAGATGCTCATGTTTTCAGTTCTGTGCTCCAGAGAGTTTGTGTGTCTTCTAGACAGGAAATCTCCACTGCAGCCTCCATTCCTCTGGCCATGAGGTCTTCAGTGACAAAGGCTTTCTTCTTGGAGCCTAGAAGCCACCTAGGACACTTGAATCCTTCCAGTTGGATCATGACATATTATTTCTTCAGATCAACTGGGTTTCCCCTATGAGAATAGTCTCATGGCTTTTTCAAAATGCCAAAGAAGACTGGATTCCTTCACTTTTCCTTCCTTCTCCGTGCCATAGAAATCAGATAATAGAAAATAAGCAATGCTCTGTACTTACAGCTCAATCCAGTGCCCTAAGCCATATGTGAACTAATGAGTGTCTGCCTTCACAAATCACATAGCTGCCGGAGCTCAGTCAGGGCATGAATGAGCTCATGAACAGTCACCCTAGCTGCCCTTCAGTTATCTCTATCAGAGAATATAATCAAGGCACTAATTTTTAAAAGTCTCACTTGCACATTTAGTGGCATGGGGCATATTAGGAGTGTAAGCTTAAATACCCACCTTGTATAACTTATTAATTAATTTTATTTTACTGTGAAAAAATGTCCTCTTGAATAATTAATATTCTTTCCTAAGAGAATTTGCCTGACTCTGGATATGTTTAAACAAAATAAAACCATACAAACAGCTGAAATACTCTCCTAAATTGTCTCAGAAAGCCAGCAGGGCTTAAAAATGCTCCTGGAATTCATAATGGGAAGTAAAATGAAGGCAGCCCTAAAGGTGAAATATAGCTAGTTTGCTTGACAATTTGACTGGACTCTCCACAGAGGAGCTAGAAAATAATCTAGAAAACCTTGTGACTGAATCCTCACTGGAGGCATTATTTAAAATTTTTTCCCAAAGATGGAACAGTTACTTTCTCTTCTCAGCTGAAATGATGAGGAGTCTGGAGGCTAATGTGTAAAAGACTCAGAATATCAGCCAAACCACATTGTCAGAAAGAACGTTTCAAATTCTATCCTGAAGTACAACACTGTCAATGATAGGATAATATTCATATGCCTACAAGGAAGACCATTTAATGCAACTATTATTTAAATTTATGCATCAACCATTAAAGCCAAAGATGAAGAAATTGAAGGTTTTTACCAACGTCTGTAGTCTGAAATTGATCAAATATGCAATCAAAATGCATTGGTAATTACTGGTGATTGTAATACGAAAGTTGGAAACAAAGAAGAATGGTAGTTGGAAAATATGGCTTTAACGATAGAAATGACACTGGAGATCACGTGGTAGAATTCTGCAAGACCAACAACTTCTTCATTGCAAATACCATGTTTCAAAAGCATAAACAGTGACTACACACATGGACCTCACTGAATGGAAAACACAGGAATCAAATTGACTACATCTGTGGAAAGAAATGGTAGAAAAACTCAATATCATCAGTCAGAACAAGGCCAGAAGCCTACTGCAGAACAGACCATCAGTTGTTCATATGCAAGTTCAAATCGAAGCTGAAGAAAATTAGAACAAGTCCACAAGAGCCAAGGTATGACCTTGAGTATATCCCACCTGAATTTAGAGACTATCTGAAGAATAGATTTGACACTTTGAACACTAATGACCGAAGTCCAGATGAGTTGTGGAATGACATCAAGGACATCATACATGAAGAAAAAAAAAGGTAATTAAAAACACAGGAAAGAAAAAAAGACCAAAATGGATGTCAGAAGAGACTCTGAAACTTGCTCTTGAACGTCAAGCAGCAAACGAGAACAGAAGAATTGAAGTAAAAGCACTGAACAGAATATTTCAAAGGGAAGCTCAAGAAGACAAAGTATTAAAACGAAATGTGCAAAGACCTGGAGTTACAAAACCAAAAGGGAGGACCATGCTCGGCATTTCTCAAGCTGAAAGAAATGAAGAAAAAATTCGAGCCTCGAGTTGCATTATTGAAGGATTCTACAGGGAAAATATTGAATGACGCAGGAAGCATCATAAGCATAAGGGGAATACACAAAGTAATTTTACCAAAAAGAATTGGTCAACATTCAACCATTTCAGGAGTTAGCACGTGATCCAGAACGGATGATACTGAAGGAAGAAGTCCAAGCTGCACTGAAGGCATTGGCAAAAAACAAGGCCCCAGGAATTGACAGAATACCAACTGAGATGTTTCAACAAGTGAATGCAGTGCTGGAGGTGTTCACTCATCTAGGCCAAGAAATTTGGAAGACAGTTTCCTGGCCAGTCGATTGGAAGAGCTCCATATTTGTGCCCATTCCCAAAAAAGGTGATAGGACAGAATGCAGAAATTATCAAACAGTATCATTAATATTAAAAAAAAAAAAATATTACTCGCAAGTAAAATTTTGCTGAAGATCCTTCAAAAGTGGTTGCAGCAGAACATCAACAGGGAACTGCCAGAAGTTGAAGCCGGATTCAGAGAAGGATGTGGGGCCAGGGATATCATTGCTGATGACAGATGGATCTTGGCTGAAAGTAGAGAATACCAGAAAGATGTTTACCTGTGTTTTATTAACTATGAAAAGTCATTCAACTGTGTGGATCCTAACAAATTATGGATAACATTGTGAAGAATGGAAATTCCAGAAGACTTAATTGTGCTCATGAGGAACCTGTGCATAGACCAAAAGCAGTCATTCGAGCAGAACAAGGGGGTACTGCACTGTTTAAAGTCAGGAAAGGTGTGTGTCAGGGTTGTGTCCTTTCACCATACTTATTCAATCTGTATACGGAGCAAATAATCTGAGAAACTGGACTATATGAAAAAGAACGTGGCATCAGAATTCAGGAAAGACTCATTAACAACCTGTGATATGCAGATGACACACCTTGCTTGGAGAAAACAAGGAGGATTTAAGGTACTCACTGATGAAGATTAAAAATTACAGCCTTCAGTATGGATTACGCTTCAACATAAAGAAAACAGAAATCCTCACAAATGGACCAATAAGCAACATCATGAAAAATGGAGAAAATATTGAAGTTGTCAAGGATTTCATTTTACTTGGATCCCCAATTAACATCCGTGGAAGCAGTGGTCAAGAAATCAAATGATGTATTGCAATGGGCAAATCTGCTGCAAAAGACCTCTTTAAGTGTTAAAAAGCAAAGATGTCAGCTTGAGGACTACGGTGCACCTGACCCAAGCCATGGTATTTTCAATCTCCTCATATGCATGCAAAAGCTGGACAATGAATAAGGAAGACCAAAGAAGAATTGATGCCTTTAAATTATGGTATTGGTGAAGAATATTCAATATACCATGGACTGCCAGAAGAATGAACAAATTTATCTTGGAAGTAGTACAGACAAAATGCTCCTTAGAAGCAAGAATGGCAAGACTTAGCCTCATATACTTTGGACATGTTATCAAAAGGGACTGGTCTCTGAAGAAGGGCATCATGCTTGGTTATATAGACTGTTAGTGAGAAAAAGGAAGACCTTTCAATGAGATGGACTGACACAGTGGCTGCAATAATGGGTTCAATCATGGCAATGATTGTGAGGATGGTGCAGGACCAGGCAGTGTTTTGTTCTGTTGTACATAGAGTTGCTGTGAGTCGGAATTGACTCAATGGCACCTAACAACAACAACAACAGCTGTCCTGGGTTTTCAGTGGCCAGTTAAGACACTGGCAACCCAAAACTCTAGGCAGAAGGCAAACAAAACAATGATACCACCCCATCATCTTTCCGATGTTTTTCTGCCAATAATGCTATCACCAGTTCAAATCTGCAGCGAGGCCCTCATCTGATCCTGCCTCAAGAATGGAAGTGCCTCATGATCCCAGATTCCTTCTCCTTTTGCTTCCCAGCCCAATCCAGTTTAATAAATTGAGTTGAACCAAGAAAAAATCAGGTAATTAAAATCACACTAAGAGGTGGGAATGACATGGGCTTCTACCTCCCACATCCTGTTTGTACTTTAAACAGGGAATATGTTATTCACTCCATGACCAGGAAGACTTGTAGAGAATCAAGACAAGCTTAGTCCTACGGACTGAACCAATGTGGGATGTAAGTAGTGCTGGAATTTAGGCACTGCAGAAGTGTCCATCGTTTAGCCTTCAAAAAATGGCCCCACATATCTACAAAGGAGGTTTCTGGGGAGCACTGAGGAGCGGGGAGTCCTATCATCACAAGCCCAGATTACTGCTAAGAGACCTTTTTCCATCACAGTTAGAACTGCTTTGACCTTGAGAAGCAAGTGAGCTCTGTGTTTGTGTTTGGTTGAATTTGTTTCTGTTCTTCTTCCTACTCACACCTTTGTAAGTTGTTAATTCTCTGGCAAATATGTAACATTTTTATAAGTTGGAAGGGACTTTGAGTTACAGTCCCAGTGAGCTGTGAGGGTCTAGTAGGTTGGTTTAAGGGCAGCAGTGCATCCTGTTTAGATGGGAAAGGGTGATTCTTCACCTCTCCAGCATCTTCATCAATGGATTTGTGCTGTTTACAAATCCTGGGGCAAGAGCCAGGTTTCCAAAAGCTGAGCTTTCCGCTAGGTCTGTTTTGACTCACACCTTACCTGAAAGCTTTCAGCCCTTTTTCTTTGGCCATGTCTTTTCTTTCTCCAATTGTGTCTCTCCCTTTCTGTCTTCACCGAGATAAAAAATTCCTTGTGCCATGTCCTCCCAACCCTCCTTAGCACTTCAAAAAGAGCATGCTTCAATACATGCCATTGATTGAAAAACAGAGATGGAACAGAGAAAAAGCAAAAGCTGTTGTGTATAAAACAATTGACATGGATCAAAGACTAAATATAAAATCTAAAACAATAAAGATGACGGATGACAATGATAGGAGCTCTAATACATGGCATAAATAGAATGCAAAACATTACTAGCAATGCACAAACACCAGAAGAGAAACTAGATAACTGGGAGCTCCTAAAAATCAAACACTTATGCTCATCAAAAGACTTCACCAAAAAGACAACCTGAAGGCTGGGAAAAAATTTTTTGGCTATGACATATCTGATCAGGGTCTAATCTCTAAAATCTACAAGATACTGCAAAACCTCAACAACAAAAAGACAAATAACCCAATTAAAAAACGGGCAAAGGATATGAACAGGCACTTCACCAAAGAAGATATTCAGGAGGCTAACAGATACAAGAGGAAATGCTCATGATCATTAGCCATTAGAGAAATGTAAATCAAAACTACAAGATACAATATCACCCCAACAAGGCTAGCATTAATCCAAAAAACACAAAATAATAGATGTTAGATAGGCTGTGGAGAGACTGATACACTTATACACTGCTGGTGGGAATGTAAAATGGTACAACCACTTTGGAAATCGATTTCTCATTTCCTTAAAAAGCTAGAAATAGAACTACCATACGATCCAGCAATCGTACTCCTTGGGATATATCTCAGAGAAATAAGAGCCATCACACGGATATATGCACACCCATGTTCATTTCAACATTGTTCACAATAGCAAAAAGATGGAAACAACCATCAACAGATGAATAAATAAATTACGGTATATTCACACAATGGAATACTACACAACGATAAAGAATAATGACGAATCTATGAAACATCTCATGACATGGATGAATCTGGAAGGCATTATGCTGAGTGAAATTAGTCAGTCACAGAAGGACAAATATTGTATGAGACCACTATTATAAAAACTCAAGAAAAGGTTTAAACACAGAAGAAAACATTCTTTGATGGTTACGAGGGTGGGGAGGGAGGGAGAGGGGTATTCACTAAGTAGATAGTAGACAAGAATCATCTTAGATGAAGGGAAGGACAACACACAATACAGGGGAAATCAGCACAGCTGGACTAAACCAAAAGCTAAAAAGTTTCCTGACTACAATCAAACACCTCTAGGGGCAGAGTAGTAGGGCAGGAGTCTGGAGACCGTGGTTTCAGGGGACAACTAAGTCAACTGGCATAACAAAGTTTATTAAGAAAATGTTCTGCATCCCATTTTGGTGAGTGGCATCTGGGGTCTTAATAACTAGCAATCGGCCATCTAAGACGCATCAATTTGTCTCAACCCACCTGGAGCAAAGGAGAATGAAGAACACCAAAGAGTCAAGGAAAATATTAACCAAAGAGACAGAGAGGGCCACATAAACCAGAGACTCCATCAGCCTGAGACTGGAAGAACTAGATGGTGCCTGGCTACCACCAGTGATGGTCCTGACAGAGAACACAACAGAGAGTCCGTGATGGAGCAGGAGAAAAGTGGGATGCAGCACTCAAATTCTAGTAAAAAGTCCAGACTTCATGGTCTGACTGAGATTGGAGCAGCCCCAGAAGACATGGCCACCAGACTCTCTGTTAACCCAGACCTACAACCATTCCCGAAGCCAACTCTTCAGACAAAGATTAGACTGGAGTATAAGACATAAAATGATACTCGTGAAGAGTGTGCTTTTTAGTTCAAGTAGATACATGAGACTAAATGGGTAGCTCCTGTCTAGGGGCAAAATGAGAAGGCAGAAAGGGACAGGAGCTGGTTGAGTGGACTTGGGAAATCCTGGGTAGAAAGAAGGAGTGTATTGTTACATTATAGAGAGAGCAAGTAGGGTCACATAACAATGTGTGTATAAATTTTTGTATGAGAAACTAACTTGAGCTGTAAACCTTCACTTAAGGCACACATGCAAAAAAAATTGACAAGTACATTTACACAGCAATATAAATAAGCGCAAATTGCTATAGTTCTGATTCAGCAGACAAGTCCAGAAGCTTCCTGAAGGATTCTTTAAAGCTGTTCATTTAGGTATGAACCTAAAATACTTTTTTAAAAAATTACTATTTAATATTGACTGCGCAGCTCTGAATTCCCTTCTGAGTGCAATTAATATGCATACTTTTAAAACTATAAAAGTGTTGCATGTCCATTAAAGAAAAATAAAAACTTACAAAAATAATAAAAAGAAGAATAAAAGCAAAAGCAAACCTTCATCTCACTACCCAAATGTCATTATTGTCAATTCTCAAAAATTAAATCATTCTGGGACTAGAATCTTTTATATAATTGTAGTCTTGTGGTTCCCACTCGTCTGTTACTTTGTCTTCCTCTGGTGGCTTGCATGTTTAGGTGATGCTGGAAGCTATGCCACCAGTATTTCAAATACCAGCAGGTTTCTGCAGAGCTTTCAGACTAAGACCGGGTAGATGGATCTGGCAGTCTACTTATGAAAAAATTAGCCAGTGAAAACCCTATGAATAGCAGCGAAACATTGTCTGATATAGTGCTGGAAGATGAGCCCCTCAGGTTGGAAGGCACTCAAAAGACAACTGGGGAAGAGCTGCCTCCCCAAAGTAGAGTCAACCTTAAGGCCATGAATAGAGTAAAGCTTTGGGGTCAAAATGGGAAGAAACAGGTGCAAACATCCATTAATAACCAGAATATGGAATAAATGAAGTATGAATCTAGGAAAATTGGAAGTCATCAAAAATGAAATGGAAAGCATAAAGATCAACATCCTAGGCATTAGTGACCTGAAATGGACTGGTATTGGCCAGTTTGAATCAGATAATCATATGGTCTAGCATGCTGGGAATAACAAACTGAAGAGGATTGGTGTCACACCCATCATCAACTAGAATAGTTCAAAGTCTATCCTGAAGAAAAATGCTGTCAGTGATAGAATAATATCCATACACCTACAAGGAAGACCAGTTAATAGGAGTATTGTTCAAATTTACACATCAACCACTACGGCCAAAGATGAGGAATTTGAAATTTTTTTACCAACTTCTGCAGTCTGAAATTGATCAAACAGGCAATCAAGATGCATTGATAATTCCCGGTGATCGTAATGTAAAAGTTGGAAACAAAGAAGAAGGATCAGTACGGAAAATACCACCTTGCTGATAGGAAAGACACCAGAGATAACATGATAGAATTTTGCAAGAACAACTTCTTCATTGCAAATACCTTTTTTTAACAACATAAACGGCGACTACACACTTGGACCTTGCTGGATGGAATACACAAGAATCAAATTGACTGCATTTGTGAAAAAGACAATGGAAAAGCTCAGTATTATCAGTCAGAACAAGACCAGGGACCAGCTGAGGAACAGACCATCAATTACTCATATGCAAGTTCAACTTAAAGCTGAAGAAAATTAGAGTCAGTCCACAAGAGACTAGATATGACCTTAAATATATCTCACCTGAATTCAGAGACCATCTCAAGAATAAATTTGACACATTGAACATTAACGACCGAAGACCAGATGAGTTGTGAAATGACATCAAGGACATCATACATGAAGAAAGAAAAAGGTCATTAAAAAGACAGTACAGATGTCAGAAGAGACTCTGAAACTTGCTCTTGTACATAGAGCAGCTAAAGCAAAAGGAAGATGTGATGAAGTACAAGAGCTGAGCACAAGATTTCAAAGGGCAGCTCGAGAAGACAAATTATTATAATGACATGTGCAAAGACCTGGAGTTATAAAACCAAAAGGGAAGAACAGGCTCGGCATTTCTCAAGCTGAAAGAAATGAAGAAAAGATTCAAGCCTCAAGTTGCAATATTGAAGAATTCTATGGAGAAAATATTGAATGATGCAGGAGGCATCAAAAGAAGATGGAAGGAATACACAGAGTCACTGTACCAAAAAGAACTGGTTGATGTTCAACCATTTGAGAAGGTAGCATATAATCCAGAACCAATGGTACTGAAGGAAGAAGTCCAAGCTGCAATGAAGGAACAGTGAAAAACAACACTCCAGGAATTGACAGAATACCAGTTGAGATATTTCAACAAATGAATGCAGCACTGAAGTTGCTCATTCAACTAGATCAAGAAATTTGGAGACACCTCTGGCCAACCGACTGGAAGAGTTCCATATTTGTGCCCATTCCAGAGAAAGGTGATCGAACAGAATGCAGAAATTATTGAACAATATCATTAATATTACATGCAAGTAAAATTTTGCTGAAGATCTTTCAAAAGCAGTTGCAGCAGTACATCAACAGGAAACTGCCAGAAGTTCAAGCCAGATTCAGAAGAGTACGTGGAACCAGGGATATCATTGCTGATATCAGATAGATGTTTGCTGAAAGCAGAGTATCAGAAAGATGCTTACCTGTGTTTTATTGACTATGCAAAATCGTGGTAGATTGTAGACAAGAATCATCTTAGGTGAAGGGAAGGACAACATGCAATACAGAGAAAGTCAGTACAACTGGACTAAACCAAAAGCTAAAAAGTTTCCTTAACGCAACCAAACACTTTGAGGGACAGAGTAGGTAGGGCTGGGGTCTGGGGACCATGGTTTCAGGGAACATCTAGGTCAATTGGCATAACAAAGTTTATTAAGAAAATGTTTTGCATCCCATTTTGGTGAGTGGTGTCTGGGGTCTTAAAAGCTTGCAAGCAGCCATCTGAGATGCATCAATTGGTCCCAACCCACCTGGAGCAAAGGAGAATGAAGAACACCAAAGAGTCAAGGAAAATATTAACCAAAGAGACAGAGAGGGCCACATAAACCAGAGACTCCATCACCCTGAGACCAGAAGAATTAGATGGTGCCCAGCTACCACCAGTGACCACCCTGACAGGGAACACAACAGAGAGTCCCTGGCAAACCAAGAGGAAAGTGTGGAGCAGAACTCAAATTCATGTAAAAAGACCAGACTTAATGGTCTGACTGAGAATGGAGGAACACCCAATGTCATGGCTCCCAGATGTTCTGTTAACCCAGAACTAAAACCATTCCTGAAGCCCACTTGTCAGACAAAGATTAGGCTGGACTATAAAACATAAAATAATACTTGTGAAGAGTATACTTCTTCTTTCAAGCAGATACAGGAGACCAAATGGGAAGCTCCTGTCCGGAGGTAGGATGAGAAGGCAGGAAGGGACAAGAGCTGGTTGGATGGATAGCAGAAACCCGGGGTGGGAAGATGAAGTGTGCTATCCCATTATAAGGATTGCAACTAGTAACACGTAACAATACGTGTATAAATTTTTGCATGAGAAATTAACTTGAACTGTAATCTTTCACCTAAAGCGCAACTGAAAAAAAAAAAGTGGCAACACCAAGTTTGGGCAAAGATGTGGAGCAAACAAGCTCAAATACACTATTGGTAGGAATGTAAATTGGTATGCCACTTTGGAAAACTATCAGTGTTACTAAAGTGAATATTTTCATACTCTGAAATTTCACTGCGAGGTAAATACACAACAGAAATGTGAACATATGTGTACACAAATGTTCATAGAAACTTTATTCATAATAGCAAAAAAGAAAAGAAGAAGGCATAGACCCAACAGATAGGAGTGCTCCTTTCCCCGTAATCCTACCAATTTGGGGAAAACCTTTCCCTATTTAAATGATTAAAATGTTACTTTTGTTTGCATTTCTTACTAGTGAGGTTGAACTTTTTTGTCTATTTATTATCTGGTTGAACTTTTTTGTCTATTTATTATCTGTTTATGTCTAATTTTTCATGTGAATTACCTATTCAAGACTTCAGCAGATTTTTTAATTAAAATATTTAATTTCACATATTAAATGGCAGAAATGCTATATATAAAGGATATAACCTTTTGACTGTGATATGCTGAAATATTTTTCAAAGTTTTATTTATTTTGTTGTGTTTTTGTTTTCAGTGATCTTCTTAAGTTAAATTATTTTATATTGTCAAATCCATCCAGTTTTTTCTTTTATGGTTTCTCTGGTATACTTAAACAGTCCTCCTTCAACCCAAAAGTTAATAAATATGCACACATGATTTCATTTACTTTATGACTAAGAAATTCATCTTAAATCTTTATCCATCAATAATTTAGTTAGGTTACATATAACTTTTAATGCCATATTTTTCTTGTTGTCTTAACACAGTTTTTTGAATAATCTGTCATTTCCCTTTGGATTTGTTACCTGTATCCTACATTGAATTTTATTTATACTTGGGCTGATTCTATCTATTTTGCTGACTCCTGTTTTAATAGTACTACACTGTTTTTGGCTATTTTGGATTTTTAGTATATTTTAATATCTAGAAGGTCAAGACTCTCAGTTATTATCTCAAGAATGTTCTTGACAAATGGCATGCATTCTTCCTGCTAAACTCTGAATTAATTATATAAAACCCCCCACCGAATAAATCCTATTGAAATTTGTATTGGGAATGCTTTAAATTTAGAAATTAATTTTGGGGAAACTGATATTATTAGTGTATCAAGTTTTTTTCAACACATGAATATGGTGTATTTTCTATGTATTCAAGCCTGTAATGTTTTTTATATAATGTTTTATATTTTCTTCATATAAGTCCTACATATTTCTTTAAAAGCTGTATTCCTAAGTAGTGTCAATTTAACATTTTTGGTTGCTAATAATGCAGTCATTTCCCTATAGTTTCTTTTCTAAAGGATTATGTTGATGCATTAGAAAGCTATTTTTTAATAACTATTTTGAAACCAGCTTTTTTAACGTACCTACGCTTCAGCTGAAATTCTAATGTTTTTCTTGTTGTATTTTTCTTGTTAATGTTTTCTGAAATAATCTTAGAGTCACAAGTCGTTTTCTTTTTTTTTCCCTGATACTCAATGTCTGTGTGCTTCTTTTCTTTACTAGAACTTTCAGGACAATGTTAATTAAAACTGGTGATGTCAAACATCTTTTTTTTTTTTAATCTCTAACTTTAATAGGAATGTTTCTCTTAATATCACTTTAATAATGTTAGCTGTTGGTTAAGAGAGGCATTTTACAATTACATCATTTAACTCCTAGTTTACCAACAGATTTAATCAGATACAGATATGTAATTTACCAATTGTATTTTTGTCATCTATCAATACATTTTTTTAAATCGCCTAATTTCCTAGTTTTCAACTGTTCTAAACAAACAAACAAAAAAATCCAAACCTGTTGCCATCGAGTTAATTCCAACTCACAGTGACCCTATAGGTCAGAGTAGAACTGCCCCATAGGGTTTCCAAGAAGCAGCTGGTGAATTCGAACTGCCTTTTGGTTAGCAGCCGCGCTCTTCTAGAGCTCCTACAATAAGCACCACCTGGCGGTGTTCTTTATTTGGTAGCACACTACTAGATTTGCTTGTTAATGTTTTATTAAGATTTTGGCATCTTTGTTCAAAAGTTAAATTAACATAACCTTTAAATTTTTGGTGTCGTCTTTTCAAGTTTGGTATCAAGACTATAAAAAAAAAATAGTATTTTCTAAAATTTATTCCATTGGCTAAAATAAGTGCACTTCAGTGAGGAGCTTTTTCTCCAACCAATTTCCAATTTCCCCCAAAGATACTGCTTCCCTTTTTTTTCTCTGTTATCATATAGCAGTACAGGGCACCTCCCAGACCCTGCACGTGAAGCAAAGGAAAAAAGAAATAACACAGTAGGTTATTGATTCAGAAAACAAGTGGGAGGGGTATGCACAGTAGTTTGCAGATTTCACCCTCGCCTGGGAGCCTCTCCAGACAGTGACATAAAGGGCAGAGAAAGAAGCCCAGCCCACTACACTTGTCAGTGATGATCAATGCAGAAGCCAGCAGAATAGGGAAGGAGACCGCAGCGCCCCTCAATGCAATGGTGAAGCTCCTCCGTTAGAGGGGGAGGCCAAGCCTCAGATCTCCATCTTTCTCTGCCAAATACAGTATCCCAGGGGAGACACAGCCTCGTGGGCAGATAGGTCTTGATAAAACCCAGAAGAAGTACAGCAATGCAGACTTTTTCAGCTTGGGTTGCATTTTGTACAACATCTTGCATGCCTGCGAGTAACGAAGCTGCCTATTTAAGGATCTCAATAATTAACGTTTAAAAAGGAACAAATGTGATTTTTTTTTAGTTAAATTTCAATTTTAAAACATCGAAGCTTGATTTTTCTGCAGACCCTCCCTTCCCACTCTATAGGTAATATGAATAAGGCAAGCATGTAGATAATATTGAAGAATAAGTATAAATAGGCCTTATTTTGTGGTTAAAAAAAATCATTATACATGCAGCTTATTGCTTTTAACATGTTGTTATTAATCCAAATCGAGTTTCATTTTCTTTTCATCATCACTTTGCTTTTGAAGTGGTAATTGTGGCTCTTATGTTTTATTAACATTGAACTCACTCAAGCTATATAGATGTACATTAATTAATTCAACAAATATGTATAGAGAGGCTACCCCATAGTCTGGCTCTAGGGACACAATAGTCAGCAAAAATCAAGCATGATTTCTGCCCTCAAGGAGCTTGCAGTCAAGTGGGATATTAATAAGACATTAATCCTTTGATTCTTAAAATTAATACACAATTATAAAATGTCATAAGAGCTATTAAAGAACATTAATGTTATGCAAGTATATAAAAATTCACCTGCCTGTTACTGTGCCATTCCCACAACAGGTTGTGTTTTCATTGGCTGATTTTTAGAAATGTACCACCTGGCCTTTCTTCCTCCACTAGTAGAGACACTGACAATTTCCCAGCCTTCCTTGCAGAAGCATTGGCCATGTTACAGAGTTCTGGCCAATGGGTGCAGCAGGAAGTCTGCAGGGAGGGCTTCCCTTACTGAATAAAAAGGCAACGCCCACAGGGAGTTTTTTGTTTTTTTTTTTTACCCTTTGCCTTTCCCCATATTTCCTCTTATAACATGGGTAAGAGGCCCAGAAGGAAGCAGCACTTTTTATCTATAAGAACAAGGAACCTACCCACTTAGGCGTGTGGATCAGAAAGTTAGCAAGAGCCTGGAACCCTGGATGCATCACTGATCCATGTACCATTCCTAAACTACCTGGCTCTGGACTTCTTGTCATGAAAAACAATGAACCTTCTATCTCTTTAAGCCCTTGATAACCTGGTTTTCTGTTATTTGCAACCAAATGTAATCTTAACTAATTGAGAAGAGTGAGATGAGGTAGGGAAGAAAGAGTGCCAGACAAAATTACTGTGTTTACAAAAACCCTGAGTGGGAGGAAGTATACGTATTAGAGAAACAAATACTTTTCATTTATACTTGCCCTCCTTAGCCTTAAAATTTTTTCCGTGGATAAAATTAAAAAGAAAAGTAGAAGAAACATAAAATCATAACTCATAAGCACTATGGTAATTCATTATCATCCCAATTATTAATGGAGCATCAGTAATTATCAATAATTATTATTATCAATAGAAGCTCACTGCAGACTGTGAGGTAGACAAGATAGCTGAGAGTGGCTGGAAATGTTTACTCTGAGCCTACATTTTATCTCCTATTTAAGAGAGCAAGTAAGGATGACATGACCTTAGGGGTACCATAGAATTCACTTTAATTTTTTTTAATCATTCTAATACTTTTTTTTTTTTTAGTTAATACTTAGTATTATTTGAAGAATAATGGATTAATTTTAATATCAGACAATTAAGAACTAATGGTCCAAAGTTTGTTTTCTTCTGTTGTTGTTTTTTCTCCCCTTATTGAAGTTACTTTCTGTTCAGGTTATATTTCTTCTTTTTCCCAGAGGAATTTAGGGAAGTTTTTCAAAGTTACCTTTAACTCTTCTTAACTTTAAATCCGTATTTGTTTTATAAGTTAGTAAAATTAAGTAGAAGTGGGGAGGATGATATGGGACAGAAGAAAAACTGTTGATAGGGAATCCAAATAGGCAGGTAGGTATTACAATATTGAGGCAAAATATCATTAGAACTTCGGCAGTGGAGAAACTAGATTCCAGAGATATTGGGGTGGGATTGGAGGATTTAGCAGACCATTAGGTATTTGGAAGAGAACGGGAGTTGGAAATGAGGAAAGGAAGGAGTTGAAGTTCCTGTTTACTAACTTCTGAGACTAGGTGGGCGGATGGTCACATCAGGAACACAGGAGGCAAGGCAGCTTGGGAAAGAACGTGGACATATTCACAGGAGAACTTCTGCACAGCCACTGTGGATATTCAACACCTATATACTGAGCCCCAGTTCTATCAGTTGTCTATTGCCACAATAAAACTGTGGAAGGAAAAACCAAAAAACTTGAGTAGTTAGCTCCTTAGTCTGCAGTATTCAGCTGATTTGGGCTTGGCTTATCTGAATCTTGGCTAGGTTCACTCATGTGTCTGGGGCCAGTCAGCTACTGACTGATCTAGGCTGGCCTCAGCTGGGGCACTGGGGAAATTCAGCTCTGCTCCACGAGTCTTTCATCCTTCCACAGGCTAGCCAACGCATGTTTTCAAGGCAATGGCAAAGGCACCAAAGGCAAGCAGAGACATGGAAGCACTCTTTCAAACTATGTTTGTGTCACATCTACTAATATAGCACTGGCCAAGTCAAGTCTTCAGGCTAGCCCAGGTTCAAGGTAGGTGGAGTAAAATCCTACATCTTTAGTGATCAAATTGCAAATTCACATAACAAAGGGCAAGGAAACAAGGAGGGATAAATAATTGGGGCCATTAGTGCAATAAATCTGCACATCAATCATGCTGCAGGCACTGTTCTAGATCCAGGAGATACAACAGTGAACAACACAAAGGCCTTATCCTAACTGGGCTTATATTCTTTTAGAGAAATAGAAAAATAAGTGAATATTGGGAAAACTCAAAAATATATAATTTTGAGTACTCACAGGTGCTATAATGAAAAGGGTAAGGGCATAAAGAATGATGGAAAGTAGAGATTGCCTTTTTTAAATGGAAAACCAGGAAAGGCATTTCTATCAAGGTGACATCTGAACAAAAAAAAAGTGAAGGAATGGAGCCAAGCCTGTGAAAATCTTGGAGAAGGATTTTCTACATAGAAAGAAAAGACTCTAAAGCAAGAATGGGGTTGATAATAAAGCCTGGGTAGTTGGTTTGGAGTGAGTGAGGGGGAGAGAGTTTGCACTAAGCAAGGGGTACAGTGGACAAACCCCATCATCATTGCTAACTACATGGTAAGAATCAGTATGAATCCAATTCCCACCTTGAAATGAATCCAGTCCTCACCTTCCCACTTCCCCATCCTCAGCACCAGCCAACTAGGAGGCACTCTCTCCAACCCCAGCCACCCAGAACTGGGTCACAAGTTATACAGACACTGTTCACCAGATCAGCTGCTCACGTAGCACCTCTCTGACCCCCAGCCACCCAGAATGGGGTCAGAGCTCACAAGTTAGAAGGACTCAGTCCTTCAGAATGACTGCCCATGTAGCCCTTCTCTGACCTGCAGCCCCCCAAAACTGGGTCAAAGCTCACAAGTTAGAAGGATTCTGTCCTTCAGACTGCCAAACAGGCAAACGCTGGCCCCTAATGGCTCACTGCCCCTGTGGATTTGCTAATTCCTTGGAACGGCTCAAAGAATTGGCAGAGAGTATCTACACTTACCGTTAGCTATTTACTACTAGAAAGGATACAAACAAAGAAATGCATAGGACAAGGTCTGGGAGGGGTCCCGGCCTAAGGCCTCCTTTGCCCCAGGGACATCATCCTCCAAAGAACAGACGCTTTTACCAAACCAGAAAGCCCCAAGAACTTCCATGTTCAGGGCCTTTAAA
The DNA here is from genome assembly GCF_024166365.1 of Elephas maximus indicus. Classification (NCBI taxonomy): domain Eukaryota; kingdom Metazoa; phylum Chordata; class Mammalia; order Proboscidea; family Elephantidae; genus Elephas; species Elephas maximus. The sequence goes on from NC_064835.1 coordinate 60,623,841, forward strand.
TTCGCTTCACTGCATAGGAACTCTCTCAGGAAAGAGATTATGATGGCTTAGACCAGAGTGTAAGGGTAGATGTAGGACCCAAAAAGAGGTAGGGAGATGTGGTCATATTTGGGATATGTTTTGAAAATAAAGCCAAGAGGATTAGATGATGGGGAAAAGAGCAATCAAGAGTGACCCTTAGGCTTCATATTCAGCGACTTGGAGAATGATGATTCCGTTTACTGAGATAGGGAAGACTGCAGAAGGAATAGGTTCAGGTGCAGAAATCAGGAGTGATTTTTAGCCCTGATAAGTTTGAGATATGTAGCAGACAGACAAGTAGAGATATTGAATGGACAGAGAGTTGATATTTAAATCTGGCATTCAGGAGAAAGTTAAGGACTATGATAACAAAGGTAGAGGTCATTAGCATATAAACAACAACAAACCCATTGCTGTCGAGTTGATTCTGACTCCCAGCGTATAGATGGTACCTAAAACCATGGGGCTGTATACAGCCACCTAGGAAAAATGATGAGATAGAAAAGACTGACACTAAGCCCTTGGGACCTCCATATTTAAGAAACAGGAAGAGCAGAAGGAATTAGCAAACATGAGCAAGAAGGAACAGTAAGTTAAGAACACTAATAGGTGAGGTATTCTGGAAGCTAAATGAAACACTTCAGAAACAGGAAGGAGAAAGTGCATTCTGTGTCATATGCTGCTGAGAGGGTAAGTAAGATGAGAACCAAGAATGGACCATTAGGGTTAATAGAATGAGGTCATTACTGACTTTGACAAAAGTGGCTTCAATAAAATATTGGGGAGCGACTGGGATAGGTTAACAGAAGAATGTGAAAGAAGAAGTGGAGATGAGAGAAGCTGAGCTATAAAGGAGAGAAGAGAAAAATATAGTAAGGAGAGGGGAATGCATAAGGGAGGATTTTTTTTTAAGGCTGATGTTACGGTATGCTGGTATAGTGATAGGAATGGGGGAAAATAGAGAAAAATTATGATGCTGGTGAGGAGAGAATGTAGGAACAAATATTTGGGTAGGAAAGTGGGGAAGGGTCCAGGGTCAGCCTTTAACATGAAGATGTATGATCCACTGTAGCTGGAGGGAAGGTGGACATATGGGTAGAAGTAGGCTGGTAGAGTTGAAGATAAAATGGCATGTTTAATTTTTTTGTTATTGTTGTTTCTGTTTTCTCAGTGAAATAAAAGGCAAGGTTGTCAGCTGAAGGTGAGGAAGGAAGTGGTGTTACAAGTAGAGAAGAGATAAAAAGTTGTACAATAGTCATATTGTGGAGTTGGTGAATGAAATGACTAGACAAATGTTTTAGGATTGTCAGGCAATGCTGAGGGGGCCACTTGAGTTTTGGGAATTGACGAGACAACTTAGAGATCAATCAACGTAATTATTGGACTTGGGGATATGAACTGAAAGATAGGCGGTAATGGTCAAAGAGTGAGAGGCTTGAAATAGAAATTTTGGAGGTGATGCAGTTATTGGTGATGACAAAGTCCAGGTGATGATTCACCATGAAAGTGGAAGGCTGGAAACAAGTAGAGGGAAATATAATTAGAAATGAGGAAGCCAAGGAAGTGAGTAGACAGGGAATTGGATTGATTATGTAAGTGCATATTACAGTCACCAAAAGTGAAGACAGATATAGTGGTGGGTCAGCAGTGAGCCAGGGGCTAAAATCTCTAGTGGATGAGAGGGAATGAGCAATAGATGAGCCAGGAGATGGCTGCAACAAGGAAGGGGTAGTATAATCCAACATCATGTGCTTCAGAGGGGCTGGGGCTTAAAAGAGAAGTAAGGAGCAATGGTCTGGTAGTGGCAGCAAGGAGCAGTTAAGGCACCGTGCACAGTCCAGGCTCTGTGGTGGATGGACTATAGATGAAGAACAGCCACTATCTGAGACACCTACAGCGGTGGAAGTGTAATCCTGAAAAAGCCAAGTTTAGGGGAATAAAAAGTTGAAGGAACCCTTTGAAGAAGAGACTGAGGAATTTGCTGATACAGGCTATGTGTTCTGTGGGGATTGAGGAGGGTGAGAGGGTGTGTTAGACTAGGGCAATGTTTGGACCCATATTGGAGATAAGAGCCAGAATGGTAATTGTTAACTGGAGAGGCACAGACCTCAGACACACAAAGAAGTAAGGAATGATGAGATGACGAGATCGGTCCTAGGGTCAGGAAGGGAATGTTCATATCCTTCAAATTAAACCCTCCATTTTGACCCTGGACAGGTAGACAACTGGTAGCTGGTAAGGCAGGTAGTTGTGAGGAGGATAGTGTAGAGGTCTTATTACGGGTGCATGGGGCTCAATGGGCTTCGCTGAAATCCTACTGTGGGAAGGGCAGTCTTGCCAAAGGCCATCGGGGTTCTAGATACCTGCTCTAGAGATCATCCTGGGAAAGTTCATGATCTTGGGAGAAGGGTGCTTAATGAGAACTATAGAATATGTCTGGGGGGGAGGGGAATTGCTTGACGACTTCAGCAAGAATAGGTTCACTGGAGTTGGGGAGGAGATTGAAGGGTAAAAGATCCAATGCATAGATGATAGTTTGGCCTGGAGAAAACAGACTACCATCAGCTGAGAGAGGCAGCAGGAATCAGATACATACACCAAGATCCAATGCCCTACTTTTTTATAGTAATATTTTATAACATCACCTTTGATACTGAAACAAAATTCATGGATATTATAATCTACCTATACACATATTTCAAGGGAAAAAAATATGTCAGAACTGCACTACAAGAGAGAAATAATAGAAAGGCAATGTATAATAAAATAGTGTGTATTTTAGTACGAGAATGCCCAGGCATATGACATTAGGAGACAAGATGAATGTGTCAGAGACTTATAACTTTATTTAGAATAAAGAGAATGTAACAGTGACAGACCTAGGTAAATACAGGAGTATTTTTCAATTTTTGGTAACTTGAATACTGTGAGCCACACTGTTCTCAGAGACATGATATTCTGAAAGGGTGGTCAATTCTTGGTAAAGTAATGAACAAAACAAAATAAAGTTTTCTCTTACTTATATGGTAATTGGATTCCTAAAAAGTCCAAAATATGCTTAAAATCATTCAAAAATACTCTTTATGTGGTAGGCTAAAAAATCATCCCTCCCAAAGATGATTTCATCCTAATCTTCTGAGCCTGCGAATATGTGACCTAACATGGAAAAAAAGGGACTTTGCAGATGTGATTCAGGTAAAAATCTTGAGATGGGAGGTTCTTCTGGACTATCCAAGTGGGCTCAATCTAATCTTAAAAGTTCTTGTAAGTGAAAGAGGGAGGCACAAGGGTCAAAGACAGAGAGAGGTTTGAAGATGCTATGAATCTGGCTTTGAAAACATAGGAAGGGGCCACAAGTCAAAGAATGCAGGCAGCCTCTAGAAGCTGAAAAAGGCAAAGTAATGTTTTCTCCTTGTAGAACCTCCAGAAGGAAATGCAACCCTGCCAACTCCTTAATTTGGCCCCACAAAATCTGTTTCAGATTTCTGACCTCTACAAGTATAAGACAATAAATTTGTGTTGTTTTAAGTTCTTAAGTTTGTGGTCATTTGTTACAGCAACCATAGGAAACTAATACACTTTATACAAAAACCAGAGCTAGGTTCTAGGTTCTGTTAATAATAAGCAGGATTTCACCTGCGTAAATATCTAAAGGGACATTCAAAAGTCATTTAGGAGTGTGGGACAAGATTTCCTTGTTCAGGACTGTTCCACTCATTACAGGACACTCAGCATTCCCAGTGCCCGCATCTAAACGCCAGCAGCTTCCCCTGAGCTCATGTGATAACCAAAACATGCCTCCACAAATATCTAATTTGCAAAAGAAAGCACCACCCTTTAGAAAGCCCTCCCTTAATGGGCATATCTAGAAGCGATGAGAGTTGAGGACATTCATATGTGAGGACTTACATGAACTCGAAGCCCCGTTTCAAAGATACTTTCACTGGCATTTAGTTACTTGGCACTCAGTAGCCTCAAAGCAGACACTGTTTCAGAGTAGAGGTCAATGAGCTACTGGGGTTTTGATCAATCAGTAAAGACTCTTGGACTGAATCCTTAAAAGCCTGTGTTCAGCCCCTCATCTCCTGCCCCTGAAATTGGGACTGAGAACAGAATCTCCATTTGACAATAGACTCCATCACAATCCATGACCTTCCAGTTTCCCGGGGAGGCATCTTTAATGAAATCCCCAACCATTACATAAATTCACAAACAGGGAGAATTAATGTAGTTAAAATGGAAAAATGAAGCGATTGTCCTTTCAGTCTCCACTGCTATGGAATATGAAAAAAAAGAAAAGACTCTTATGTAACTCTCCTTCCTCCCTTGGCATGCATTTGTTATTTTGTGCCAAGGTGGTGCATACTTAGCAACTGCTTTCAGAAGTGAAATGTTATAAAGCGATACATGCTAGGCCTCTGTGTTACAGCAGATGCAGGAACATCGATGCTCCTGGAGAGTTCAACAAGGGATTCACCGTGTAACACCAAGAGAAAGGACCACAGAATTCAGAGCGAGTAACACGCAAACTAGGAGTCCCTGGGTGGTGCAAACAGGTTAAGCATTCAACTACTAGCCAAAAGGTTGGTGGTTCAAATCCACCCAGAGGCGACTCAGAAGACAAGCCTGGCATGGTGGCGTCACTTGAGGGGTGCAGACCACACCAGGTCACTCTGTCAGAGGGGTAACACCAAAATGACTGTCTATAAAAATATCCCTTTAGTTAGTTATAACAACAAAAGCATTTTTCGCAAGTCCAACTTACATTATCAATATACCTACAAGGCTGAAACTCTATGTTAATTTACTTTTTGAACTTTCCAATGCACTCCAGGCAGAGCTGTCTTTATTAATCAATTACAATGATGCTTCGGATCACATGGTTTCCTCTACACACACTACAAACAGTGCTGTTGTTTTCATTGCTGCATTTTAATAGCCCTGATTTTGTCAAATTTTCTGGTGTTTTAGCTACGTTATTGTGGTAATTAGTATTTGTGAGCCTACACCAATAATTTTTTTGAGAATGAAGTAGTAATTAAAGGCAAAGAAGGAGTGACATGTGGGAACTACAATTTAGGAGCAACGTTAGTACAAAGAACATTACTAAGGATTCTGTATGGTCTAGTACAGGAGAAGGTCCATGGTGGGGGGTGACACCATGAGTTACTGCACTGGGTGACACTGACCTTAGTGATGCCACTGGCCTGGCAATCTGGTTCTGAAAGG